>NC_137510.1:11640000-12220000 GCF_041902795.1 Electrophorus electricus
TTTAATTTACAGTATAAAAATGTTCCTAGTCCACATGTTAAGTATTTTGGGATGCGTACTGCCAGAGAGATGTTATGTAGCAAATTCCCTTTTTCACATTCCTAAAACCCATGCCATCGAATCAAATCTTCTAGATACAAAGACACATTATAACAGCAAACCAGCTCTTAAATTTCGTTAACGCTAAATGCTGCATCAACGAAATCTCCTCAGTTTTGTTTTGAGGCTACTTGGCACAATAGGTGTATTTATGCGTATGGCACACAAACAAAACAACAAAAATAAACAAACATTGTTGCAAATTGTAAATAGGAATACATTGAAAAGAAACAAAATGTAAGAAATGTTCAGAGCGAAGCGCTAATAAGCAGTAGTTCATTATATTTATTTCCCAGATTAATCTCACATTTCTGATAGCGTTCTACAGCGTAGCTGCATTTGTAAATGCTTTTCAACATCAGTTGAAATTTGCAACTGCCCTTTTACCATCTAAGAAAAACTGCCGTTAACTTTGCTTTCTTGTGTCTATGGGTGGGTTAACTAACAGCCACCATGCACAATCATAACTAGACAAGTAACGCTACAGATTATATAAACCTTAGTATTACGTGAGAACTAACGTTAGATAAGCGAGCTAACGTTAACAAAGCAGCAATACCAACAAAACTAGCACAGCTAGCTAGAATGGCTACAACAGCTAACCATGTAGTCAATTCGTTAACTAGCTACCCACATAACCTAGCTAACTAGTTAAGTTTACAAACGTGAAATGGGACGATGTGGTGTGATAGCTAACTTGAAAGTAGTGTTGAACCTAATACTGTTAAGTTTTGCTTAGAAGAAATAACAGGTAGCTTAGCTAGCTAACCTAATAACATTAGCAACCGTCACTGGCGACTATTCAACCGACAAAGTAAAGCTACCCAGACAGCTAGCTAGGCTAGTTAGTCTCGATTGTTGTCTGTCTCCGTTGACGAATTGAGCTGCCTTAATCTATTCACTTCAGCAACGACATCTAGCTAATAAATGTGGCTTCGTTAACCTAGCTAGTTAAACAAACCCCCATTAGCTGGATGCCAAAAACCTAGTTAACGCAGTAGTATTAACGTTAGCCAACTATCTGTGGTAATTTACCTGAGGCGGTATATTTTGCGTGTATTACTGACAGTAGCCAGTCCAGCCGGCGAGCAATTAACATTACTTTATCTCGATTTCGAGCCATCTATATGTACGTTCAGACACAACTATCCAGCTAAATACTTAGTTATGATATGTTAATGATGTCAACATGAATACGAGAATTTTAGAAATACTGACAGCTTATAAAGCATGATTCGCCTAACGTCGCCACACGACAGAATGGAAAACGTTACTCTTCACATCAGCTACAAAGGAAACCGTGGATGAACTCTTAGAATTCGCTAACCTTGGCTAGTGAATCCACATGAACTGTGCAGGACGCCAACTTTGTATTAGTGCGACTGAGAGCACTAGCTTAAACAGACAACTCAAGCACAGCGGGTTGCATAGAAGTTAGGTATAGTGTATAGCAAGCGCTGTGATTGTCTACTTTTAAATGGAATAAGACACCAACGACTTTAACCTCTTTGAATGGTTTCACTCCGTCCTATTTCTTACAGGTACATTCCCTCAAACAATAAACATTCCTCTGAAAGCACGGTTTTCTCTGACCTGCGCCATCTTTGAAAAGAGTATTTGCGGCCGTAGATCCTTGAAACAAAGAGCAACAACGGACGCTCCGACACTCAACTTCATGGAAAAGGACCACGGACTATACAATAAGACATGGGTGGCTTACCTTGGGAATCGTGGATCCTAGTTCCAAAGAACAGGACTAGAAACACAAGACAACAGGGTATTGCATCCATCCTTGGATCAGACTTATTCTAGACTGGGGGGTTGACACACACAACTTCTCCAGCTAGCCTGTGTTGGAGCAAAAAAAACACGTGTGATTGGCTGGGACCGCCACTCCCCGCCCAGACAGAGTAGACCCCCACAGACATCGCTGGGAAACATTTCTTTGCTATCTATTTTTCTCGTTTCCCCTCTGAATCAGTCGATGCTTTATTTTCCAGAGTATTTTGATCGAAGTTTTACAGTGTCAGAGACACTGTAACCGAATGTATAACAAGTCGTCTGATCGTCAAGAGATTGTAATGTTAAATGTTATAATTTAGCCGCGAACAGAAGGGGAATCGCTATTGTGTGTATCAGCTAGTGTCCGAGATATTGCTACATTATGCTCTAGTCTAAAGTAATTATCGCGATACACAGAGAATCAACCTAATAAACAGTTTCGTGGAAGCCAAGACGCTTAAGGTAAAAAGCAGACAAGCGAAACATAAGAAAAGGTCGCCTCAACAGTACCACAAATAAAACGTGGGGTGGGGGCGGGGAAGGGGGGCGTTGGGGCTGATATAAGAAAAAAGCATTAAAGACAGCAAAACCTAAAGCATCTTTTTGACCAAGAACATCTGACTTGGACAAATAATTAATTACTAAGGAAGACAATATCAGGGTCCGTCACGAGTAGTGCTTTATGTGTCTCTCACATCAGCGTTCCATTCCTTTTGCATATATTCATCAGGGAGGGACAAAGAACCTGACCTCCTGAAACCTCTCACTCCTTTGCATCCATATATGGTGACACAGATTGATTATTGCCTATTGTTTGATCTCTGAGCCTCTTAGGGCTCAGATGCAGAGGTTGTTGCACACTAAGCTGTGATCTCATCTACTTCATATGCTTGTCCTTAAAACCACGGGTTATCGATTAAAGGGGGCTTGGCGGGCAGGAAGCAGTGTCCTTTGTATATTGCAGATTATGTTTGCCTTTCTGCGGACTATGCACCCTTACAACAGCAGAATGAACGCAAATTGCAGAGCCTGGCTGATGGAGCCTGGCCAGTAAGGCTATGGATGACTGGTTACATTATCTGCTATCGCTATTTTTGGTGGGCATAACAGGATTCAAAACATCCCCCATAACCGATCATGGGGCTGCCATCTGGACGGCAGCCATGGTGGTGTGTCGCCCCAGTGGGACTCTTATGTTGGTTGGGAGGGGTGTGGCATGTTTGGGCCTAATCACCACAGCCAGCATATCAGCTGTCTAATGCTTGTCAGTCATGAACAGTCATTTAGCCCTCAATGTTTACATAATTTGCTTACTTAAAAGCAGGGTAGTTACTTTGAATATTCAAGCTCTCTGGTATTTTCAGCAAGACACTCGAACACTAATTAGTTACTACTTCCTATAAAAAAGTTTAGATAGATTGACAGTACAAACAGGAGACACACAAGTGATATGAAGGTATTTCTAGCCTCTGCGATGCCTTCCAAAGTATGTTATATAAATATTAACAGTCAGACCATGGAAATGAGACCAAACCTTTAGACAAATAGTGTTTCTCAGCATGTTTCTGCTTTAATAACACCTCTTCAAACCTGTACCCAACATAAAGGTCATTCTGATCACCTGAATATGTGGTGAAATATTTCTTATATAATAATAATTGGAAGTATATATAAATAATCACAATGGATATAGTATATTCCAAAATACTGGTTTGCATAAAGCAAACCAATGTTTTTTTTTAAAGGCAACCAATGTTGTTTTAGTTTTTTAGCCTTAAGAAACGCTCTTGGTATAATTTCAGTTCTACTAGAAATTACTTGTGTTATAGCTTACTCAGTGTAGTGTCCAAAAGTCAACACTAGTTCAGTTCTAAAAAAAGATACTACAGCTATTAAGCCTTACATGTGGATCAGGAATAAACAGAGCAAGCACAAACATGTAAGCTTAGGGAATTATTTTGCTATGGAGTGCAATTAAATAAAATTCACAGACCAAAAAGATAAGGGCATTTTCTTGCTAATTAAGTAAATACACCATGTTACATCATGAATAATAGTGCAGAAAGTTAGAAATATTAGTCATCTATTAGTCAAGGCTTTGTGAGCTCTGGGTTCTTGTAAGCCCACCTTATGGCAATACGTGTAAATGTTTTGTAATAATGAAAAAAGACAGTGATTCATTGTTATGAAAAATATTTATTCTAGTGAAGCCTACAGATAAAACTGCATTTTCCATACACAGAAAGAATTAGAATGTAGATGCCTGTAGACCTATCTGTAATTCTGGAGGTTCAAGCAAGGATGCAGGGACGAGTCATGTGGAATATAAACATACATTTTATTGCACATATAACATTCACGTCTCAAGACACACACTAATTGGGTCAAACAACGGCAACATAAACGCGTAAACAACAGACTTTTATACATATATGATAACGACACAATGAGGAGCAGGTGTGAGACACAGGGAGGGCGTGGCCACATTGACGAACACACACACACACACACACACACACACACACACACACAGACGTTCGGGGGAAGGGGCCGTACCGTGACAGAGACCCTCCCCAACGGGGCGACTCCCGGCACACCATTTTATCGGGCTGCGGCTCCAAGACCAACGCCAAATGGCGAGGCCAGGAGACTGAGCAACCCGACACCGGCCAGCGCGAGCAGGACAGCGGGGGGAAGGACAGGGATCAGGACAACGACAGACACAGGGACGCACACACTGACAGGCACAGGCACAGATACAAAGGGAGACAAAGCAACTGGGGCAGACAGTGTGATGGGGATGAACACAGTGACAGGGACGGGTACAAAATTACACGAAGAACTGGTAAAGAGTCCGGAAAGTTCAGCAGGAACCCCGGCCTGTCCCCCAGATGTTGGCTGGGCTGGGGTCCCACCCGCCTGTGGGGGATCGCCCTTTGCCGATTTGGGGGGCGGTGACTTCCGTGCACCCGTTACATGAGGCGCACCACTTACATTGCCTGTCTCTGCGGTGGGCACTGGTGTCACCTCCCTCTTGCCTCTACGAGGCTTAGGTACAGGCGCAGGAGTTCCAGGGCTGTATGCCCTAGTGGAGGGAGTCTCCTCCTCGAACGCGATCGCCTCTCTTTGTGCTGCACAGGATGGTTTGCTCCCTCCTGAGCGGCACCTCCTGGGCGGAGCCTTGGGCGGTATCTTAAGTGCCAGAGGCTCGTCGCTCTTGGAGTCTGCAGACTCAATGTCACTGACATTGGGAGGATCCCCATAAAGGACTTCCACCACCTCCATAGATGGATCCTCCACATAGTCGAATACCAAGTCTGACCGCTGACTAACGTCGCTGGACTCCCCATTATCTGCATAATCCGCATAACCCTCGTAGTAGTCCATGTAGGGGTTGTAGGACCCAACAGAGTCCACTTCTGAGTGCCGATCCTTATAGTTCGGCGGAGTCCGACCCTGAGTCCGACCCTGGACCATACTCAAGGCCTCCTCCCCTGTAATGGGAGTATGTAGTGAGGCCAGGATTTACAAACGCATACATGACAGACTTTTAGACATATATGATAACGACACAATGAGGAGCAGGTGTGAGATGCAGGGAGGGCGTGGCCACACTCCCACTTCCCTGTCTTATAACCTATGATCAACATTTCCAAGTTATTCAGACTTTCTCATCACCTTTTGATTGATTTATTTAGCTGAATGTGACTGGTGTAACTTCCTCTCAGAAGGTTGTTTGTTGTCCTGAGGCAACGGTGTGCTTCACGAATGTTCCTGTTTTGGCAGGGTGCAGGAAAACCTGAAGTCTTCCACTTAACTGCTGTCACTCACGTGAGCCATTAAGCAGTGCAGATGCAGCACTTGATTTTGTTTGACTTATCGAGCGATATCTTGCTCGCGGTTAATAAGGAGTCCTGGGGTAGCCCTTTCTCCCTGTGGGCATCCAAGAGGCTCACTTTACCCTCATGCATCTGCACAAGTCATCTGGCCCTCGTGTTACAGACAAGAGATAAGTTTATCTAAGTTCTTCTTGTGCGGTTGCTGACTGGCAGGAGGCAAAGAAAGTCATGTCTAGTCGAATAGTCTTCTCTAGCACTGAAGGAGAAGCTTGTCTGTAATTTCAGGAAGTAGGCTGCACACAGACATGCAAATGTGGTCCCTAGACTGTGGCAGGATGACATAAATTAGCTACAGTTGTCGTCACGCGCACCCTTGTGCATGTCTGTGTCAGCCTGCACAAATGACTCACAGGTTTTTCTCACAGGTTGCTGAGGGTCATATGCCATTAAATTTTAATTAGTCTTACTCAAATCATGAGTCTCGCTAACGCATGGTCTTCATTGGTGTTTAAGGTTGTTAAAGGAAACATATACAGAGACAAGTAAGAATATAGACGGTTTCTAACTAATGCCACTCCCAAAGCTGCCCCAGTACTTCAAACATAGATGGAAAGTTTTATGGGTAATGATTAAATCATAAAGATATGTGGTCTCAGTACTTGAATCAAGGCATTTATCCTCTTGGGGATATTTAAGACAGTTTAATCATTTTGTTTCTCATTTTTAATTTGCATCTCAGTGAGGAAGAAACAGTTTACCTCAGATAAAAACAAAATAACTACTCATACAAAGATTCAACATACATTTTAACTTGAGGAACAGAATAAACTGAGTATGGTGAGGTTTTTTTTCTCCCTCATTTTGCAGATTGCTTTGACACGGGCTGGCAAGGACCTCCTGGTGCTCAGGTGACAGTTGGGGACACAGGGGCGGCCCTCTCTTTAAGTGTTAATGGGACATCACCAGCTGTCCTCGCAGGTAGTTCCAGAGTCCTGCTCCCAGCCATCTGTGCATTCTCCATCATTTATGGGAAAATGGAACTGAGAAGCTAGAACAAGACATGAGCAATGGGGGTGAGCGAGGATGAGGGGAAGAAGATGGATGAAGAAAATAATGTGGGAAAGAAGATAAAAGAGCAAAATACTGATACAGACTCAGTTATGACAGAGTCTGAGAGAACAATGGGGAGTGAAAGGGGGAATGAGAGAGAAGTAATTTCCAAAAACATTTCTTATACAAACTTGTAAGTGAAAGTGGCCTGTGCAGTGATTCCAATTCCACTGAAAAGGACAAATACTAGTCACAGTCTGTTATGTGTACCACAAGTGTCACTCATATCTCTAAGGACCACTCCCTACCACCTGGCCTTTGTTTCCCCACACCCTTGATCAGACGCGATTCAATGAAATCCAGCCCATCCCAATGTTCCATGACTTAATTTCACATCATAGTTAAATCCCATTTTGAAGCTGTATTAACATAAAGACTAAACTGATGCTGAACATAAGTAACACTTGGACAGTTTATGCCAATATAACCTAAAAGCTGAATCTTTTTTATAACTGATCAAAAGGAAATAGATTATTTTCTTAAAGTGTGCTTTGGTACATCTTGTGCAAAATAGTAAAATTGAAAAAAAAAGAGAAAATGAGATCTCTTAAAATTGTAGATTGTACTTGAATTTTATATATAATTTCAACTATTGTATTCAAACTATTGTGATTCTCAGTTCTCTCTTCTTGAACAGGCCACCTTAAACCCATCCATTTTAAGACAGAATCTGGAACCTTTCAGCTTGACAGAAGCAAAGACTGTCAGCTTGTCATCAGTCTATCTAGCAATTCCTTTTCAACAATATTAGGTTGGTTGCTTGTCCAACCTTGTCCAGTATCTACACAGTTATTAATGCTGACATTACCTCATTACCTTATATATACCTCAGGAATATAACTCAGCAATGTTGTTCACTTCCAAAGGTGTCTGTTATTACAGCATCATAAACAGCCTAAGGCAGCAATTCCCTTTTGGCGCTTTAAAGCTTTCACTGAAATGGGAAATTGGAACTACATCCAAAGTATTCAGGCTTTAGGGACAGTTTTCACTTGTTCACACAACACTGTACCCCATTAGCAAAGTGGTGAGATACACTGAGGTCACTGAAAAGTGATTCACTCATAATGTAAACTACACAAGTATATTGTTCACATGTTCATGTGACTCCTGGAATAGGCTTCCACTCAAAGGAGCTTCCCTTCTACATTCTAAAGCCTTTCAGATGTTGAATGAAATTATGCATAAATGTATGCCAGCTAAGCCAGCCCATAGTTTTCAGATTCATCTGTTTGTTTTCACCTGTCTTTCACAGAATTGCTTCAGAAATAAGGACACAAATCAGCAGGCCAGTGAGTCTTACCAAAATAATAATCCAATAAAAGGTGGCTTGGTATCTTTGTCTGGGATCAATCAAAAAGCCTTTCACTTGTTTCTGTTGGTTTTAGTAGTATTTTAGACTCTTAAAAAGCTACTTATGTGTTTGCCTAATGTAAATCATATTCCTATTAATCAGAATACTGTTACAACAATAATAATCTTTTAAATGTTATAAGGTTATTGTTATCTTTATGTGTATTTTAGTTAAAACATCTTAAAATTCTTATACAAATATGAATTCTGCTATAATTATTGTAAATGTAAAATAGTGATATGCTGTTAATTTTAAATATAAGAGGTGGCGCACAAACACACATGCAAACACAATATATAATCAAAAGAAATATCTCTGAGGCCCCCTTGAGGACTGAGTGCAAAATTGCCTATTGCATATAGTAATAAACTGGAATAGTAGTGCCACTTAAATATCAGGCCAAAATCATAATCTGTGAAGATGTTCAGAGAGAAGTTTATTTTCACAGGGCACATGTTTAAACTTTTTCAGTTCCAGTAGAACCATTTAGCCATCAAAATAATATATATCACACACATAATATAACAAGTTTGTTCAACTTCACTTTCACTACAAACAGAAATACTAAAGTAGAATCAAAGAAGAAGCAAAAATAAAAGCATGGCCTAAATTAGTTATGATGCAACATGCAAGACACAGGCATCTACTTGCAGTAACACTGGATTTTAGTCATTCTGTTGGGAGTTTTTCATGTGTTTTGAATTGTTTTGGTATTGACACATGAAAAATGTATAAAAGCAATGGTAAACAGTTCTAGACTCTAATTCTTTTGCTTGTGCAAACTTTATGTATTTATTGATTAACCATTTACTCATGCTCATTTACTCATTTACTCATATTTAGGAAAATTTACTTAATTTATTACTTAATATGTATGTCATTGTCTATTGCTCAACACCATCTCATTTAATTGAATAACCAAGAAATAGAAAGAAGAAAGAAAGAAATGGAACATCCTTGTTTCTGTGGAAAGAGGACTAGCAGAATAATTGTAAAATGAATACCAGTACTGCACTGACCAAGTTATAAAGACAAGGCAAGGAAAGAAGACTAACAAAGCAATTATAAATTAAATCTAGAACATTATCTCCAGTTCAAAATCAAAGGGAATTGAATGCTTTTGTGTCTGACTGGAAAAACCTTATCTGTATTTGTTAAATGTTTCAGATTTTATAAAACAATGTCCAATCTACAGTGAAACTCCAGTCAACAGGAGGGTCATGTAAGGATATATATTTTTTACATGATGCTGTCTCCAGATGCTGCCTCTTAGAAAGACAGAAAAATGCAATTTAGAAACCATATCAAAATCACAAAATCACAACAATAACAAGTATCAATTACTTGGTTTCCAGGGGGTGTTGGTTTGGAACATGAAATGTTTTGGTTCATATAGAGGCTTATAGAGTTACGCTAATGTTATCACCACATGCAGGATATTCATTGCATCTTATTCATGGAAAATGTTATTTAGTCTTCTTGATCTGTTTTCATTTGAAATTTTACATGACCAGAGTGACAAAAAGCAACCTAAGCAAGAGCAAATGTATCCAATGTTATGTCTTAGGCCATGTTTAAGTTAATACATTTGAATTAAGTTAGTAAATAAACTAATTTTAGTTTATTTTAGGTTAGTGTGGTAAAGAAACCAATGTTTCTTACATTACTAGGCAGGTAAATATGTAGGTAATAATGTAATTATAATAGGATAGTATACATAGTAAGGGTGTGAGCTTAGACAAACTTATCTTTCTTCTCTGACTTGCACCATATTTAGCTTTGTGTCTGTAGATGTCAGTTTAGACCTAATGATCTGTATTTCAGAGGTACAGTTATAGTTAAAACACCCAAGCTTGCTGTGAATCAGGCTAATATAATAGACCCTGGCCACTCCCTTACTGTTGCTCTTCCTCTATTGTCCGTAGAAACTCGTCATATTTTTAACTAACCTAAGACTTTTTAATGTCCTTATCATTTTCCTCCTATGTAATGAAAATTGTAAAAACTACATCTTCAACTAATTGAATGATTTACTTTAAGTAAAACAATTTATCAGAATTACTGCTGTACAGGCTAGCACTCCCAAAAGTACCAAATATGCAAAATATTTTCTCAATTTATTGAAGTTATAGAAAGTATAAGACATTTATGTATACTGAAGGTTCCTAAGATCAGACTCTGGTGCATAATAAAGATCAAGTAGTGCAGGGCATGCAGCATAGATGGGCTGCATCCATTCACTTTTGCTATTTGGATGTTGTATAGAAGCTTAGATTCTCCTCATCAGAGATATATGTTCCACTCAAATTGCATATGACATATTAATACAATTATCATTGACATCCACTTCCAAGTTCAACACATAACATTGAACAGAAGGATGCTTGCTTTATTGTACTTTTGCTCTGTATAACAATACAGAGAAACATCCAGTCACAGCACAAAGATGAGCCTGCCATAGGGTCCTATAAGCACCCTATAACTTCAGAAAGATTTTTTAGGAGTTTTTTTCAGATTTAAGATATATTGTTAACTCAGTTTGTTTCTTAACATCATTTAAGTAAATATGCTTAATGACCCAAGGTAGCAAAAAGTATAGTTAAGCACATAGATAAGTTTCTCCAGTATATTTAGGGGGACATAATTTTGCCTGTTGTGCTTAGGTGGTGTCATCTGCACAAATGCATTTATTTGCCTAGTTCCCCCACTTAGCTGCACCACCATCATGTATTCGTCACTATCAGTCTGATCAAAGTTACTGTAATACCTCTGCTGGAATCTGCTTATTTAATTTGTATGCCATGCTTCCAGACACTGCCTCCACACCACTCTTACACCATGCTTTTGCTTCCTGGGAGAGAAGAGTGCAAGAAATCAACATGTTACTGCATTCATAGCCAACTCCCTTCTCTTCATTCGCATAAAGCTCAGGAGTATCTGAGGATGCTGGAGATAAAGAAATATCACGTCTAATCTTATTTATTTATTGCTTCTTTCTTTGTGGTTTTGCATAAGAAAACATAAGAAAGAACATAAAAAGCTCACAGAGTAAGTCTAAAATGTGGTGGAGCCTGTTCCAAGAACATTGATTGCATGGTAATCTCACCTTGTGTGACTTCTAAATAAAATCTTTTTCCTTCATCATTCCCATGGTATAGAACACCAGTGATAACTAATAGTGCTCATCAGCACATTCATTATGGTAACAGTGAATATTCTCTGAGGTTCTTTATGCACATTGTACTATGGTTATTGCATTGGTCTGTAACCCCAGAAAAGCCAAGCACTCCCAGATCACAAGTCGGCCTACTTTACATTATCAACATATTTTTGATTATGTAAACAAGGAATTGTGATGGACTCTCTGTTTTGTACAGACTGTTTCCTTTTTGTCTGACTGTGATCACATTTTTAGTATTATCAGGGACAAGTCAATGCAACAAATAGAATAACTGTGTTACAGCATTGAACTAAAAAAATATATTGGGGCTGTTTATTTTTGGGTTTTTTTTAACTTAATTTTTAGCCCATTTTTCTCACAATTTTTGATACTGTTTCCTACCAACTGTCTAGCTAGCTAGCTCTCCATCATATGACAGTTACCAATCATGGAGGATGCATGCTTGCACCATGCTAGCTTTGAGACATGTGAAGACAAGCACCATGTCTTTACAAGGTGCTATCTGTGCTCACCAGGCAGCTGATTGCACATGGAGGAAAGCGCTAACTGCCCTTGTCAGCAAGCCTGAGCACACAGACATCCACAACTGGCTAATGTCACAGTGATTGACAGTGAACAGAGTAATACCATTCCTCCCACCCAGAGAGGCAATTTTGCTCCCTTGCACTCCTGGCTAAGGGTGGCTGTGACATCATCGAATCAGTGAACCGACAATGATAGGGCTTTCGTTTATTGTGCCACACAGGAGCCAGCAATGCTATCTTTGATCTGTTTAGTCTGAGTAGATCTTACATTTTTAGTCACTGAATCACTGATTGACAATCAAATATAGTTTATGGAATATTGTTAGTTATATGACTCTGACTTTATAATTTGAGTCCTGCAATGGGCCAGTGAAGTTGCCATTTCTGTTTGCTAAGCACTCAAGCAATTAGCGTTAGAAATATAATGACACAAGACAGCAGTATAGAATGTCAGGCTTTACATTCAAGTATTCCTCAGTGAGTTTTGTTTTGAAATATTTTGACAAGCTATATTCCCATTTCTCTCACAATTTCCCCCATAAAATATATGTATGCTCATTTCTGCATGTTTAAGCCATCTTTCCATATCTAATTTAATACTGCTGGTGAAGACTAAGTTAATTGTTACTGCTCTGTGGAGGTTGACTGCTGTTTGTATGCTCTGTAGCATCAACTGCTCTGCAGCTGTTTCCTGACAAATATTTTATAGCCATTGCTAAAGAAGTTAAAGAAGATCACCAGACCAGATCTAATTTTGTTTTCTGATTGCTTGTGTTAAAAAGTCAGACAATCATGCATGTATAGCATTTATATCAGTGAAATACAAAGTCATGGATACTGCTTAAGAGTTCCAAAACTGAACTTTAAAAAGGCCAAACCTAAAACAGTGCAGTTTATAATTCATTCTTAGGGTGTCTCCATTTTCAGAATATTTGCTTTTATGACATTTTCTGTCATATCTTGAGAGCAAACAAATTAATCTTTAACAAATGTGCTTAAATTGCAGAGAGCTCTGCGATCAAGTCATTAGTAGCACTTTGTTGATCAGTGTGATTTTGCTGTTTTGCAGTGGTAGAGCCTGTGTGTGTGCATAGGAAAAGCAAATAAAACAGCACCTTTTATTGATTTCATGATTTTGTAAGAAAAAAGATTAAACCACTAACCCAAAGTTTAGTACTAACTAACTCTTTAAGACATTTCTCATAAGTTCATGAAAATTGTATTTCTAGCCTTTTACAATAACAGAATACACTTTTTTCTGTTTAGATGTTACGAACTTCTGAGATGGACGTTTGATGTATCATAAAACTATCGTGTGTTTGTGCTTAGCCCAAGAGACATTTGACAGTTTGTCAAATGACTACCAAATGAATATTAAATGCAGCACATTCAAAAGGAAAAACATATCACAAAGTGATTAAACCAAATTAATGAAATACGCTGCCACAGGAAGGAAGCTGTCTGTGTCTTACTTGAATGGTTTAAAATCATGTTCATGTGAAGCAGAATCTGGTATCTATTTTTACTTCATAGGATTGGCATGGTTCAACCCCCTCACACTGGCATACAGAATGTGTATGACCTAGCTTATCAAATGTTTAAATACGCATGCTTTTGCACTTTAGATGTATTATACTAATACCACAACAACATAATTTCTCTAGAACTCACTTACATCAGTATCCATCATTTAAAAACTGCTCCCTGTCCCTCTAGAGAAATCTGATAAAAAATCTTTATGCTGTTGAAGTTGGCACTACCCATTTCCTGCCACAAAGCAGACAAAACAAACTGTAGTGCTTGTGGGGACTTGCAGTAAAACCTCTCATTATTCCTATCAGAGCATGAGCCAAATTTGCAGTTTTGGACTGTGCTCTTACAGTAAACTGATTTCACATTTACATGCCTTCAGAAACTGCTTGTAGCAGATAGGATCAAGTTTTTGAGCCATAGAATGGTGAACATGCATAAAAATAACTCAGGTTTACTCACAGGCAACTAAAAACACTTACTTGCAATTATTGTGATTATTTGATTACATTTTGTCATCACTAAATGCAGATATTTTCTCCACTGATCTAAACTGTAACTGTAAGTAATGGTATTCTGATACTGCTACTAATGTGTCTTTAAAACAATATTTAGTAACAACATAAGTAAAACACCAGTAGTAAATGTGTATATCATGTTTTAGTGAGTATACCACTACACACACTTGAATGTAAATGCATATATATTAAATCATAATTACATAAGTAATGAAAGGCATATTTTTCTGTTGTGTTCACTGCCTTCCTGAATGCAATGCTATGTTAAAATCAGTTACTGGGGGATGTTAGTGTTTGACACAATCTTCATTGGCAATATGAACACTTTTATTATTATCTTATAAAAATACACATTGATTGTGTTGCAGACAAATACACACATAGGACAGCACAAAGCTCCATTGGGTGGGATTGCTACAAAGCTGCCTAAGCACAATAATACTGTTACAAAAATGGTGATCCTTCATGTGACAAAGGCAAAGAAACAACATGTAATTGAAGACGGGACATACAATAAAAAGCTTTCTGTGAAAACACTTCATAATTGTCATGCAAGAATAAGATTTCAAAATGGCACATTGTGACTCTGACCTTTAGATCAGAAAACATTTTAAAATAGAAAATTTTGCTATTTTTAATCAACTTAGGTTTTTTTTTTTTGCAATACTTCATATAAAAAATCTATATATATATATATATATATATATATATATATATATATATATATATATATATATATATATATATATATATATAAACTGTATAAGCAAGGCATACTGTTGTGATTATCCACTTGTGGATAAGCATTATGATTGTCATATTCTCCAAAATGGCTACAGATCCTCCTTTTAGGTATATTACAGAGTGGAACAGATAAAGCTCCTTTTGTTCTGTTTTTTAGCTTGGGGTGGAATGTTTTATCTGCTTCCACTCAATGCCCTTTTCACCGTCCCATATCTATGATGCTTAGTGTTTAAAACAATGATATGGTGAAACACACAGAGAAGTACCTGGTACAGGAAATGGCAGAAGAGAAGAACAGGCCTAAAGTTTGCTTGGAGAGATCAGCCCACCACTCCTTTCTTTTCTTTCCTTGTTTTCTGATTCTCTGTTCTGTCCACAACTGTTTTACTGTGAGTTAACAAAAAATTATGAGCAAAATGACTCAACACAACCTAGCCTTTTAAAGCAATGCTGTGTTAGAACATAATCGAGCTCATGAGTCCATATTTTTCATATTTTTCAGAGTCTATAACCTCATTGTTCTGTTTTATTTCAAATGACTGTTCCCATCAGTGTGGCTTTTCTGTGATTGTCAAGGCTAGGCAGCTTCCACTAACACCACCAGGTGACCAAGGAAGGTCAGAGTTCAGTTGTGGGTTCCTGTTGCCTGGGAGCAGACATTCAGAAGTGTGGGAACACTTGTGTCTAGGCATTCCATGGGGCCCCTGTGAAGGACAGGAGTGTGGCGAGGAAGAGACAGAGGGTGAAAGAGAGGGAGGGGGTGTCAGGGGAAGCAGCAGAGCTAACAGTGGAGAGTTTGAGCTCCGAGACCAGGAAGGCAGACAGAGGCACGTGGGACACCAGCGTTGGGCTGCCAGAGTTGATGAGGGAGTCGATCTTCTCAGCCTCTTTACTGCAGGCTTCAATCTGAGCATTACACAGGAGACATAGACACTGCAAGTTAGACAGAGTCTGGAGGGCTTCCTCTCATTTTATCGTGTATATGGCATCTAGATGATCAAGAATGAGGTTGTATTTTTAGACACATTCAACAGTCATGCGAAGTATGATGCAAGAGAAAGAAACACTTCACCAGAGGGCAAAAGAAAGAGACGCCCAGTTTTCGGCTAGCAGGTCAGCCTGTATACTTTTTATGGATTTTTAAAATCCGTCGGAAGGAGATACTGGAAAGCTCTTTGAGAGAATCCTGGACTAAAGGCAGGAGTGTTTCAAGGGTTGTAAACAAGTTAAAGCATAGCTGCTTTTAGAGAGGAAGTAAATGGAAAACATATGCAAGCATTCAATATTAAATGGACTTAAATTGAGAAGTAAGCATAAAAGATTTACACAAACATAAATAATAGCTACTGGCTATGAACAGTATTTTTTTTGTAGTTTTTTTTCATAATCTACAAAGGGACAGTGTTTATCTAATGAGCTATCCAATTTTGAAGATCCTACTGTTAAACAATTTCAACAGGATGCTACAACAGCTGCTCATGTATCTCTTTGATTGATTTAAGTTCAATGAGATGGATTTTAAAATGCAAGATGTGTGGTTGCAGTAAAAAAAGAGATACTGAAAAGGCTGGTTCAACTGCAGACTATGGGCTGAACTGGAGCCCTGGTACAACAGGCCAGATCCTCACCTGCAGTGACGTGGGCTGCAGGTCCACAGGTATGATGAGAATGACGATCTCTGAGTCTATGCTCAGGTAGCCGAAGACATCGCACTGAGGAACAGAGATGTGTAGGCGCAGGGTACTCAGAATGTCATGCACTGTTAGCGGCTGATTCCTGTTCAGCTGACAACACACACACACACACACACACACACACACACATTGTTAGCTCAAGCAAGGCAACAGTTCTTTTAGCTTAGGCAAGATGCTAGTCTGATCCCTGATCAGAAAACAATGTAGTGAAGTGTTGACTAGTAGTATGGACCCGGCATGTCATTCCTCGAAGTAAGAAAGGAACTACAGATAAATAAATAAGAATATTCCAACTAACACCAGAGTACAAAATTTCTTGCTACGGATAACACCAGAATGTGAAAAAGATTTCATGGGTCAAGGAGTTATCATTCAGAGTATGCAATGTGCATTATACTCTGAACTAGACAAAAAAAGTGTATGACTAACAATCCTGGGTAAAACACTTTCTTTATTACATCTTTGGAGGATACTTGACTCTTGTTTTTTGCTTACAAGACACTGTGGTGTCATTTAATAAATAGTGCTGGTGCATTTGTATGAGAAGTTTGACCTGTGCTGCCATCTACTGTTCATCTAGTGCTACTGAAATTTAGTCAAAGCAAGAACATGAGGAAGATATAACTAAAAGAAGTTGTATTAAAATATAAATAGCGGATTATAAGAATAATTATCTAATTACCTTGGCAAAGACATTCATTTGTTGTTTATTCCAGAGGATCTGCAACATTCCAGCGCACACGGGGCAGCATGCACCTGATCTCACACACACACACACACACACACACACACACACACACACACACACACACACACACACACACACACACAAGTCAAAGGTCTGAACATACAGTGACCCATACGTTCTGTAAAGCTGTTGCTACTGACACCACAGAGAAGCCTGCAACTGCTGAATAGCAGGTACATGGCTGTCAGGCAGCTGCACTGACCAGGTGGGGTGACAGGGTTGCAGCCCTCAGCAGACAGAGGGGGGCAGGGCACGGCATTGCAGCCAGAGTCAGCCGTGACCTCTGACACAGTCCCCACAGCATGGCATCTGCCCTGGTAGTCCACAGCCACGCGGTCCGAGAAGGCCTCACACACCGTGCGGTATGTCTCACCATTGTGTCCACACACTTCTCTAGGAACTCTGCAGGCATCCTGCAGGCAACACACAAACATTGTCAGTGTAATCCATTGTTATGTCCTCTGGAAATGCATAAACTGTAAATTTAAGGATTATGGTCTAGGTACAGAATAAATAGAAAGAAATAGAAAGAATATTACTGGATAATTTTCATTGACAACACTCTTTAAACCTCAAATCTCAAGTTTGTGAAAGAGCTGGCAGAATCTCTTTTTAAATATGACTGCCAAAAAAACTGAGCATCCTCATTAGCTAGCAAGCCACTGTAACAGATGTTTTAATGAGGTGGTAATTGATCTAGCTGGTTTCCATGACACCAGACCTTAGGGAACATAGCTTCAGTTAATAGGAGCAACATAAGCACCAGGCAGGAAAGTCTGCCCTCCAAAGCTGAAGTGCTGACAAATGACTCTAAATACTCACATTTCACTAACTGCAGAATAATATAGGCAGGAATGTGAGATGGGGAGATGGATTTTAATTTGAGGAGATGAAAAGAGATTGCTATGAAGGTGTTAGTTTGGTGTGTGTGTGTTTGTTTATGTCCAAAAGAAACCCTTCAAAGAGAAGCCGAACAAATCTTACATCCTAGACTGAGGTTAATTGGTAATATGATACTCAGCATTTGTGACGCCACACAGATCTATCCAGCTCCCTCCACTCAATGTCAGTGAACGCTTTTCAAGTGTGTAGTTTTTTTGTGCTTTGGGGAAAGCACACGTATTTTTAAACTTTAAACAAATCCCTAGCCAATGCAAAAATCATAACATGTTTACACATAGTGTAATAAACAGTACAGAAAAAATAAAAGCCCCCATGACTCTGGTAATGAAAGTTCCTTTCATCGGTAAATGCTTTCTGCTGTGTTCAGTCTGCTGTTTTTAGATGCAGGTAAATTAATGGCTTTGACCTCAGCAGACAGCGGTAGTTAATGGGAGGATGTCGGTCTTCTGACCCAGCTTCTGGAAGCTAGGGCATCGAGCAAGAAGCCAAGTACACACTGGCATTAATCTCTGCAGTTTCCTGCTGTCTCTCATTCATTTCTATGGAGACAGGTGGTGGTTGTGTGCTGAGGATTATCGGAGTGAGCATGTTGCAAACCAAATGAAGAGAGCATTGAAAAGCTGAGTTTTTTCTATTTTAGGTAGATGAGAAGCAATCCAGAAGCTATAATGATTGTTGTGACAAGATGGAGGAGAAGATTATTATTGCTGTGTCAGGTTTTTCTGTACCTTTTGACATTACTGTAGGAATAAAGAGACATGTTAAAAAATGAAGCATCGAAGACGGTGTTTGAAATAGTTGGTACTTCTGGACAGATAAACATGTTTGTGATTTTAGTAATGCCCCCAAAGTGAACAGCAGGAAGCGACAATAGACGTACCCTTTGCTGTATTACAATTTCCTGTAATTCTTATTAAAGACATTTACCCAGAAATTAAGAGTTACTGCACATTTATGGCATTTAGCTGTCACTTTTCTCCAAAGTAAATTAGAATAATGACTGAATACACTTTGAGCAACTGAGGATTAAGGGCCTTGCACAGGGACCCAACAATAGCAACTTGCCATTGGGGGGGGGGAAGGACCTTGAACTAGCAACCTTCCAATTATTATGCTATAACCTTAACCACTGAGCTACCACTGGCCCACATTTATGTACACATTTATGTAGAATTGAAGATCTGTATATGAAAGCCTGTACCTGGCAGTGCCCCATGTAGGCCAGAGTCTTGCTGCGCTGGTAGAGCAGACATAGGTTGGCGTGTTCCATGTTGTCCATGTCACAGGCTGGATCCAGCTGGTTCTGGTCACAGCCTGAAGGGCGGCTCACGCACTCATACTGCAGACACAGGTAGTCTGTCATGTCTGTCAGACATACGCGTCGCTTAGGAATGCACCTGAGAGGAGGAAAACAGACATGCTCAATTACAAATTTTGCAGAAGTAAGACAATATAATGAATTGCAATGCTACAAGTAGTATATTATTGTAGGGTAGTTGAACACTTTTTGGCCAGGGTGAGGCAAGCAGGAGTTCTTACACAACACCAACCTACTATGTTCAGTTCACATTTACCCTCTGCCCTAGTGACCAGACTATTTATAAGGCACTCTCAACTGGGATTTTCAAGTTAATATGTAGCTTGTTAATGTTTGAGATGAAGGGACTGAATTTACACAGGTATTTTAAACCGTGCCTTTAATAATATGTCTGATCCTGATTTTCACACATGCTTAGCTTCAGGTGCTCAGGGAGAGTGTGTAGGTAATTAAAGTTATACAATGTTTCAACTTAAAGATACAAATGAGTAGGTATTTAAGTCTCTTCTTCACTCTGTGTGCAGGGGTAGAACGCTGAGAAATGTTAGTGGGACGAAAGAGAGCCTGGCTCTGAATGAGTGTAAATTTTTTTGCCAAAGAAAGGAAGTATAGAATATGTACTGGATGTTCCATTACAACCTTTTATGCATGGCTGGAAAACCCAACTGCTCCACTACACAGGCCAGATAAAGCTACCTTTGTTCTACATCAAGGATGTGAGCATTGTAAGAACACTGTAAAGTCACAGACATTAAGAAATACATTAAGAAAAAGAATCTAAAGACATGTGAGATTTGGTTCTTCAGACAGACCTGTGGCAAAGCCACCACCCATATGCCAAAGCATTACCAGGTCGTTACCTCTAATCAAAGGAGCAATTCAGAAGCCCATGTATTAGGATTCAAGTAACTGTAGCAGGGAAAACTAAGAATGCTCCATGGTCACCACCAAAACAGATTTCTTTTTAAATACATTTCAAGTGAAGGGTGTAACCAAATGAAAAATTGAATGTGCTTTTCTTTTGAGTGAAGCTAATGTTTTTGACCATGCCACACCTTTATTTCTTTGAAAGTAACACTGATGCTTTGGGTAGGATTTTAACGAGGATTGCAGTGTTAGTTCTAACAGATCTTGAAGTCTGGGAGATGAAATACACATGTAAGCCATGCCATGAGTGATAAGTCGTTAAGGAGTGTTGAATTACTGGGTCCTTCGGATGGCTTCTTGTGGTGGATGGTGCCAAGTTGTAGGTTCCTTGTTATGACTCTGATGAGTGCTTCTGCTTCCATTGCTCCGTGTGACCAGGGTTGGAAGCCTGTATATGGATAGGCCCATGTTTTTTGTTTTACCCTGTAATTTCCTGTAGGGCTTTCACTGTTAGCTGAAACCTTGGGAGGGATACTGTCTAATGCAGGTAAGTGGTGATCATAAGCTTTTGTTACATACAAGTTGTGTTATCTTTGAAGATCAAGTGCAAGAACTAAAATAACAAAATATGGACATCAAATATGTCTCGGCTAATTCTAGAAATAATCACCTTTGAGATTTTAGGAAAGAAGCGCTGTCTCGTGACAATGTGCTTGGATTACAGACAGCTAAATTCTGCGATGCTGAGGGATATAATGCCTCTACCAGGCACTGAGTCCTTGGAATCCATCGGTGGTGCAGGTGATTTCCAGGATATGATTTCACCACTGGCTGTATTCAAGCAGATCTTGTAAAGAAGGACTGGTACAAAATTGTTTTTTTGTGTGTCTGCAGCATTTGGTTTGTATAAATTCACTAGAATGTCTTTTCTAGCGTGCAATGTCATATGTTTGGGACTTTTCAATACTTTTCAATCACTGTCACTAAGACTTAGCAGAGTGTTCCAGCTTTTATAGAAGGTTGACAAAAATGTGAAGTTAAAGTGTCCATATGCTCTTTCCTCATTATACAGTAAGAAGGCTCTATCTGTTTTGGCAGCAGTGAAATTCCGCATGTGAGAATTTCAAGTAGTGAAGCAGTCATTGGTTAGTGCACTGTAGTTATGCTGACTTTACTAAACCCTTATTGAGAAACTTGCCAGAGAACATAGGCATAATGGTTCTAACCAATGTAATATGTTGAAGAAGACCTCTAGAGAGTCAGCCAGACTGAACTCTTAAGGACACTTATGATGTTATTTCTTTTTTCAGTCAGACAACTGTGATGCGCCATTTCTCCCCAAGTGGATCAAGACTTCACTTATACATTCCCTCTAATGGTAAAGAGATTTCATCAGAGCTGCAGGTAGGTCACAGTGTGACACCATTATTTAACTGTTAGACTGGAGGCCAGAAGCCTAGTTGTAATGAGAATAACGAAGAGCTATTTTTGCCTAAATTTACATCACTGAGCCCAGAGGTTTGTTGAAATACTGTGTTATGAGTGAGCTAAGAAAGCCTTGGGAGCAGAATCCTTTCTCAGTGGGAGGAACATCTGTAGAAAGGTATGGTGGCCTGCAAGAGCAGGAAGAGATGTCTGAGCATTTAAAGGTAGATGATTTGTAGAATATTTATATGACCACGATCCTACTCCCATGGTGACTAACTGTAACTCTAGTACTTATTGTAGGGTATTGTTTATTACACCGTTTTTTGTCTGAGATAGAGCTTATGTGTTTTTGCACTTCTAGACATCAGCATTGATCCCTTTATTTCAACAGCATTCTAGCTCATTGGTATCTTGAACGATAACCTACTGTACTGGCTAGGATGTATTCTATGAGTAAATGGCAAAGCACTTTTGTAAGTCACTCTGGATAAGAGCGTTTGCCAAATGCCATAAATTTACACTTATCTGATGCTTTTATCCAAAGCAACATACAATATGACTGAGTACAACTTGAGCAATTGAGGGTTAAGGTCCTTGCTCAGGGGCCCAACAGTGGCAACTTGGCAGGTGGGGCTTGAACCATCTGATTACAAGTCAAGTACCTTAACCACTGAGCTACCACTGCCCTAAATGTAAATGTAAATAAATGTAAATGTAAATTGATGAAGACATGGTTGAAGAGGTGCTGCTGATTCCAGAAGATTAAGCAGACGAACATCTTGTGTTTCTTCCAAACCAACTACCCAAGATCAGCAGTGCATCACCCTGGAAGGGGGTGGGCTTCTTCTATAGGTAGTCTTCAATTCTCAGAAGTCTGTGCAGGAGTTCTGAAGGAACTTTCGTGGAAAATTTTATTGGAACAATTACTGTCCAGTATGGACCTGGTAGGGATATTAAGGCAAGAAATGCCTACAGTACTCCTGTGATATCTACCCTCAGTGCTGGACATCACAATTTGCTTAGTTTTTTGTCTGAGGTCCATGCTCAGCTCTTAGTATACGTGTTAGAATATCGCATTGATAGTACGTGGGTAGTATGGGAATAGAGGTCAATCAGGTATATTTTTTTGGACTGGATACAGCTGATAATTCTTCACGTTAGTTTTGTCGGTCACTAATACTACATTTTAATCTGTAGGGTTGTCCCCTGCTACATGTGAAGGATATCTGCCTCTTAACACATTTTTAATGATGCACATGATGTTTGTGTCTTGGGGTTGCAGTTACTATTTTTCCCTTTGCTTGTCAACAGCATGTGGGTTAGTGCTGTTCATAACTTTCTTTTTTTGTGTTGATGTTTTCTGTAAGCTTTACTTTTATGTAATAATTATTGTGAACCTCAGTAAATTTTAATTTGGATGTAATACATGGCATAAAAATATGAAAAGGTTAGCAGTGGTTTATGTACATAAACCCCAAATTTTAATACTCCCTTTTTCAACCCAAGCTGCCCTTGTGATATTTGTCAGAAGACTTGAGAAAAAACACAGAAGACCAAAGCACTCAGCTCTCTGTCAAAAGATAAGGAGCAACTCGCCCTATCAGTTCTAAGACACTTGGCTCTGTGGTAACCAGACTGCTTCTAGAACAAGGCTGGCTGCATAAAAGCACCCCAATCAGGTTTCTAACATCAAGGGTTTGCCAATTTATCACCTTGCTTACAAAAGAACAAACAAAAAAGCTAAGCTTTCTCTTTGAATGCTGGGTCAGGAAAGCATGTTATGAAACATGCTGTTGGTGTTACACAAAACAGATTACAAAAAGACATTTATCTTAGAGAAAGGGCTAGACAATGAGGATCCACATTTGATGTGCTTTTTTTTGAAATTCTCTTTTTTAAACTCTTTTTTTTCCCCCTTGAGGTTGTGAAAGCACTGCAGCTGATATGCTAGCAGTCTGCAGTACAAAGTGAGGTCCAAGTATGGCAAAGGAGCCAAAAAGATGGCTCTTGAAGTTTTCACAATATCTAGACTAGTCTGCCCAGTTTTCCTAAGGTTTGGAGGAATATTCAGAATGTTGATGGAAATGACAGCAAAAAGGTTTCAATTTCGACATGTTCTATTAATTCACATACTATTGCTATCAAAGAAGAGGTCTTTGGTGACACTACTTTACGTTTGAATTGTTCATATTCTCAGTTTTCACCCCACAACAGGAACACACACATTATCATATGGATAATGGATAACATTAGAGGCACCAGTCCCATGATTTACATTCCCTGGAGAAGCCTGATCCTGTAAGGCTAAAGGGCTCACAACCCAGCAGGAGGATCCGGAGGAAAGGTTATGACAACACACTCTCATCACAGCACTACTTAGGGCAAAATTAACCTGGGCTGAGGGCAAAAGCCTATACATCACACCTGAACAAACAATGAGGGTATCTTCTCCAGGATAAGCACGGGAAGACAGGACAGCCTGGGGAAGGAGGAATTGCCAGGAAATTATGGAAGTCAACTTCATTAAACTGCACCTAAAACTGGATGTGTTGATATAACCCTGCCTGCCAGTATAACTGATATTATGGATTATTACCTTATTGTTATTCCCTTAGTAAATACATCTAGGTGATGCAGAACATTTCCGTAGTATTTAGTAGATTTATTAACAGCTGGGTTCGTCCCAGTTCTGTAGCTCCTACAATAATTCTTTGTGCTATTGCTACCAAGCTGGATGTCATTACAGCAACTTTATCTAGAGTAAGGCTTTTGTTGATGTTGGATAACAACAGTTTGGAAATGGTGCCAGCATGGCTCCAGAGCTGGACTGTTCTCACCTCTGGTTCCTCGGGCAGGGGTTGGATGAACATGGTTCTGTGCTCTTGCAGGAGCCAAACTCAAACTGATTGCCTAAGAAACCCATACAGCGTGCTACACATGCACTGGGGTAGGTGCGTCCGTTACGGGCACACACAGGAACAAAGTGATCAGCACAGCCACATGGAAGACCTGGGAGAGGAGAGGGAGGGGGAGAGAGAGAGAAAGAAAGAAAGATAGAAAGAAATTAGTGAGTGTAAGTGCTCAGTGTTTGATAAGGCAGCTAAAACAAGCCATAACACACACACATGCACACACAGTCACCTGTGAAGAGGGAGCGGTCTTCATCAGAGTTCTCAAAACTAGGACACTGGCGAAAGGTACAGATGGTTTCACCTGCGTAGCAGAAGCAGGAGTGACAGTCCACCCTGAAAGATGCACCATGACCTACAAGATATAGACCAGCATAATCAGTAATAGTTTGCATCCCTGAGAGTTTCATGTGTTATTTGTCTGTTTTTAATTTCTCATTTCTATTTTTCATGAATACAGTGTAAGTTTTGAGCACCGCTCAGGGTTACCTTTTTTAAAAATTCATTTTAAAATACTACAGGTATTACATTGGTATACATTGGAATTATTTTATAATGGTATTACTGTTATATAAAACTTGTTCTAATATGTTTTCTTAAATTTTATCTAGGCTAGCAAAGTGCTAACTGCACAAGATAAAATACTTTAGCACAAAGAGTAAACATCCCTGTCCTTCATGTCCCTGTAAAGCTGAATGCTCAGTCTCTGTACAGCTTTATGGACAGTCACTCCATACTCTCTCATAATAGTACTATGTTTCCTTTCAATTCTACAGACTTAGAGCGTTGTTTGGCAATCCACACAACCTCTCCCTTAGAAACAGACAAACATTAAAAGACTTTTATTCTTTATTTTCCTTACTTAACACTCTTGAAGCCAGCCTAAGCCTCCTCTCTTAAGCAAACCACATCTGTCTCAAATAAGCCCAAAATGGCCGACCCCCTTAGAAGTGGAATAAAAATAAACATGAAAGAAAAAAATAATAAACTCATTCAGCTTCAAACCGAAACGCAAAATGCAAAAGGTTTACAAAAAAAAAACTATTTATGAGCCTCTGTAATGGTAAAACAATTGAATCACAAGAGGCTTAATATTTGTGATACTTGCATACTTATCTTAAGCACCTCCTTGCTTTTATGGCAACACATATAGTTTTCAGCTATAACCTTTATTGTGTGAAATTGTGATTATTACTGGTATTTCTAGATACAAATTTACAAAGTTACACATTTCAGCTATTGTTGCCAACAGCACCAGACCACAAGGTGGCAGTCACAAAAGGAGCAGGTCTCTCAGTTCACGGCTGATGAATGCGTGAATCACATTGATTTTCAGCACTGCTAGGCTTGTGACGAGGAGAGGATAGTCCCTTTACAATCTGCTTAGTGACATTTCATGCTGCCCAGAGAGAGATCACAGGAAGGAAATTCCAACATGTGGTGGATTTTACTTTCTTTGCTTAATGCAGTGGTTTGCGCTGACATGCTTACAGATGCAGGAGAGGGATGGGGTCTGGGTTTGGTATAGCTCTTGCAGTTTTTTTCATCAAATGCCAGAAAGCACAACAAATATTTACTGCAACAGACATAGCAAACAAACTTGTCGTGATGTTTCATGTTTAAGCATCTAAATGTTCTATTCCTTTTTCTTTTCTTTTTTTTTTAAAGCTATTGTTTAATCATTTTCAGATTAATTAAAACTGCTCTCCCTAAACAATTACACAGTAATTTTTTAGAAATCAGTCACCATCTTAACAAAATTCCCTGGCTAGGTAATACATCAGAACCACATGAGACTACAAGCAAGTATATGATGGAAAACTTGTGTGTCTCACTTTTCCTCTGTCCTCCAACAACGCAGGACTTTGTGGTGTCGACACAGGGCATCTCGGAGCAGTTCTCCAACCTGCCACTCTGCCCGCAGGTACACACCTCATAGCAGCCTGCCTGACCGCTTCGTAGGGGCACCTGAATTCGTGCCTCCACATGCACCAAGAACTCGGAGGCCTCGCCCAGTTTGCATCCTGCCACCAGAGATATCAGTTTACAAAAAAAACCAAAAAAACATCATCTTAACCAAGTAGTGACAGCTAATGTAAAAGCTTGAATGAGCTGTAGTGTACCTGGCACACAGAAGTAAGGCAGGCAGTCTTGTCCTTGATGGCAACCTTTCCTGTTCACTTCACACAGATGGTTGCTGGGACACGGGTTGGGATTGCAGGGGTGAATTACCTCCTCGATGATGTTCTGGAAAGGACTGGCAGCTGGGACCAGCAAAGAGATTCCACAAACATGTTAAATTCATGGTTACTAAACAAACAAAAAAGCACTATAGTTGCATAATATGAGTGACTCACTGAGGTATCTTTGGAGAGGGATGCATCGCTCCAGGTCATCAGTAGGGGACAGAAGATCGCAGATACGCTCTGGGGTCTGCCCTTCTGGGAAGCGGGTGAAGTCACCGCAGTGGGTCAGAATGTCCACACAGTCGGATCTGAGGGTACAAATGCAGGATCCTAATGACATCATCAGTCTAAAAGACTCTGGCTTCACTCATGTTCACACATGTCTAACCAATTCTGCAGATCTAATGCATGAGACAAGTCTTCATACAAGCAAGGGTATTAGATATTAAAAATACTTGCAAAATCTATAGTATAAGCTTCAATTCATGTTTTAACTTCATTGAATGGAAACACACCACTTCTCTGTGCATGTGCCAGCCTGTGCTCAAGACAAACATCCATGCTCCATTAACCTCAGATGGATCACACGAAAGCCTATTTCTTGTTGACTGTATACACCATAAAAAAGCATCATGGATGGAAACAGACCAGAGCAGTTGAAGCCCTTTCTTCTCTCATGTTTTCAGCTGTCACTATTTCATGGCATTTGCAGTCTGACTCAACAACTCTGAAACCCCAGGGTTTCATTTCCGATCTTGGCTGTTGGTCTGCTGGTTTTTCTCCCATTCACCTACACTGCCACAATAATGCTTACTGCTTTGTTTCTTTACTCACAGTCAGGCACTGGAACAACATACCTCTGCAGTCTTCAAACACATCTGGAATTCATGGAATCAAGCCAACTATGTGAGGGCTGAAAAACCCTACACTCTTCACTTATTTTGTTGTCAGCTTCAATAAAGAAAGGTGAAACTGGACAAATTTGCAGACATAGAGGACGTGTCTACTAACAAAGACTAAAATGCATCACCTGAAATGGAATCTGGGTAGATTTCTGACTCAGAAATCTGAATGCTGGGTAGATTTCTGAATCAGGACTGCAAAGCCCAAGCCTGTGAATGGAATCTGACAAAACTCCAGCATGTAAGAAAATGTGACTGTATACAACATCCTGAATCAAATGTTAAGTGCCTTCTCTGAGCACAAACACTGATGCATGCTGGGACAGGACAGATGAGAGATGCTGATGAATGTGCATGAGGTCACACCCTACCATCACTCACTGACACAGGCTTTTGTCCCAAGCTGCTGGAGTCAGGGTGGATCTCATCAAAGACCAGGGAGACATCATTCCAAAACAATCGCCAGCAGAGTTGCGTGAGAAGGACTAATCCTTACAATCCTGGAGTGCACGTGTGTACTGTGGGCGGTCTGCTGAGCGCCAATGAGGCGAGCTTTAACTCCAAGTGTAAATACAGGTGTGATAAATGCAAATGGCGCAGTGAGCGGAGCACTCTTGCACATGAGTGTGCATGAATATGTGTGTGCAAATGAATCTGTTAGGCTATCAAGACAACACTGCACTGAGCCAAGACCTTGTTGTCTGCTCCTAAGTGCTTTTCTGTCACTTGATTGGTATGTAGCGGTGTTTCAAGTCAAAGAGTCACGTAGCAAGCAACCACAAAGATAGTACTAAATTTTGGACCACATGGAGATTGGGCCCTGGACACAATGGTATGGTGTTTATAACAAAACAAATTAAGTAATTATGTGATTAAGTAATAATTAGTATAGGATTACAACTTTAAAAAATTAACTTTTGTTCAAATGAAAACATAAGTCATTATTCTATTTAAATTACAATGGAGGCTTCTAACAATCTGCAAGTGACTAGAAAAGACAATGAAAGACTAAGCCAATGAGTGATAAGAATGAAAAGCAATACATTACATACTTGCAGATGACGCTGCCTCTGGATTTGCTGTAGCAGGGCTTAATCTGCAGCACACAGGCCACGGCCTTCCACATCTCTGGCCGACACTTCCGGATGTCTCGAACTGGAATGTTCATCAAAGGCATCTTGATGGTTCCATTGGACCACAGTTTGATGTCATTCATTGCACCCTGATCTGATTGAATGTTGCAGCTCCGGAAGAGCTCAGTTGGCCTGAAGATATGAGAGATATGTTCAGAATTTTCAGAGAGAGAGAGACAGAGAGGCAAATGGAGAAATAAATATAGAAAGAAAGAGAGGTAGGACAAACACAGGCTCTTGTGTTACCAGAATTTTACAGAACCTTCCAGACAGAAAAACCAAAACATACAAAGTTAAAGGAATACATTCCCTAACATTGTAGCAGATCATGGCACAAACCCTCACTGAAACAGAGTGTCTTTAGTTGTAATTCAAAGCATGTTTTTGGAACACCCTCTGAGTCCTGGTGCATAGTCCTTGCTAATGTCCCACTCCAGGCTGCTACTGTTTACTACCACTCGTCAGAGTTGAAACGTGCCCCCTAGCCGCACACCACTCACTGGAGGACTTCCTGAGGAAACCTACGGCAGATGTGGAACCAGTTCCGTTAATGATCCACCAGAGGAAGCTCCTTTCCTGAAGGTGCAGAGGGCTGGGGTGGGGTGGCCTGGGGGTCTTGTTGATTGAAGTTGCTGAGGGCGATCAGAGACTTATCCTTGGTCAGAGATTGGTTTGTTTATGTTGTTTTTGACCCCGGAGGCTCATCTAATTTTTGACAAGCACGGGGTGGGCAGGAGAGCACTGATAGCTGACAGGAGAGGCCCAGACTCATTTTATTGAGAGGCTGACCCCATGGTGACCTTGACCCTGTGAACAGCTCAAATTCTTCCAACCCAAAATTATCTGCTAATGCAAGATGCCTGTACAAATTAAACTGTTCTACAGGCAAAAGCCTACAACTTAAAGAGTGTACTTCTTGTGTTATGGTTTCGATCATTTGTGTGTTAAAGTTACAAACTTTATAAATTTAAGGAAACATTCCAATTAACAGACCACAGATGATCATATCGTTGAACTCCACCCACTGCTCCTCTAACATTTAAATACAACTTTGCCTGAGACTTCCTTTCCATGACCATTTCCTGTCCCTAGGGGTGGTGTGCACTCAGGCAGCCTTCTGCAGTGCTGAAGATGATATCTACCAGAGTAGGGTCACTCTGCACACATTCACCTTGTGTCATCAAGAGGCCATGGTGGAGGCTGCACTTAATGGAGCTGTGGTGAAGTCCACAGCATGGCCCTCACACTTGCTGCCACAGGCATCAGGGGAAGAATGCAGCACTGCAGGCATACCCAACACTCAGGATCACATTTGTCCCCAACACTTTGTGCTCTGTTTGCATTCTGCGCCATGGCCAAGTTGCCCATGGGGTGGGACACGAACAGCTTTTGAAATCTACAGGGGTGCCCACCAGTGCAGCCTGCCCTAGAAAGCCTTCAAAGGAAATCAAAGCTAGGGTTTGTTTGCCTGACCTTTGAATCCCATCATACAAGCAAGGGTGCCATTATCTAGAGGGAGATTCATTGCCCTCATCCAGTCTAAACAATACTCAGAATACTTCAGATTGCATTAAATTCCTCCACAGCTTTAGGTGGACTAAAAAAAATATCCTAACAAGAAAGCAAAAAAATCTGTCATAATATTTACGTTAATGCAATACAATTTATCTTATTTATCTTATCATGACATTATTCTGCCTATTGATGATGGTGGTCTTGTTCAAGGTTAAACTACCTCTTTCCACTATAAGCAATTTTTCAAGAATTTCTAGTTACTATAGTTCAAGTAGCTTTTCTGTAATTCGTAACAAAGCATTAAGATAAGGACAAATTGATTGACTTTTAAGTGGCTCAGAAGGGCACAAACATGAAAGCGCTTAAATTAATTTACTATGATAATTATATAAAATACAGTCATTTATGCCAATAGAACATATGTGATCAGATTTGAACCAATGAAAATCAGAAATCCTTCTTTGTATTTATGGTGTGACATTATGGTCAAAATGTCAAATTGGTGGGGCTGCTGATTAAAAGTGTCAGCAAATAATAGAAACACAGGAAAAACTGTCTGCTGGTTTAATGGTCCTTTAATTACTCTGCGTCTTCTGTCTCCTATGGTCATGTCTTACATGTGTTTCCAGTCCAAACAAGGACTGATATTATGTCTGTATTAGAACACATGAGAGTGTAATGTTCACCAAGCCACATTTGAAACAAAACTCACAAGGGTCTTACACTTTAACATATTTCATCAACTAACCATGAACATAAAGACACTGCTGCAACCTCACTAAGTAACCACAGTCATTGTTTTACATGGCTAAGACTCCTGCCCTCAAACTGTGTGGAGTCTCCATTGGGACTGGTGTGCTGAGCAATGGGGAGTGCATGTGAACCCACAAACAGTTTAGCAAAGGAAGGAATCGAACTGCTCTATGCCTTTCTGACCCTAAAGCAATGCTGCACCACTCCTGCCAAAATAAATCAAACCATGCAGACCTACAGCAGAGGCAAAGATCACAACTGGCTTGAGAACAGACAGATCATGGCACAGTAAATACTGATTGGGAAAATGACTATACATTTTTATACACAGCATTCCTAAATATAAGAACTTTATTGAATCTAAGTATTTGAAATGTAACTTTTGAGCCGTGCCATAAGACAACAGCATGGATAAGAACTATATAGTAGCTGTGACTGACACTGCGTCATGTTTCACTATACAGTGTACTACTCTGTGGTTCCCCCATCTTGTAGTGGTGTCTGAAAACATGCAGGATATCCAGTGCTCTATAATAATCCCACAATGCACTGCATTAAGTAATGTACAACATATGTACCCTAGCAAGAAAGGAATATCCATAATGCACCAAGTTGTTTTGGTTTCACACAGTTTTTCTGACAAGAGACGAGGGATGATGGCGACATCTTCTGAGACCCCAAATGTAAGTAGCAGATTAACTGAAGAAATGCTTTCAGTTTTTCAAAGTTTGTTCTGTATTCACATAGGCTGAGTTTATAGATAACTAGATTTGAATAGCTTTCAGGCCAATAATTTTGTACTAAAAATATTTTTGATGAGTTAGCTAGCCAGTTAGCTACTGAGCCAACTGATTGTTTCCATTACTGCAGGGACAGGTGAAAATGTGGCAAGCGTAATCCTCATGTCTGGCATGGTGTCAAGCTTGTTACAATGGACTGATGTTACAATATTATGTTACAATAGACTGGGGTATGATGTTTTGTATATGTGACGCAATCTGCTGTTGAGCAGTACTGAGTGTCAGAAATTATTTACTGCCTTTGACTTATTCTGTTTCCTATAATACTGCTATATGTAGCGAGCCATATATTTACATGTAGGTGATAGTGAACAAGGCACAGTTTCAGATGCAGCTATTGTGTTTGTAGGTCAGACGGTGGAGTCTGGGGATCTACTTCTAAAGGAGAAGTATCCAGTGGTTGAATAGAAGAGTGATGTTAGGGACAGTCATAGCAGTTAATCTCTAGTCCTGGAGGACCTCCACAATACAGTTCAGTATATCCCCCTCGCTCACGTTATTCCACTTAGAAATAACTTGCCCAAAAGTGAGTTTAGTGCATAAATCACACAAATGTGAGGTACAGTGCCCTCAAAAGCTCTGGTTTTAATCAGCCAAGCTTGTGATTCTTTTTGTTGATTTCTCACCTGTTGTTGAAGTTGGTGCAGTAGGTGAGGTCCTTGCAGCCCAGCTGGCATGGTTCCCTCACGTCTGCCAGACAGGTGATGAGGTCTGTCTCCACGGGGCTGTACTCACACAGCTGGTCAAACTCCTGCCATGTCTGAGTGCCCCAGTTGGTGCTGATCTCCTGGCACATGTTTCTGTTGAGGAGGCACCAAATAAACTGCATTCAGATTCACAAACATATCTGTCTGGGTAAACTGTAACTATTACATTTTTTGCATTATGCACTTTGGCAATGAACTCTTTCACTGGCATTCCATCCATCACTGAGATCTAAAGCCCTAAAAGAGTATGCCAACAAAAAGCCTTAAAGAAAAATGCTGCTGCTGTCACAGGAAAACCAAATGCCTCCATTACCAACTTCTTTGATCATAAATACTGAGCCACCTACTTTTAATTAATTTATTTTTTTTAGCACAAGCTACAGGCTGAATAGCTAAAAGATTTACTTCACTCTGAATGACCCCTACTGGCACAAAGTGACAGTGAACTGACCTGCAGAGTGAGGTATTAGCTTTGGAACAGCAGTGGAGCTTAGCGCAGTCCATCTTGGCTGTGGGTGAGGTCTCTGGGTCGCTTTTGGCAGGGGGGTGAGCGCTACCCAGGAAACACTGCCATAGCGGGTCCTGGGGGAGGGGCTGGCTGCCACACTCGGCGATCAGGCCCTCCATGATCTCGTGCTCGGTGGTCATGGTGCGTAGGATGCGCTTACACGCTGTCTGGCAATGCGTCTCCGCTGCACGGTCGCAGCAGTAGAGGCCTATTGCAGCACACACAGTCATGTGCAGGTCACATGCAGGTTATGGGCAGGTCACGCACAGGTCATGTACAGGTCATGGGCAGGCAGGACAACACCATGAACAAGCACAAATCCACCGGTATTGCGGGAAAAAATGAATCTAAAGTTCAGTTAACAAACATTTCATACAAAGGTTTCTGAACACGGCATGTTTAGCCTTGATGCAGTTTATGTGTTTCTTTAATCAAATGTAATATAGGCAGCAAAATGTTTCTGTAATAACATAATGATATGAAGAGCAGCAACATACTGCATGGAAAAATCATTCTACTGGTGGTAAACCCACTACTACAAAGTTCACATACGTCACCCCTGGGTACAGTGGGCTCATATGAGCTATATAAGTGTTCTTTTTAGGTCAATGCATTGTGACTGCACAGTAAAGGTGTAGGAAGTGTGCTCACTGTCAATGGGGCTCTTGGTTGGGTAGGATTTGGTGTAGTTGGCCACACAGCTGATGAGCTGTGGACTGACACTCTGGCAGTACTCCTTGACAGTGTTGATCTGGGAGATGGTGGGTGAGGAGTCCGTACGGAAGATGGCCTGGCAGTACTCACGACAGTTAGTGTGTCTCCCCGCATAGCTGCAGCAGACTGATCCCACTGAGAGACATTTACAGCATTTAGCTGACACTTTTATCCAAAGCAGCTTACAATTATGATTGAGTACATCTTGAGCAATTAAGGGTTAAGGACCTTGCTCAGGGGACCAACAATGATGGGGCTTTAACCAACAACCTTCCAATTACAAGTCAAGTACCTTAACCAATGAGCTCCCACTACCCAGGCTGAGTGTAAAGGGCAGTGTAAATGCATAGCTCATGATCAGATCCCCAAAGCTTGGACTTCACAAATACCATAAATATAAAATCTAAATGTAAATATGCAAGAATGCATGTTTGCACGTGACACCTCAGATCATTCAACCTACAAGCTGTGCCATTATGCCAAAGGCTACATGTTTGGGTATCCAGACTTTGGAAATCGTGACTGACAGTGTCTTCAGGGTAGTACTCTCACATATGAACACAAATAAGCATCTCCTTCATTGGTGAACTCAATGGAAGGCTGAATTTCAGCAAGATGGAAGTCATGACCCTGCCTGGCAGGCATATAAACAAGAAATGCCAAGCAGAATGGTGTTGAATTTCCTTTTCACACAAGTTAAACTGGGTAGAACTCACACAACAGTGTAAATAATACATTCTTATTAAACTGGCAATATGCAAAATAACTGTCTGATACTGATAAGAGCAGCCTTTGTAGTTTTCCATGGCATGTTCATGTATGTTTCATTCTGTATTTTAAGAAATATCTGTGCTTACTTTCATTTTTGGTAATACAGCTGTAGAGGGGTTTCTGCAGAATAAAAAGAACATGTTAAATACAGACCATTCTGGACACCAAGCAAGAACATGTTAAATACAGTCAATCCTGGACATCAGCGAAGAACATTTTAAATACAGATCATCTTGGACACCAAGCAAAACTGTTAAATACAGCCAATCCTAGACATCAACTAAGAAACTGTTACAACATCTTCAATAGTAAAAACAGTTCCTTTATTTGTCTCTTTTGGCACTGCTATATTTAACAAGTTTTCTTTGCTTTGGAGTATGTCAACATCAAAGGATAAGCGGCTAAAATATTTGGAGACTGTTCAAACAGCTCTTTGCTTTCTCCGTGACTACTTCCCTCATATGTGAAACCTCCTATCACATTATTTTGTACAAAAAATAAACTCATATTAAGATCTAAACCATGTGCTCATGATCTTTCCACATACTCCTTCTTTGAACATCTACAACCTGTTCTTATTTCATCTCTGACAATAACTAATAAGATTAGTGACCGAGAGCTTAAAGTTCGCATAACATGATCACTCTGGTCTTACAACATGCCCTTTTTGGTTATGAACACCTTACTTTGAAATAATCACAGACAACAATCTTAGGGTTCTTGCTAGTGCTTCATATTAGCCATCATTGTTGCAGGCTATGGCTGGGACCAAAGCTCCTCGTAAAGTGGATGGCGTGAGATGAAAGCAGCACAGGCCTGAAAGCAGTTGGGAGTCTGCTCCAAACCGACCATTATGCCTGCTGGTTTGTTTGTTTGGACGGAGGAGGTGAGACAGATTAAAAGGGGGGAGGGTCGGGGGGTAGAGAAGAAATGCTGGCATACAGCAGCATGCAGTTACATGCTAGACTGAGTTCTGCAAAGGAAAACTTGAAGAGTTGCTTTACCAAATTAATGTTTACTTCCCATTTCTACTAATATTCAGATACCTAAATTCCAGCCTTATAAGATCAGAACACGTAGCATTATATGTCATATCCAGTCTGAGCCATAAATTATATCATTCCAGCATTCAACTGATAGGAAAGAAAAACATGGGGAGGGTTAGGAGAGACTTGGAGATACATACTGGAAATAGACTTTCCATAACTGCAGCAATAATTTTGAGTCAAATAATGTTTGTTAAATTTCATGCAATAGGGCCACTAGTGATAAACCTTCAAGTCAAACAAATAAATTAAAAGTCAGTGCTAGTCATAAGAGACTCTTATTCTTATTATAACGTATTCTAATTAGTTAACTGCATTTTAATCTATGTAAAAACAAACATATACAGAGACATCTAGGAAGACATTTTAAGTCTAGGAATAACCATGAGTAGACCTGCAGATGCTTCCACTCTAGAAAGGTGGGAAGGGTTTTCACATACTACAGGTTTGAAATATTAAAAGCCACTTTCTCCCTCAAGGTTTGTTGTTACCTGTTACATTCACTGTTATATTTTTTTTAAATCAAAAATCTTTAAACATATATCCTCTTGTTCTACAGACTTACCTCTGTGTCTTTTTTGCATAATTTTATGATATCGTTTTTAGAAGATGCCTGGAAAGAAAGCCATAAAGTAATGTTAATGTTCAACATTAGAGGTCAGAGAACGAGACACAGAACTGAAATCAAAAATCACAGAGAATTATATGAGACTATAAATATAACTGTCAGTCTGCACGGCATTATAAAAAACAGACAAAGTTCTGAACTGGATGTTGCGTTGAATGAGCTGTCTCTGTCTAGAAGAAGTATAGGCTGCATAGTGTAATAGCACTTAAGACCTTTCCCAGACTAAGCTGCTGAAGTGCTTACCTGTTTGCACTCTCTGCGACACTCTACGGAGATGGCCAGTTCACAGCACCCCAGACCAACCCATCCATCAGACTTCCTAGAGGCCCCTAAAAATGGCCAATGACAAAAAACTGAGAAGAGAGGCGAAAGTGCCAGAATGCCGTTCTATCGATTTCATCATAGAGTCATTGTGAAGCCTTTCAAACCAACATGCTGCTGGAATTTATAGTGTTATAAATACATATCACTTATGAGCCTCAGCAACACAGTTATGGCCAAATCATCAATCTCAACAAACATCCTGCTTAACATGTTTTTAATGTACTGTGTTCAGGCCCAGTTCTTTTCATATCTCAAAGCAATGGATCATACCTTTAATGGATATTCATAGATGGACTCTGATTGATATGAGTTATGGTATTGTTGCATCTGCGAGGCATTATGTTTTCAGACAGTCTAAATTCTCTCTTATTCTTGTACAGGGCAGAGAAGACAAGTAGGCTTAGCCAACACCCCTACACATCCCTGTGAGCAACTCTGGCAGCGCATCTTACCAGGTAATGTAGAGTTGATACAGTTCCAAAGCTCATTCTGCAAAAAAGGAAAGCAAGATTTTATGAAGTATTAGAGATACACACCAACCAGCTGATTTTCTACTTTCATGGACTAATATTTAAACTGAAGAACCTTTAGTCCAACTTTTAGTCCAAGACATTTATTAGTACTATGCAAATCTTTCAGTATTTTTATTGAACCCTCCTTAAGACGTCCAATTGAAGAAATTAAAAATTACATGAAGGGGTACTCATTACAGTATTTTGTGCCTAATCTGTTTTTACTAAATAAACATTATAATGCTAAGCCTCAATATTTATATATTTTCAGCATTCAACGTAATTAAAATAGATTTAATTATTTATTTGCCAAATTCTTGGTTTTAAAGTGACAGATGCTTGATTCTTTAATTCAGGAATTTATAATCACAAAGTCAATATCAGAACCTTAGGTTATTTTCTGAATGATTAATTATATATTTTACTGTATTTTCCCAAAAATGTAAGTAGAAATTGTTACTTAAAGCTAGCTTTATATCTAATAGCTGAACCACAGTTACCTGTAGTCATACACCAATGATTATTCTATCCCATGCAGTGGATATAATCTTTGCCCCCTTCCAGTTTGCTGCTGAGGGGCAGGTACAAATAATCTTACAAAAAATCAGCTATTTACATGATTAAAACTCTGTTAGCAACAAATCAAGTTTCTTTCTGCTAGAGTTTTTCATTTTTGAGGAACAACAGTTTTGTATAATAGGAATATTGAATCATTGTTTTAACAGCATAATGCATAGCGTAATGAGAGAGTACATTCTGATTTTAAATGGTAGAGTTTATTAATAAAATGACATACAGTTGACTTCAAACCACCAGTGACACTGACCATTTCTGAAATCTCCTCCCTGTTTTTTATTCTACAGTTCAGTGCAGAAGCACTGTATAGCTGGGAGAAACAGGAAACTGCTAATATTAACTTTTCATCCATATGTTTCTGTGCCCATCATGTTTGATGGCTTCATCAACATAAACTTGAACTTGGCTTAACTTTTTTCCCACACCGCAACTGATTTTGAGGTGGCCTATAATGCAATTAATGCTTCCCATAGAAAATGGACCAGTATTGTTGTGCATCATACAGGATGTGTCATGCCCATATTAGGAACTCCAGGTCTAAAGGGATTTTCTCTATGGAAAAAGTAAATGGCATTTTTGAAAATCACCCCATCACATCATATGATAAATAAAACATGTTTATAATCTGATACATTTGGTCCCACATACTTTTTTCGTCCAAATTGTCACAATCAGTCCCTCCTGGGTTCTGTGTTTTTGCTGTCTTGTGATTTTTAGTTCTATGCCATAGCTCCCTTTTCTCCGCCCCTCGATTGATTTTCCACGCCTGTCCCTCGTTAAGTTCATGTATTTAAACCATGTCTTGATCCCTGTGTTTTTGCTGTTCATTGAATTTGTGAATGTGTTTCTTTGTGGTTGTTTCTTGAATCTGTGTTCCAAAGCCTTCATTTTTGTTAGCCTGTCTTGTTTAGCCCTGAGTGTTTTCCTAGCCTTAGTTATAGCCTACTTTCCCATTTGCCTTCATGTGTTTTTGTTTTGTATCCCTGTGCTCTCCGTGTTGGCTCTTTGACCCTAGACTACGAATAAAAGGTGGCTTGACAACAGTGAAGCATAATTTAGAAAACCTACAATAACAGGAGAATTTGTCTTATAATACCAATTCAATACGTACTTAAAGCAAATTATGATTTTCAACTTTTTACCAATCTCATAATTCATATGATCAGTGAAATTTGGGAAAACAGGAAAAAACAATGGATTTTTAACATTTTTGCACGACAGAAAAACAAATTTTAGACCCAGATTACATTATATGGGCGTATGAACACGGCACCAATAACAGAATACTGACTGTATTGAGAGATTTCACAGAGCGTAGTCACACATCAGAAGAGAGTAAATGCACAATGATCGTTATAAATGCACTGTTAGTTACAGCAACAGCTATATTAGTTAAAGAATCATCATATGCAAGTGTTACATTTTAAAGTTTTACATAAACATTTTATGACACTGCAAAAATGGTTTCATATAAAGTGAATCCATCTTAATTTGAAGTAGACTACTGATAATGAGCTGGCTCAAACTGAAGCTGAGCACATCTGAAGAACATATGAGAATGCCCAGTAACGACCTATAATATTCAAACACAAAGCAGTAAAGTAGTGCTGGGTAAATTCTAAGATATTTATGCATTCTTTGTATGGTCTCAAAATGCAATTAACAGTGTAATTATTAAGTCACAAAATTAGCGCTCTCTCCCTCTCTCTCTCTCTCTCTCTCTCTCTCTCTCTCTCTCTCTCTATATATATATATATATATATATATAGTTTTGATTTGTGTTTATATATATATATATATAGTTTTGATTTGTGTATATATATATATATATATATATATATATATATATATATATATATATATATATATATATATATATATATATATATATATATATATATATATATATATATATATATATAATGTCCTGTCAATGGCAGGGATTTTTTGCTCTGTCTGAATCTCAAAAGGAAGCATTTGACATCACTGACATCCATTTTAAATTATCTGAATGCTAAAAAAAGATATGTTCTTGAGGTTTATTGCTGAAATATTCTTGCACTAGATTTTAGGAATAAGGTCTTACATATATTCTGTATGTAGATAATCATATAAATGTGTGATGTATAGGAAAAACATTTTTTGGGATTGTTTCTACATATAAAGGCTGCACTCTCAGTCAATATGTCATGGTTTTACTATTAAAGTGATTTATGTATTTTTCTAACAACTGAAAGCCTCTCATTTTACTGCCAATGCCCAAGCTTTAATGCAGCATCTTGTAGCTTAATTTACATTTTCACAGTCCATCTGCAGATTAATTACCTCAAGGAAAAATAGTCTGAACTCAATGTCCAAAGTCTGACACACTGAACTGACTGAATAGAACAGAACCTGCAATAGCAACCTACATTATCAAAGGCACAAAAAGGAACAGAAAGGCCACATGCACTCTGCAAAATACAGCTTCAGCGAACACTCATGACTTCGGCGTCAGTGTGTTTGTTTGTTAGGGATGGTATTTTTACATTTCAGCTGGGCTCCAGAGTGCCTCTCAATATGACCTCAATGTAATTAAAAATGTTTGAATCTGAGAACCTCAACATTATTAAACCTCATAAAAAGGCTTGTGATGTGATGACAGCCTTAAACTTTTCAGGGCAGTGGCCCTCTGTGTGAAATGGAGAGTGTGCTGACAGTAGCGGACCATACTGGCAAATTCCTGGGCTTTGACAAGACAATCAACCGAATAAACAGGATATTGTCTGAGGCTCATGCTGCACGTCACTGTGAATACTCCTTCATGTTCCCTGGCTGCTGAAGAAAAAAGGCTCCTGTCAAAGTCTATTTCAATCATTTGTGAAGGGCAGAAGTTAGTTTGTAAAGGGGAAGAAACATCAACACAAAGCTTACATATTGTTCGTAGAGAAGAAAATGTTGTAAATTCTGAGTATTGCTTTGGATCTCTTACAAACACAACCACATTTATGCCCCTCCTGGTCAGTGTGGCTCTTTGGATTACACATAAATGAGAGGAACACCAAGACACATTCTGGGCTCTATGCTTCTGTTAGGCAGTAAACCACTTCCAAAATCCATTTAAATTCATTTGGGCAAATTAGTGCGGGACACATGTACAAATGAAATAAAGCTCTCTACTCATGGGCTAATTAGAGGCCTACTATAATTATACATTTCTTATACCAGCATTCCAGGTTTGTAATTAGGGGTGAGGGTGGAGGGCATGAAGCTCTTTTCCCGCCTTCATCTTTCATAAGTTTTTACTCCAACAAGGTGATACCACAATGTGGCTAAATCAGAGGAGGGCAAGGCAAACACAGAGCCACTGTTTAAGACTTGCTGCAGTGTCAAAGGTAACAGCTTGCACCACCATTTGGAGCTCAAACACAGGAACAGGTGGCTCATCTTACCATAGACTCAGGACAGTAACTTGGAAAACGCTGGAGAAGGTGCTTTAAACGGGATTCACTTCTAATAGTTGCAAGCTGTGAAAAGAAACAGAAAGATGATTTTATTACTTAACACCATTTGAAGCTGACATGGTGAGCAGGGAATGCACAATTAATTACACTGAAATGTAATTGCTTTCAACAATGCAAATACCGAGGAGTTGTGGGCACTATTATTATGACAGGGCATCATGGAATGAGTTGAGCTAATATAGAGGTACCATGAGAATGTTCATCCCAGTACAACTGAAAAAATATCCTGACAGCAGTGAACAGGGTGGATCAGGACAGTGCAAGGACATGCCTGCAAGGACATGGACGTTTGAGGCTATTTGTATTTCTCACTCTTTCTGAGCACTGGCCACAGCTATTTTGGAGTGAAATGGCAAAATCTCAGTTTTACAACATTATCAAGTCTGAGGCCTCTCTTACCACCTCTGTCTTACTCAAACCAAATCAACAAATGATGAGTGGGTGTTTGAAAAGGACCATGCTACAGCCATTTATGAATGTCACAGAAAACTGGGAACACAATATCTGCCAGCACACTGGTTTGGAAGAGAGAGGCAATATCAGTTCTCTTGATTTATGCTTGTCTGATGAAAACCAGGCCCAAGAACAGCTGCCACAGGCAAGATGGTGTCATAGTTGTTTTTAATTTGTTTAGCCAGCTTTGGGTGGTTTGAATTACTCTATACATTTTACAAGAGATTATCTAGCAAACCTCTAGGACATTTTGTTATTTTTCTTACCTGAGCATCTGGCTGCCAGAACTGACCTAAGTTCAACACTCACCTGTGATTAATCATGTTTTAAAGAATTCTTTCAAACAGACTCAGAGTGATTGAAGTGATTGAATCTCAGTAATGACTGTGGAGCTGATAGATTTAAATGAGAACATCAGAGGCACCACTGTTTCACCTCAAGTCTCTCAAGGCATTTCTCCCATGACAAACCCGTTTGGCAAAATGATGACAAACAATTGACCTACAAATGCTAAAATAACCATACTGGCTTAATATAAGCTACTTGTCCTGTTTGGCCTAGTCTGTTTTATAAAAGAGGTGTAACAATACAGAAATTGGTATTCATGTACAATGCAATCTGTGTGTAATGGGATAGTAGCACTGTTGTCATTTTCTCTCTGTACTCCAGCACATTGGATATGAAAAGAGTTTAAAGTGCAGAATGTCAGTAGTGGTGGATTGCAACTTACAAATAACTGTGGAATGTATGGCAGCCTATTAGGTACAGTTTCAGAGTGCACGCACTTCAAAAAGTTGTTTTTATACACAGTCATTTCAGGGATACTTCAGCCAAAACTAACTGGACAAATGAACAATAAATTAAGTAATTTTGTGTATTTGGCTGTAAATTCTTTGCTGCTCCTAGACATCACCAGGTTTTTGGTCTTACCTAGTAATGCTAGGCTTGTTACCTTGTGATGCTACGCTTGTTACATGGTGACGCTAGGCTTGTTACCACCTCCTCTTCCTTTTGTTAGTTTGGGGAGCTTTTTCTTTAGTCTTGTCCTCAGTAAGTGAAATGCACACTCGGAGGGATTCAAGTTAAATGCCTGCATTGTCTAGTCAAGAGAATTTAACTTTTTAGCCATGAAAAACCACAGAGAAGAAATATATTATGGGACCTAGTGCAAGGCAAAGCACCTTCCTCTGGCTGTTAAACAATTAATCTGACTTTGTGCACTTAAGAATTCACTTTGCTGCAGAACTCAGCAGCAGCACTATTAACAGAGACGTGTGAATCAGACATAATATGCTCCAAATAAGGAGCAACTTCTTTCTTATGCCACACATTCTTCATTTCATCAGTCTGATATAGATTCATCTTCATTTTACATGTCCATTAAGCTTTGTCCCAAAACTCTACACATCTTTTATCTACATTTTAAGTAACCTGCCCTCTGTTCTCAAGACTGGCAAATGAGTTTATATGCTCACCAGAGTGATCCAGCTCTGCAGCTGAATTTGACACACTGTGTCTGTGATTGATTTATTCTGATTTTTATCCTCTTGATGGCCTGCTTTACTGGCACTGACACTTCTTTGGTCCTCATGTGGAGAGACAACACCACCAGACTCCAGGTATAAATGTTACATGTAGAATCAGCTCTGGACCTTTACATACCTCTAATGTATATGCATTAATGATGCAATGAAACACAGGTGGCCAAGAAACAAATAGGTAGCCAAACTGACCAATTTACAGTTTCCTAAATTGGGAAATATATATAAAAAGTCTCTGGTATAGTTCACCTACTATGGCTGTAAAGGCCTCTTGATTAAAGCTTGATAATAATTTTGTACTTCAACCTCATAGTCATGATTTCCTGTCAAAATCCAGTGTTTGTAATCACTACAAACTGTGCCTCTGTCCAGTTACTTACAGTCAGCATTGCATTAAAGTTCATAAGGTTGTAAATAAATATTAAGCTAAAAAGGCTTTAGTGAAGAAGGTTCGTGACTATAGTCTACATGTGCAAATAATAATGAAATGTCAATACAATATGAAATTAGATATTAAATTATGCGTATTTGCTGGTTAGATGAAATTAAGGTGCCCAGTCCAAACTGATGTATGGTAATTTCATACAGCCTGGAAAAAAACCCCTCATTGCATACTTAAAACAAGAGCAGCTGATGGCTCGTGAGTTCTTGGCGGCTCATCAAAGGAAACCTGCTGCACACTATAACAGAAAAGGACCAGAGGCACTGCAAGCAAATGACCTATCCAGTCCATTTAGAAAAGTTTTTTTTTCTTTCTCTCTCCTTTTCGCAGGCTAAATCATTGGCGGGTGCCAGGAAGAGCATCTAAAGAGAGACGTCCTCCTCCTTTCAGAGGGCTCTAGGCCTCGTCTCATCAAAGCTCCAGGCCTCCATTAAGATGAAATAGCTGGGCGATTACAGCCTGGCAAGGGGCTGACGCAGTCTGGAATCTCCTCTCTCTCTCAAAACACTGGTACTGTGGTCTGCCACCAACAAGGTGTTATTACTGTCCTAATCTCTCTTATTTTAGCCCTGCCTATTTGTGTTATCAATCTCTTAGGCTCAGTGATTTTACCTTTTCTTTAACTTCACATCCAGTGCATTTTTCCATTTATCTGTATTTCCAGACCAACGATCTATTTTTGTCTGTCATTCTGCAACGTTTCCAGTCATTTTTGCACTCTTTTTCTCACTTCTCAATTTCTCTGAATCTCAACATAATCATGCATTTGTCCAACAAGATAAACTGCTCTCTCTCTCTCCCTCTCTCTTTCTCTCAATGGCAGGTGCAACTGTGCACAAGGGGGATTCATGTAGTCAGTCTGTTGTCAGGACAGCCACTATAGACTGAATGGGACTTCTTTTTGTTCATAGGGAGCTGTTGCTGGCGGAGGGCTGAAGGTTAAAGTAACGCCACTGGCTTGGCTGTTTCTGATTGCCCAAAAGAGCCCTTTCAGACATCTCTTTCATGTTTCTTGGGGCTCTGGAGACAGACGGGAATCAATGAAAGTCTGCTTGGCCTCATCACATTCTGTTCTTGCAGTAAATAAAAGTAAGCAAAAGAGCCCTCACCTGCTCCACAGTAAGGCAAAACTTTTATTCACTCTCATTCTGTCTCTCTCTCTCTCTCTCTCTCTCTCTCTCTCTCTCTCACTGTTTCTCTTTCTCTCATCACCCAACTTCAAAGAAGGAAAAAAAACACCTCGGCTCTTCTCATCTAAACAGTCTATATATTCCTAACAGAGCTGACAGTGAGTGCATTGTTCAGCAAATAAGGTTTGCATTCTGTTCTCTAGCTAATGCTCCTTTTAGTATTCACAACAAGTGATGGACTTGATCTAGATACCCACATACCAAAAAATGTATTCATCGACTTTTGGTCAACAAAGAACTAAAGAATTGCATGGCTGTCAAGATGGGCCAAGATTCAGACTTTTGGAATTGGCAGCCTGAAAAGACAATGTGTGAAGTCTAAAAACCTATTCTGTAATCATGGCTAAATTTGGATCAATAAGAGTGAGCCATTGAATGCTTTCTTCACATTTGTGCCACATCAAGAAGTGAATTAATTAACCCCAATCAACGAATACATTAAAATCCATCTGCCAACCTCAAAATGTCATGTTACCGAACAATGTTTTGCAATGCCAGTTCTAATTTTCTACACATATTCCACATAAAGCTTAATATGTTAAGCAGTTGTACTGATCAAAAGGTATTTGGTACAGCTCAGTGGTTAAGGTACCACTGATTGGAAGATTTTAAGGTTGCTGGTTTGAGTCCCATCACTGCCTAGTCACTACTGTTGTGCCCCTAAGCAAGGTCCTTAGCCCTCAGTTGCTCAAGTTGTACTCACTCATAATTGTAAGATGCTTTGGATAAAAGTGTCAGCTAAATGCCATAAATATAATGTAATGGTATGTGCCTACCAGTGTGGGCTCTCTTACCTGATCGCATGCTTCCCTGCACTGAGAGAGGTCTGCAGCATAATGGCAGCAGGAGGAGTCTAGAGAAGGAAATGCAAACACAAAGCAAAATTTTGAATATCACCATAGACCTTGTGTTTAATGTTTTCATGTTTGACATCCAGTGGTTCATCTCTGCTGTATTTCATTCTTGTGATGTTAGATGCTGGGCCTAAAAGGGAATTTGACCTCTGCAATGGAGGGTCTGTTACCTGCCAATCCATCAGTAGGTGGCTATTACCCAGAGGTGTCGCCACAGTAATGTTTTCTCATTGTTTTCTCACTCAAATCACTGTTATAAAAACTATTAAGGATTTACCAAAAAGTGGTTTGGAGAACACACAAGCCAGTACATGCTTGGGCAGCATGCTCCTCTATTGCTAAATCTGTAATAAAAAAGGACACTTTTTTATAAGGGAATACACAAACTCCTCCATAAATTCAGCAACTTCCTTCAAGGAAGAGAAGTAATGTAAACAGACCTGCAGGTTCAGCGCCCCCCAGAGGTATGCAGAGGATACTATAAATATAAAGCACATGCTCTCTATGTGTGGATTCAACAGTTTGCTTATAACATTGCTTATAACAGGAGAGTTGAGGCTCTGAGAACCTTAGGAAAACATATTCTCATCTGTTTATGCTCCTCTAGAAGATGTCATTATTATCAAACTGGTGCGCTTTCATCTCCGCCCAATCTCGGCCCTCCTCCATTTGTGTCTCACCCGAGACCCGGGCCTTTCATCAGTGCAATTCGATCTGTTTCTTTTTCTTTGGTTCAGTCTGCCTCCAACTCTCTTCCTTCTCCCTTGCCAGAGGGGGCCAGGGAGATGTACTGAGGTGGCTGCTCCACTTAGTGTCACACAGCTGAAGGGCTCACCGCAGCAGCATTTGTGATTTCTGTTTGGGGGTTTTAGACAAGTGCATGGGCTCTGGTTTGTTTCAGGGTGGGGGTGCTTGGCAGGAGTCTGGTTTGGGGGTGGGGGTGTGGTGTCTTGGGGTGTTTACCAGGATCCTGTTGGGTCAGAGGTGGCACGTCTGAGGCAGTGCGAATGATGGTTCACATGGGGTGGGGTGGGGGGGTCACGTTTGAGGTGGCATGAGTGATGGCTCACGTGTGGGGGAGTGGGGGTGGGGGTGTCTGAAGCAGCTCGATTGATGGCTGACATTGGTGGGGCACGTGTCAGGCAGCACAAGTTCACATTGAGGGGGATGCGTCTGAGTCAACATGAGTAATGGTTCACATGGAGGGGTGTGAATGAGGTAGCACGAGTGATGGTTCACTTTGGGTCGGGGAGCATCACGTGAGTGATATTTCGCCTTGGGTGGGGGCACGTCTGAGGCGCAGGACACTTATCCTCTCAAAGTCTCTTATAAAGGAGATGCTACTCTATAATGAACTGACATTAATACTTTACAATTGTGAAAGACAAAATGTTTTAGTATGCATAAGTGTATACATGGATCTGAGGTTGTGTTTATAGGCTACATAGTAAATCAGTATTTTTCAGAATTCAAAATATGCTTTAGCAGTATTGGCACTGGTGTTCCTCTGGAATGAAGTAAGACACTAAATGAAAGTCTGATGGCTTCTCCAGCCTTTTGAGCTGCTTTCATGACAAGGTCATTAAAGTTGTCCAAAACACACAGTCATGGTGTAAGTCAGGCACAACAGAAAGTTCATGAAATGCTCAGCCCTGCTAACCTTAACCTCTGCTCAACTGCAATTAAGCAGAATTTGAAGTGTTTGTGTGTGTGTGTGTGTGTGTGTGTGTGTGTGTGTGTGTGTGTGTGTGTTTGTGAAAATGAAAGGTCGTATAAGTCTAGAAAGAGCATTAGTACAGTCTACACACTTCATGAAGTGATCACATTTGTATGTCTGTATACAACAATGAGACCTAACAGGAGACTTCTTGAGGATGGAGACTGAATTGGTTACAGTAAGATGTGGCATGCAACCATGCTGCCAAAATCACCAGACCTTACTATATGCTATTTATATACTGTATACATATTGACTTATCTCAGCATCTCTGTCCATTTCCATGTCAATCCCTCAAAATATGGATATTCCTAATCAATGTAAATAGTCCCATCATCAGTGCTTTGTCTCTATAAACAATCATTCTGACAAGCTTTGGGTCATGGGACCCAGTTCAGCTTTTCACCGCGACTCCACCATTGAAGGATACATGTGCTAGCATTTTGGGCTTACCCGCTACTGTGTCCCTGCTTTGGAAAGAAAAGTTGTAATGCCACCCACAAGCCACATCAAAGGAATTCCCCTTGGTCACCCCCTCCCCCATTCAACCCCTTCCAACCCCGTCTCACCACCCTCTTTGACCCCCCTAACTCCTCCATGCTAAACCAACCCTCTTAGCGACTAGCTACAGGAAGCCCCCTTTCACCCCTCCCCTTCAAATGTACTTTCCCAAAGCAAGTTTTAGCAGTGGGAAAGGGGATCCAGCAGCGTTTGGGTGAAAAAGGGGGTGTACTTGCCACAGCCTCTCACGCGTAGGGTGCATGTGAAAGTGAGTATTTGATGTCCAGAGGACCAGGCATCTCTGGCAGAAATTAAAGCCAACTTAAAAAGACAGATCTTTGACAGCCCCGGCAAAGCTGATCAAACATGAATGGGAACCAGACGGGAAGACAGAAGGAGCAAATGGCAGGCTGCGAAGGCCTACAGTGTGAGGACTTTTAACTCTGGACCCCTGGCCACTTCCATGTGCAGCCATGAGGGCTCTGGATTACATTTGGGCTCAAAGAGTCAGTGTGAGGAAGAGCAGACGCACAGATGCATTTGGCTCATGTGTGTTCAATCCAGAGAAGAGGACCAAAAGGGAGTAGGCTGTCAGGGGGAACTTTTGTTCCCATATCATCTCGCTGCAGATTGCAAAACCCAGACATTTGCATTCCTTCACAGACTGACTGGTCAAAGTGCCATGCCCTTACGCAACAAAGGGGTGAAGTCTGTGAATGTCCCAGACATAAACAGAGCACTGTGTGCAGAGATGCGGTAAACGCAGAAGGCTATGAGCTGTGAGTTAGTGTCTATTCGCACCTATTTCAGTTATGCTGACTAGGCTTAACCTACTGTTGATTTTGGCAGTGCTGAAAATACCATAGTCAATTGCCTCTGTTCTTGTCAAGACTAATTACTTGCCAAAGCTGTAGTGCCACCTCATTAGCATTACCTACAATGGTCCCGTGGACTATTACTGCAATTAGACAACATTAGCCAATCCTAGCAGCAAGTGCTGGCAAATCATAGCCAATGCCATATGTATGTGAGGTAAATCTGGGAGTGATTCTTTTAAAGTTAGGGTTTGAAGTTGCCTCTAGCTCAGTGTAATGGGGAAATTTCTGCGCAGTCTAGCTGAGGACAGCAGGGCAATATGTGGAATCTTTGTGGATGTCGGCTAAGTCCCTTAACGAGCTGCCATTTTAATGGCCCAACTGGAGGTGCAGTGGAGCACCGATGGCAAGTTGCGGCTCTCGTCTTCACCCCGTCTGCCCGCCAGTAGCCTTTGTGCTCTCCGCCCTGAGAGAGGAACGCATTCAGCCCAGGCCAAACAAATTGCAGTTGCCATGGAAATTGATAAAAGCCATAGCAACGATAAGCGCCTGTGGTAGTAATGCTTGTTTGTATTTTTTTTTTTTTTTAATGAAAATGTAAAAAAAGTCCTTTTCATTTCTTACTCAGCTGAGGTTTACTATGAGTTCAGCTGTTTATGTTGTTTTGGGTGTAATGAATCACCCAGTGAACCAGGACATGTCCCACTGTGAGATTCTTAAGATCTTTAATGTACACTGATGGTTACACACAGGGCAGCTAGTGCTCATCAGAATGCTTCATGTCAGGGGGCCTTGTGGCTGCTAATGAGCAGGACAGAAACAGGTCCAGCAGAAAAAGCCACTGTACCAGAGGCACATGGACAGGGGTAGAGTCTATTGTAACAACACAGGAGAGTACAAAACACATTAGCTAAATCTACTCACATAGATTATTTTGAAGAACTGCCTTGTGGTAATAACAATACATTCAGAAATTAAGCCTAGGTTGAGACGAAGCTTTTTAACTAAAATGGGATATATAACAATTCATGTGACTAGATTATTTTATTAGTCATCAAGCCTGACAAAAATGAATCTTTACCAATGCTTACCATGTGACAGAATTCACACTATTTGGATGAGAACGAAACAGGGGCCCTTTGCTTTATGGCCATCTGAACTCATCTTAGGAAATTGTCTTTTCTGAATACCAACAGCTATGTTAGTTTTGAGGCAATGCACTTTCAGGGCAATACAGGAGCAGGATTAGTCTGCTATATGTCTTCCTATTTACCCCTAGGGTAAAAGTCAAACACTTGCACTACATGGTCACCAATGGTCTTAATTCTTCTTAACAATGAAAGAAAGCATTGAAAGCAATTATTGCATGGAATATCACATTATTAAATATACATTATTATACAGTAATACCAGCTTGATATTAGTTCAACTATGACCTCACATTACAAACAAATAAATAACAAGTAACATTACAGATATTACAACTTAATGTAAGGCTAAATCCTAATAGTATTTCACATACACTTTAGCCCTACAATTTATTACAGAAAAACACCTTCTGACCATACTGACTAAAATATGTGCTCATTCCTTGGAACCACACCAAAACATGACATAGTGAGGTTACAGAAACAAAAATCCATAAGAACAAAACATATGGTAAACTGGCGGTGCACTCAGCTTGGGTATGGAGAGCAAGGGGAGGAGAGGGTGAAAGAGCAGCTTGCAGGCAGATGTGGGAGACCCCCAGTGGGAGCTGCTACTACAGACAGGTGAGAGGGGAGTGGGGGCAGGTCTTGGAGGGGACAAAGACTCTCTGAAATATGTGCTGTTATACGCTGCAATGTGTGCTGTTCAACTAAATTCAGTTCAAAGGGCTTTAGGCACAAATGGTTTCCATCATGCTAGTATATATATAGTCTATTTGTATGCAACCAAAAATCTAATAAGTTTAAGATGAAGATGGCCTGAACCAAAGGCAAAAAACAAAAAACTGGCAAACTTAAAAGGTTTATGAAATATTTGCAATATATCTATGAATATACCTGTTCTAATAAATAATAATGCAGAGTTTATAAGTGTTCCTGGTCTTTTTACTATGGTTGCGCCTCACTTCCACCGAATTGTGACTACTTCTATCTGATCAACAACAGAAATCCCAGGAAATGTTAGCCAAATTTCTGTAACCAAACTTCATGGCAAGATTCTACATGAAAGTATTTTACATGATGTTACATGAAATGATTTTTAAAAGATTAGTTTTAAGAGTTTAGTACGCAAGAAAATAATTCTTACTGAACTAGTAAGGATGCATCTTAATGTGCACATATTGAAATCCTTTTTTCACAGCCTAAAACATAAACCGCTATATAGACCACTGCAATGTTAGTTGTACAATAAGTATCTGAGTAGAAATAGCTAGAATGGCAGCTACATGAGAATAAGCGGTGTTTACTTAGCAAGAAAAAGAGAGAGAGAGAGAGCAAGCAAGGGAATGGGAGGAAGGGGGTGAGGCTTTAGAATTTGTAGTTGGAGATGTGCCCTAGACAACTCTGGAGATAAACACTAACCTAAATCAATAAAACTAAAGCGTGATAGTGGCCTGAATGGGGTCTGAGGTAATCCTTTTAAGCTTTCAAGAGGCACACATGGATACTCACAGGGGGGTAAAGGACAACAATGGAAGTGCACGCAGCTGAAATGACCAGACTGACTCTGGGTGAAAGTCACTCATTGAAGGCAGTATGCCCATATTGACTGAGGTCAAGTCTCAGCTTGCAGTTAAAAGGAGAGTGAGGGAAAGGCACTACATTCTGAGAAGACTGCTGATCATTTATGGCAATTCCTATTTAAGCTGTAATTAAATCATTAAGTCCAAGTGAAGATCCCTTAACACAGACTTCTTTGCAGATGCCCCACAAGGATTTTTTACTTCCCCAGGACTTGGGTGGCTTAGGTGGCAAGTGCTCATAGACAGACTACAGTAGACTAAAGACTACACATCAACACATGCACATACATACACACATCAAATTAGCCTTTGCTTGAAAGACACCACCTCCTCCTCAAACTCCATCTACATCTGTGTGTGCATGACACCATCCGTTGAGCGTATGGGCCACATGGCAGCTCCAAAGCAGTCAGCCTCCCTATGATGCACACATGGTGGGCGGTTATCAATCAAGCTGGCGTGACGTGTGCCTTCCTCACTGTGAATGGGACATCTGCTACAGCAAAGGCGATGGCGTTTCCTTCTGCACACTCCCAGAGCTCCTGCCATGGGCATGGAAGAAGGAGGCCCTTTGCTATATGACTCAACAGGGAAGATCAGAGAGCTCCACACATGGCAGATGCGGCCTGCATGCACACAGTGATCATTCTAATAGCAAAAGAGTCAGTAACACCGATGAGAGTTGTTCTTCATCTGTTCATGTGAAACAGGTGTGTTTCAGTGATGGATGCAATTCTTTTGCACAGAACACATCATGTATAAGCAGACAAAATGACTTACTTTCTGTACTTAACTTATTGAAAATCTCAGTGCTATCACTATAAAATATCTTCAGAATGAGATTTCATGTCTTTTTCCTGTGAAAACCACAAACATGGCTGAACCAGAGAATTATGCATTTGTCTTGCATAGCCCAGTGTCTTTTTGGAAAGGACAGTGATTTTCACTTGGCTTCCATCTATAGAAAATCCAACTCTAGACCAGACAGTCCATGGGCCATTTTCTATTATTTTCATACATAATTGCAAAGGCTATGCAAAGGCTAGTCCCCAAAAGGACTGCAGTTATGTGGCTAAGCTTCATCATGTAACCACAATGTTTGAATTTCTGCGTATACACTGTAGAAGGGTGTGTACAGTAGATTCTTTTTTGGCTAACTGAATACCTCATTCCCATCCTGAGGTCAGATTTAAACTTTCATAGATCTGTTTGCTATGTTATGGTGAAAACAAATAGTTGCTACAATTAAACTGAACAGTATTGACTAAAAGCATGGTAATCTGAACAGTCCATGATGCATTATACTCTTCTTTCATGTTAGAAGTCGTACTGCTCCGAGTGAATTTTAATTCCAATGGCCCTCGTTCACATCGTGCTGCAAAGGTGATAGTGCTGCAGAGGTCTGTCTGGAATATCAGCTAAGCTTAACAAAAGGGTATGTTTACAAGCTCTTGGCCCTCTCTCGTTCAGAGCCAGCCCAAGCTAATCACAGTTCATTCCAGGCCCACAAAGAGTGTCAAAATGTGCTTCCTATTTTCCACCATATAAACAGAGGGTTTGGTTGCAGATAAAGATGGAATGAGAAGGATATTTACTCAGTGACAAAGAAAGTCCAAAATAGAAGTTATCTGCCTAAATGTATTCGGCCGGTGGAATTTCGAGATGGCTCAAAACATTCCTTGTGCTTCCTGCCAATATACTTCCTGTTTGCAATTTTTTTCTTCCCTGTGCTTTTCAGCTCTGTTCAGGGCTGCTTTTCTTCCACAGTTGTAGTGAAAGGCATACCACAACTCAGCTTTATGCAAGAAGAATGGACAATAATGCTACAAGTCTTAAATTCAACAGCTATTTGCTTCTTTGTGCCAGCTGAAATGACCGTGGCCACCCTTTCCCTCCCATCTTTAGAATTTGCCGAGTCGTAAACACGTCCGATGTTGAATGGTGGACTCTTGTATGCTTCTGCATTCCTCCATGACAGACCAGTCCTTCGTGGCGAGAGCGAATAATGCCTCAAGGTCAAAGGTCACTTCCTGTGCATTAATTAATTGGCTTTTGACATGAGCAGAGGAGACTGGGTGTGTTCTAAAGTGGAATTTTGCCAAAGACATCTGTTATTTCTAATTACATCTCCAAGTTGAGATACTTACATATCAGTGAGTCTTGGACTACTCTTCTTCCTTTGTCATTGCTAATTTTCATGTTTGGCTAGGAGAAAAGTAATAACAAAATACATTTTTGTAATATTGTTTGAATAGCTCAAAAGAGGCCCTCAGGCAAGACTTGAGTGTTGCTAACTCAACTTCATGGTTCATGGTCAACTATGCATCAGAGCTGTGTACCTTTACAGACAGAGGTATCAGCACCAGCCATAACAGCATAAGACATCTTTCACCCAGGGGAGTCACAAGTAGCGTTAAAAAAATATTACACTGACCTTGAGTTCTGCAGTTTGGAGAAACTCCTATTTTGTCATTCATTAGAGTCACAAGTTGTAGCCCCAGAATACTAAGTAAATCCTTCAGTGTGGCACAGTTTCCAGAATTGGAAACAGTTGCTACAAAAGATATGAACAAAGGCTATAATAGCCTAGTATCAAAGAATAAACAATCTAAGCAGTGGTCAGTTACTGGACTGAGTAAATTTAAGGCAACTGGTTTCAATAGTCTTTATAGTCTTGGAGGCTATAATAGGTGCTGGGCAGTGTGGATCAAAACAGAAGTTTTAAAAAGACATATGCCAGTTCACTCATACAAGATCAGTGTATCATTCATGGAGGATCTAAAGAGCAGATGAACAACTAGAAACAGTCCAAACATGGCCAGCACCTGGCAGTTATCTGACAAGGGGCCAATTATAAATAAGTACAGAAATCCTGCAGTAATATTCATGCATGTGCTAAAAAGTGAAATATCTATGTTTTAAATAATTTTTCTTACATTTGGAAATGATATGTGCACTAATAGTGATGTTTAGATTAAAGTGCTGTATGTTTATTATACAAACTTTGAAGCAATTTTCTTTTGTTCAGCAGATTTCAGAAATCGACCAACCTCTAGATAAGACAGAACTACACCACTGTTTTAAAAATTAATATGTTTGTTATTAAAATGATAAACATCACAAAGTTAAATTAAAGTACTCTTAAACACTAAATACATGGAATGGATACAATAAATAAATGCCTTAAATGGTTTGCATAGGATTTAGACACATGGACTTTCTTTTGTTTGGCTGGTCAAGGATCAGAGGAAAGGCATGGCATACCATGTTATACAAGACAAGCTCCTAGTCCTGACAAGCTAAGGGACTGTGTCAAAACTAACACAGTACAAACATGACACGATAATGAGTATTGCTGACTACCAATAGTGACACCAAAGTTACACAGTAAAGTAGGGTAAAGTATGTTACCTAGCATCCTGCATGCAATATCAGCAAGAGTGATCCATTTCAGTAGTCTATACTCGCAAATGCAATAAATTTTACAGGCTTCAGATTATTGCAAGATTCTTAACAGAAGATAACAACTACTACAGATTATCTTAAATCTTGAAGGTCACAGTAGTGCACTATATCTTTATTAGGAGCTGTAGAGCAAAAGGCATTAGGCGCCACTGCATAACATAACAACCTAAAAACATCAATAAAAACACGACAATAAAATAAATGAAAATAAATGTTGTGGGCTACACTAACCAATTTAATCATCCATAGAAAAGTATTACAACAAACACTGGTCAGAGAAGGGATGTAGCTGATGTTCGACCTTATAGAAAACTCATTATAATTGCTACATGTAAAAATTATTTAAAGTTTTTCAGATAAGAGAAGAATGAGATTCATGTTATACATGTACTGGGTATCTCGTGCAAACAGCTTTAATATATGGGATTTATAGGCATTGACACAATGAGAAGAATGGTAAAGAGCTATGATATGAATTTGGTCTACCATCTATGTTTACCTCCCTCTTGTCTGGAACCTAACTTGAATGGGCCCTAAATTGGTTACAGATGCATGCTCTGGGAAAGAAACAGCTCCAGATAGGTACAACATGAGAGGCTACTTGATCAGAGAAATGTAATTAACTTTGGGGGAGAACACTACTTAACTGAAAGAATGCGGAAGCCAACAGGAAAACCGTTATCTGGAGGCAACTCTGCACAGAAACATTGTGGATATAAGGAGAAAATCCAGGCAGAGTTATCAAGTGCACGTGCACTTCTACAGGCTTTGTCAATGCACGAGGTGGTATTAGGGAGCATAACACTGAAGACATAGAAGCATACACGCACTCGCTGTTTAAACTGGTTTATCTTTATGTAGGCAATGCCTTCATGTTTGTAAATCTGTGTTCAGAGCTGTAAACGTTCCGCGAACAGCCACATCCTTGGCTCATGTGCACAAGTAGGACTTCAAAGTCTTTAAGCGTCTGGAAATGCCAATTTGACGTCAATTGCTTTGCACGCCCCTTTGACAAAAACAAATCAATGGAAAAGAATTTCACAGTCGGAGATGCAGCATTATTTTTGTCAAACTGCCATTTGCAAAACAGCATATTTTTAAGCAACGAAAAACCAGCTGGTACAATTAACAAAATGACACGGTTAATGTCACTTGTAAACAACGAAACAGTTGTAGCTATCTGAATGTAGGCTAAATCATTTCATGGGCATACACGTTGTTTGAAGAAATTATTTGCGTAAAATATACAGACCATAATTTGTTCTAAGAAAAAGGAAAATGCAGGCCAATCTGCTCGTCACTTAAATACACAAATTCAGGAACGGCGACTGCTCTATGGGCTATCGTTAGCATATTTATATAGGCTAGCACAATTTGTTCGAATTCTCCTTACTTTGCCACCATTAACGAAACAAAAAAGTTTTCTCAAACTTTTCCTTTTATCCCAAAAGTCTGAAGTTATTTTTGAGACGCTTATGCGATGTCTGCTTATTTAGCGAGTTGTCAAGTCAACATGAAACTGGTCAGAGAAATTACTGAGGCATAACGGTTACCATTCAAATCACACAGCCTTTACCAACAGGCAGCACGAGTAGTAGGCAACACATTTTAGCGCAGCCTACTTACTTTTTTTTATTTTATTTTCGGTTTTCAGGTTTATATTGAGAAGGCTGGTTCGTACCAGACCACTACGAAACAGCAAATCCTGGTCTACAGGATGCAGTAACGAATCAACAAGTTTAAACTCCGCAAAATAAAAGTAGCGTTAACATTTTCTTGACAGATCTAACAACAACGCAGTTATCTATTATAAATACGATGTAGCATTTTTTCCATTACGCAAAATGACATAAAACTCAGGAGAGCCAACTACAGTAATGTATCAGAAGAACAAAACTAAAACAGACTTACCCTGAGTATAAACGCAGACGCAGAAGTTGCAAGCGAGAAGCAAAATGATTATCTCAGAACACACAAACATCTTATTGAATTCCTAAAGTGCATTGTGAACACAAACGCAAACGAGACACTGTCGATTTGACAAGCTCCATGAGAACATCTCTCTTGTGTACATCAGTGTGTTTGCGGCTTCTCTTCCGTGGTACACAGACGCACGCAGGCCGCATACGAGGGATGAGGAGTACCGGACCTCGGGCTCACCGCGCGGACTGAGCATGTGCAGCCAGCCAAAGAAAGGGACGCGCACAGCGTTTGCTGGAGGGCTGGGTTAACAGCGGCTCGAGAAGTCATCCGTAGATATACAGTAATTGAAGGAAGGGGCGGGGTAAAATGACGCCCCATACGAAGCCCGAAACAAATCCGTCAATACTAAACTCCGAGTTAGTGTGTGGCAACTATTCTATACATAAGATAGGAATGAGTAAAATATGTTTCAAAGTTTAGTTCAATAGTCGAAAGAAAAAGTTTGTGAATCTTGTGTAAGTTATAATGCAAAAAAAAGAAGAAGTGTCAATTAGCAACAGCAATAAGATTTTAAATAATTATTCACGAAAAACTCATATTTAGTATGCTTTACGTCTTTTATTAGAAATAAATGTCACTCTTTTGTAGCAGTCCTGCATAGTAGTTAGGTGGTATTCTGGCGTATTCTGCTAAAGAAAACCTGATCACAGCATTTTAGAGGGAATGAAGTCTGGTCTCTGACGTGTACATTCTTAAATAAATAAATTGTTCAGTTTGAACCACTTTGCTGATTTTCTCCATGTTGATTCTAAAGATTTAACTTATGTGTTATGAGTTATGGTAGGCAACCCTTCTGTACAATTATTAAAACATATTCAATATTTCAGAAGAGTTAGATAAATATTGAAGACATTTTTGAAAAACAATTTAAACAGGAATTTTAAGAAAAAACTGTGCATTTTAACACCCACCACTGGGGAACAAACACAATGAAGTTCAGTACAATGGGGTGTATGTTTGAGTCCCTCAGTGTAGTGCCCAGGGCTATGGTCTGACATTAGCTTTTGATCAAATCCATACAGCTAATTTAATACACCATATAAGTCAAAGGATAAGAAAGTGAGGTTCTCTTGGCTAATTCAGCACTATCAACCAAAATACAAAGGAAATCAATTAATTTCGATTAATAAATATGACCAAGCATCACACAATGCCTTTTTTCTGAGTCAGCTCCAGTTGGCGCCTTCAAATGACCCCTAAGCAAGAGAGGCCCGTTTCTCAGCACCATCCCACCAGAACACAGTGGGCCAGTAGAATGACAAAATGGATGCCACAATTGACTAACCTAACATAGTTTGAGGCTGAGCATATGATGTTTGATCTCATCACAGTCTTTCACATTATGATTTTAGATCAGAATATTAGTAATGTTCAAATTATTTTGTTATAGATTAGTTATAACTCTTGAAAAAACTTCAAACATTCTGTTTAAAACTACATTTATTTTGATATGTGCATTAAAGACTAGGCTCTATAAAATAGCTTCAGTTAACTTCTAACTTTCTATAACTTCCCTTTTCTTGTCACGTCCTAAGAATTTACATTCAAATAGAGGCTTTCTTTAATTAACGTATTATGGTAATGACATGTTGATTTCAGTTGTGTGCTGTTTCATGCAATGGTTATATTTTGGGCACAGAAATAATTACAGAAGGTGTGCCACACCTAACCTTGGTTAAGACCAAAGCCAACTTCATAAAATGTCTTTTTCAAGTCTCAAATGCCACTGCTGGCAAAATGAGTCACATCCAATTTAATTACACTGAACTTTGTTACATGGAGCTACCTACATCCAGGCACAGCAGTGCCACATCCTGTGTAGTGCTATAATTACAGATAATGATTAAAATATCTTTTCTGCGGCTGTGAACAGGCTACATCTATATGATCAGGAAGCAGCACTAATTTTTCAATGTGGCTTACATATGTAGAGTCCCTCACCCTTTGTGGACCTAGGTCCACCACAAATATGATCTATATTTAGATAGAGGAAGCCATGCATGGAATGTCAACCATATACCTCATTAGGACTTAATGAGGCTAAGGCAGCTGCCTAATCATAGAGCACAAGACTAATGAAAACAGAATAAACCTCTTCTTAAATGTCACAGTCAAAGTCAGAGGAAAGGATCACACATCAAGGGCCTTCAGATGTCCTTATGTAGGTGATCACTGAAAACTATGGAAATCATTTATGTGATACAAAGGTTTGCTATACAAGGGAACATAAGGACACACTCTACAAAGGTACAAAACAAGACAGCAAGAAAAGGTTACTTTTAAGTCTTTACATAATTGATTTGCAATGCTTGGATGAAGAGCCATTAAATCATTTTCAGTGTAACAAGGGCAAGCTAAGAAAAGTCAACATTAGTATAAGACATTAGTATAAGATATAATAAGGTGGGTGTTGATAGTACAGCTAAAAGGAACTGTAGATGCCGAGGCCCAAATCTGACAGTTACATGTCTTAAGTGTAACCTTTCAGTCCTCAAACCTTTCTGCAGATCTCATTCCACATCCCAAACACATTCATATCACACCAATCACTTTTAAGTCTTTAATGATAAGAAAAGTCCCTATCTTGCTGAACTCCATGCATTGGCACTGATTTGCAAAATCTTCTCTAAAGCACTTATGACTAGTATTTAGATGTTGTTTTAAAGACATTAACACATAAGATAAAATTACATTAAGATGATCAAGGAAGACAAAATATTGCATTGCTGTAGTGAATAGATATGGTGCAGTATTTCAGGATTTCAAGTAAACCCCACAATGTACAATGATTTTTTTTCCCACTGAGTAAAAAAAAATACAAAAGATTGTGGGTAACATCATGTTTGTTGTTGACTGACATAAGATCTCAGGATGGTAAAACTCACCAGAGGCCTCAAAAACAACCAAACCCCTTGCCAAGAAAGTTTCTACTGCCAGCCATTTAAAAGTGAATCCTCTGGACTCTCTGTTTTACAGTGTTTAGGAAGTGCAAACTTCCTAAAATGAAAGTCAATTGACTGAAATCACAGCACTGTAAAACTGCAAGAGTTGTCACTATTTTACTTTATTATACTATTTTATTTTATTTTTATTAACACTTTAGTCACTTTTAAGTGATTAAAGCTAATTGAGCTTTTATTGAGAAAGTCTTATATGTGATCAATCTTTGTGTTGACAAAATAGTGCAATGAAAACATGAAATAAAATGAAATGAAATGAAATGAAATAAAATGAAATAAAAATACACCCAGTCAGAATTGGGGAGTAAATGTCATTGATGACCAAAGTTCACAAACTGATCCAACATTCAACAGTGTTCTAGAGGCACATCAGGTTTTTACCAGTACTGCCACTGAGACATTTAGGTAACACATCCACTGAAAGATTGCAGGTTTACTTGGCCATCTGTGCATTAACTCGGCTGCTTATGAGATTTTTACATGGGCCTCAACAGGCACAGGACATTCATTTTTTCTGCTTTCCAAACTTTACCTATTAAGAGCTATGGCAGACATAGCAATATGGACAAAGTATTTGAAAAAGAGATTTTATTCAATAAGCACCAATTAAAATAAAAAATACTCCTTCCCATTAAGCACTGCTCAAGTTTTTTGGCCTAAAAATCTGAACATAACAGAAAAGGATGACTTGTTTGCTCTCTGGGAAAAATGCAGTCACATTTTCATCAACTATAAAAGTGGAATATAATTGGATCAACAGAGATGCTGTACAAAACCTTCTCTTTCATAATAAGCAAGAAACAGGAGCAGAGTTCATATCAACCACCAGAACTATAAATTACATACTGATCCTCAGACTTCAGACATATTTAGATTATGTGCGGTCAAGCTATAAATAAAACACTGAAATTAAATTAAATACTGATGCATAGTTTGTTGCTCAATGAAAAGCTGTCAATGTACAAAAAAGACATCTGTGGATTTGGTGAATTGTAACTGAGAAATGTGAAATGAAAATACAGTGCATCAAAATGACTCAGGGGTCTGAGACCCTCTGCTAGGATACAGACATCTCGATGAGTGACACTGGGAGAGACTTTGCTTTGCTACCAAATGTCCATGTGCTCAAAACCTGATATGAGAACTGTACACTAAACTCACACAGACAGTTCACTGGTGAATGGACAATGGAGCCCATGTGATGTGCTCTCCACCAACGTAAGTATATATTTACACCTTCCGGAATGTTAACATTCTGATGGCAATGAAGCAGATATTAGTATCTGTAATGCCAGCGTCTGTGGCGGTACTGTGCTCGCTTGAGTTCTTCCACAGTGTTGTGGTCAGGGTTGGTCTCGATGCAAAGCACGACAAACTCATTGGAGCAGCTGCGAGTGTGCTGACCCAGCAGGCCACTGTACAGGAAGGAAGCCTGGCCGGTGATAGCCATGTCACCAGCTCTCCATGACTCACAGTTCTTAGTGTCCAGACGATTACCTTTCTCTGAGGAGCCATGCCATACGGCCTTCTGGGGCCTGTTGAAAGAAGGTGCAGGTGTATGCACAGACACAAATATATGAGTGCTAAAATGACCAGACAAAACCAGTTCATGTTCAGGTGCACTAAAAGTTGGCCCGTGTGGACAAAGCAGAAAGTAGTACTGGTCAATTGTAAGTATCAATGCTGGAGAACTACTGCAAATGACAAATCTGTAAGTGGTGAGTCTGGATGTAAATAAGTACATGTATATGTACTAAATACACAAAGTGTCTCTCATTTTCCCAAGTTTATAGGCATTTTTACCTCACCACATAAGAGGTACAAATCATCTTGTCTACAGGACTAAACTTACAGAATTAATTTAAACGGTTTCAGTGGGTCCAATCCAAAGTTTCTGATACAACAATCTGATATAACCACATAGCTATTATTGCCCTCTCGTGGACAAAGTTATCATTAAACTCATTGATCTAATTCAGAGGCTCAGTTCCATGGGCGGGTTAGCACTCCAAAACACACAGTGCAAATGTTGCAACAAAGCATGACCACACAACTCAGCTGGATCTAGTCTAGAGAGCTATTATAAATGGAATCCACTTCTAGTAACATTTTCTTTTTCATCAGTACTTAATATGAACCTGATTACAACTCAAAGGAAAAATCATTTAGTGGCATTTTCATATGACAACACAAGCACTGCTAATCTTGGCAGGCTAGTGCAGGGATAATAAAAGCTGAAAAATATGCTGTCCAGAACATTAAGTATCTGCTGTCCATCTATCATAATTCAGCACAGTTTAACAGCACATGATATGCAAGTATTTTGTGCTAGTAAAACACACATGTAGGTTCAAATTCAAGATCTGTAGCAGCAGTTCTTTGTCTTAGTTTCAGACAATTGCTGACGATGTCCCTAGACCTCACAAACGACAGGCTCCTTCTGCTCCATCCATTCATACCTCTGTTGAAAGGGGAGTTACCACATGGCTTGAAAAGCCCAGGCTAACAAACAATCTTAAAAAAGCGTTTTGCTAACCACAATTGCAGCTCCACTGTCTCAGCCTCTCCTGATGCACGGCACGAGTAGCTATATTTACCACCTTGAGGTAGAAATGGGGGTGTACAGAGAAAGACATGGAAAAGCTAGCTGTAAAAATACACTGGTGGAAAAACACTGAAGGAGAGGACTTGATGCGGGCCCTACTGCCTGGTTTGTGGCTGGCTACATCTGATTCTTTCAAGCGTCGATTTCAGGGAAGGGCTCTATATTTGCATTTATGTGCTGAAACTGCATTAGATGTTCACTACAGGTTTTTCATAAATATGGGGGCAATCAGCATGCCAGGATTCCAAAAATAGCAGCAGGTAAAAGCAAGCTACCCTCTGTATACCTTTAAGTGGTTGTTGTGTTTTTAATGAATGTCTAAGTCCTTCCTAAATATTGAAATATAATAAAACCACTCAAATATCTATATATAAAATATCTAATGTAAAATGATTACAAAACACTTTTTTTTTGTTTTGCTGTTAAAATAATGCATGATGGACTGTTTTTATCACCATTGCTAGATGTCACGGAAGTTTTAATAAGTCATAATATTTTGTTTCTTTTCAGTAAGTCGAATAAAATTGATGCATGAATGATGGTATGTAATATGATGGTATGTAATAACTGAATTGTAAACTGAATTGTAAAGCCATATGCAATAACTAAACCCTTTAATAAAGTAAACATTGCCATTAGGTTTGGAAGTCAACTGACCAGAAGGGGTCACTCATCACATCCCGTCCATCAAAAGAATACAAGGGGATTCCAGGTGGTAGAATGTGGTTGGAGAAGATACTCTCCCAGTTCTTAAACAGAACCTCACCCTGCAAAAGAAGAGCTGACATCAGTTATTGAAGTACACAAAGTTCTTTACGATCCTTAATGAATTGTTGTAAAATAATCTGAAGATCCCCAGTTCAAACCAGGGATATGCCTCATTTAATCAGGTTAAATATGTCTTATAAACCAAGAATAAATGCACAACACTCTCAGTTTAACATCTTACAGTTATCAGTGGTTATTTGAATGTTTTCAGTTGTATCCAGTTAGACTCAGTATCTCAGTCAAGCTAAACATTTTGACATATTGGAAAAAGATATTAGAATACATGATTGAACAGTTTACACATCTTTAAAGGTCTAATTTAGAACTGCCACAAGGAAAGGCCAGATTTCACTGCTTCAACAGCAGAGAACAATGCACTTCCTTAAAAAATCAATTTGCTCTTTTTGAGCACATGCAGAGCTAATGCCAGAGCTGGCATAGCACTGCTCTACATATTCCAATCTGGAACTCGTGCAGGTCAGGAAGCAACATGGCTCACCCTGAGGTTAACAATGGGCAAGGTGGAGCGGTAGGGCGGCTGGACAAGGTCGATCAGGTCCTGCAGGTGGTGGGAGAGGAAGGCCCTGTACTCGTCTCGTATGCCCATGGCCTGCGCCTGCAGCCGGCACTCCTTATTCACCATGTGGATGGAACCCAGGTCCCCTGTCAGGGGCGTGTTCAGGGCCACCAGCCTGAGCTGTCAGAGGGAGGTCACCCAGCACAATAATGATGACTGGACTAGGAGAGGCTTAAGCTTCAGACATACCCTGTCACATGTGGGTTTATTTTAACAGAGTCAAGCTTATAATTTTTCATATACTGAACAGCCCTATTGGCAAATAATCACAAGATGATAATGTATATAAAAAACACAGGAGGTAAAACACACACACACCTCTATTGTTCTCAGAAGAAAAAAAAACACTTAAATCCTTTCAAGCCAAAACATAGCAAGGCTCTACTGGCCTACTGGCCCACAGTCCTCATCTCTGCTGAGCTTCTCCTTTGGAGAGGCTATCCTTCAGCATGGATTCGCCCTGAAGCTAACCACGAACATAAACCTCCACTGGCTGGGATGCCCTTCAACAGTGCTGGATGAACAGCACCATAATTTATAGTCTAAAATGGGATCTTAAGGATCCCACAAGAACACAAGCTACACCCAAGCCAATAGTTTTTCCTACAAGGCTTCATGCAAAACCATGACAAATGTTAAATAGCATGTATTTTTATCTTTGAAGAAGAACAGAATAGCCTGGGAAAGGTACCCCATGTTGGTACACTTGGGGTGATCCATCATGTTATGCATACATACATGCATTTATAATATAAAAGCAATGCACAAACACACTCACACACAAACACAAACACACACACACAAACACACTCACACACAAACACAAACACACAAACACACACACACACACACACACACACACACACACACACACACACACACACACACAAAACAAGTCTTACCGCACTTCCTGTGTGGATTTTAGGAGTACTGCTGAGTCGAGAGGTCAGTACTAAGGGATCAGCCTATAGAAGATTAGACAGGCTTTTATACAGCTATACAACTAACATGGTCAGTGCAGTGCACACACTTCCACATCTCACTCCCCCCAGCAAATGTCCTCACTTCCTAACACCTCTTTGATGAGTACATATTGCACATCTGCTTTTCAATACAACTAGTAATTCCACTCCATGGTGGATTAGGATGATTATATGTGGTTTTGCCTAGAGATTCAATAATGAAAAAACTAATCAAGGCCTCCAGAGTGCGGATTACCTAGATTAGGTCTAGTAAGAGTAGAGATGACCAATTTGACAATGTTATCATGTTAAACTATATCATAATATGCTTTTCTTATCAATGCCAAACTACATTTTATTAAAAAACAATTATAGAGACCCAGTAAACAATAAACCCACTAAATAAAAAATTAATTAATTAATACGTGAAATGCAATATTATAATAGGCTAGTATCCAATCAGCTACTAGTCACCTTGTTGTTTTAATTAAAAAAAAAAACAAAACAAAACAAAACTGTAGAGTAAGTAGTTGATTGGGTATTAGACTATTATACCAATGTTCTATCTTATTTATCTTATTTATTTATTACAAATTGATCTTTTCTTTTCTTGCATTAATAAATCAGTGTACTCCATTGAGAATGCCATTTTTTAAAACTACTCATACATTGTGACTACTGTATGCACTACTGTTTTGCTCAAGCATTCTGACTAGTTAATCAGAAAATTTTTAAACATATAGTGAAAATGTCTTCAGGTATGTAATATAACCTCTCCCCAGTTAAGAGCTGAAACAACAAAAAGACTGTCTGGTGGTCTCCAAGAACCATGAAAACAGACAATTTAACACGGGCTATCTACACTACATGATAATTAACAACATAGACTGTGTGTTCTGTCAGCATGCATATGGCTATACATGGGAAAGTACAACATTTACTAAAAAGGCAGTATGGTAGAACTTACATCATCTTGTGAGAGGACAGGAGAAGGATGCATCTCGATCAGTCCTCCAAGCTGGGGAGAAGGGCATGAGAGAATGCCTCTTGATCTATATCTGAGCTCTAAAACTTTGGGCTAATTACTAGAATTACTAGAGGTACAATGTAGCAGGTGTAAAAGGGTTAAGATTAAAAACATTACCTGAATCTCTCTCCATCCTCCTATGACTTTGAGGTAGAGTTTACCCGTATCTGTAACTAAGGACAATGTTCCCTCATCATCCAAGTATGACTCCTGCCTCAGTGCTTGAAGACTCAAGTATTTCTTCACCTGTGACAACACCATTACCACCAACTGGATTATTACCAATGCAGTCATTTCAGGGTATGCATTATTGCTACACTACACAGATACAGTGATCATTCACTTTATTTTGAGAAACATTTCAAAGCTAGTGGCCACCACTCAATGGCCTCTGTTTGTTATGAAAGATTAGCCCGACTATTTAGCAAGTGTCTTAGTGCTAAGATCATCCTAAATAAGAGAGAGTGTTAAGTGCGATACTCACTTTGCCATTTAATCATGATCTTTATGTTACAATGCTTTGGGGAAAGCAAAGGCTGGTCACTATGCTATAGACTTTTGTGTGCATTCACGGGTGCTCACCGAGACAGCAGCAGCTCGCCCTGGGGGACCCGGGGGGCCTTGAGGCCCAGGCAGACCAGGGAACGCAGCAGCTGAAGTGACAAGATTTTCTTTTGAATCTTCACAATGAGGAAAGTGTCAGTGTGACCTGTTTCAGTGTAGCCTGATAGAGGCTTGGATTTGGCATGCAAGAAACTCCCTAGAGGTGAGTCACGTAATGAAAAGATGTCTTTAATGATCATAAGTACATTTGAAGGCCATTATCTTTTCTCTTGAGGTTTGTGTTATGATATAGACCATCAAAAATAACACCTGAGAAAACTGAAAAGAGGCAGAGTTTAGCTGGAATTGTCACATGTTCTCACCAGAGCTGTAGCCAGGTGGTCCAGGAGGTCCAGGTCGCCCCGGGGGACCTGGGGCACCAACTCTCCCAATACCAGAAGCACCAGGTGGGCCCTGAGGTCCAGGTCGACCAGGAGGTCCAGTGATGGCTTCTCCTTTAGGTCCCTTCAGACATAAACCATGATTATAAACATGCCAATAAATTATTTCTTGTGGCAGATCATAAATGATAATCAGGTTATTTATTATGAATCACCAACACTGCACCACATACCCCCAATGTTATTTCCATCAGAAAGCCCTGACAGCAGAAGTGGGGAATTTTGATTGTTGCATGATGCACCACTTCAATTTGCATTTATGAATAAATCTCTACCACTGTATAAAGTGCTTTCCACCTAATATTTTGGCTTGATTTTGTGTAGAGTCTTTCATCCCCAAACAAAAGGTCACCAGTCCATCCATTTCTAATTACACAAGTACCACAGCGCTGAAATTTGTAGGCAGTTTGTCATCATGGCAATTAATTTTCACAAAGGCATATATAGCTTTCCCAAGTCATAAAGACAGATCAAACGACTTATGAGTTCAGAAAGAAGGGGTGTGTGAAGCAACAGAGATAGCAGCAAATATGATTGAGAGTGGGAGGCATAGACAAAGGGAAAGAAAGATTTAAGAGCAAGGAAAGACAAAAAGAGGAATGATGTGAGAGATCAGAGAGATGAGAAAGAAAGATAACAAGGGTATAAAAGGAAAAAAGAGTTTAAAATAAATCTAGTACTTATAAGAGGTCAGTTTTATCACAATGAATTTATGTTTACCAGATTTCCAAAAGCATAGTAAGGTGGTGCCATGTGTGTGAGTACGTGTGTTTGATCACTCACCACCAGCCCAGATCTTCCAGGTACGCCAGGTGGCCCAGGCATACCGGCCTCCCCTTTCTCCCCCTTCTCTTGCTGGCCACCATTTTCCCACTGTCACACATGCACAATAATGTAAACATACTGAAAATATACTAACATATGCATATGCAGGGCAACAAATGACAAAACAAAAGGGTGTTAGGCAGGTTTATAAACTTCTAAAGCAATTTCACTCAGTCACTGTCTGGTGATTTCCATCCAAGATAATCAGATAGCTTGAACTCACCATAGTGCCTGTTCCCAGCATAGTCACTGTAATGAAAAAAAAAAAATTCACACAGGTGAACAGATGAAAAGGTGGCAGTTACTATATATCGCGGAAAAGAATCCAGGCCACTAAAAGAGGTTCAGCCAGCTACATGAAGGAGAAACAGTACTCTTCATCTAATGCCATGCAACTTTGAATATGTACTTGTGGTTAAGAGCAGTAAACAGTTACATACTTGTGGGTCCCGGTGGCCCTGGGAGACCCCTTTCACCCTTTTCCCCTTTGGTTCCAGTTGATGAACAGCTAGCTCCCTCTTCAGGTGAAAATGTGGCAAGCAACAGAAGACATCATCAGTAAATCCCCAATATACAAATTATTGACTTAAACTGTGACTTAAACTGTGAGTTGTATGCTTGCCCACTGAGAAAGAGAGCTATTGCTGTATTAAAATAAGAAACTAAAATCAAACAGAAAATATGAATGACCCTTGGTATTTTTGCCTGCTCAAAACTTGGTGCCTCTCCTTATATGCCATTTTAATTTAAACAAAGGCTTCTATGAAGAAAAGTCGAACTCAGCAGACCCTTAATCAAAGGGATAGTAAATCAGCAGGCCTTTAAAACTCACCTGCAGTCAAGTCTCCTTTGATCTGCACAAAACGAAAAGGAAGAAAAACAGATATGAGTGTCACGATTCATGGCTGTGTTTGAACAGTAGTAAACAAAGTGGTGTTAATCCAAACAGAACAATTTTAGAGTGAAACCATCTGGGACAGAAATCATGCACTGAACAAACAGAATGTTTAGTACCCCAAGCAGAAAAAGAGAAAGCACAGATGTGTTCTTATGAAATATAAAACACTTGTGCTTCTCAACATACAAGCAGCATTGTTAATTCTTTAGTAGTAACCAGTCTTGCACAGAAAACAAGACAATGAGACAAAAAAAGACATTCAGACAGTGAGAAGTTACAGAGATGTTGTTCTGTTGTTTGGCTTATTATTTTTCATTCCAATATTAAAGTTAATAAATATTAAACTCCCAAAAATGTTTGTTTCATAATCTGTCAGAGATAATGTCATATTTTACAAATTGACTGAATGTAAATAATATACATGAATAATAACAATAACAATAATAAATAAAAACAAACTTTTTAGGATAGTCATAACCATCAATATCCCATCAACTACAACAATTTAAAATAAGATATCAACAAATGACATCCTTGTCTATGTTCATAAACGAACATGACAACATTCAGGCTTTAGTTATGCATTTGTTTCCAGAGCTAATGACCATCATGAAATCATCATGAACTAAGAATGACACTGCACCACAAAGAGGGGCAAATTGATACTATGTCTATGTCTATCTGACATGCAACAGTCTAAGAACAAGTTCATTACTCATGCATTTTAGGTATATGGATTATGATTAGAGAGGATGTTGCAAATTATGTGCAAATTCAACCTCCACAAGGACCCTTAAAAGGGCTCTCATTGACAGAATTATGTCACAAACTGAGATTCTACCACTGACACTTGTAGCTAGTGTTTCATGCTCTTAGTCATGAAGAGTGACAGTACTGTGTAGGGTTTTCTGACTCCACCACACCTGTTTGAGCAAATCAGCTGGTTAAAGCAGATGAATCTGACCCCTATGTGGTGCTGTAGCTCCCCAGGACTGACAGCAAAGAACACAGCTTTAGACTATCAAAATGCCCCAAACATTTAGACTATTAGAAATGCTCCAAACATTCCATCAATTAAAATCAATCAGCCACTTGAGTTTTTACACACTTCTCAAAGTAAAGTAAAAATCAAACTAAATCAAACTGACATCTTGAAATACACAGACAGACTGAATTCTCTGCAACTACTGTGAATTGTAAAACTTCATGCAGTGGCAGTAATACTGGGAGAATGATGACACAGATGAAAACCAAGGGGGTGCCATACTTGCATCCAAAAATACAGATCCTTTGCCAAAATGAGCAACCATGGAGAAAAAAATGAATCCAACTAAGAAGTCATTAACAACTTTGAATCTGCAGACTCAATGATCATGTTGCACCATGTTGGCAAAAGCCCCACATGGACAAACCCATATGGCACAGACAGTGAGATAGACAGTCACTGAGGGGGAGTTTGAGCACCAATGCAGTCTCAACCCAGGGGGCACACTCTCTGTCACTTACAGGCTTTTTGCAGTTGGGCCGAGGTGGAACCGGGAACACTGTCTATAAAATGCAATGGCAAAATGGACACTGAGCATTAAAGAGGCACATTTGCAGAAGAGCTAGAAAAAGAAGAGAGAGTAGGAGCACTGCAGGGCTCATACATACTCCTTTAGGGCAGCTGAAGATTCCGGGACGTCCAGGGGGACCAGGAGGACCAGGTGGGCCCTTTCGCAGCCAAAAAGAGGAATAGACAGGGATTCAGAGGCAATTATAAAAGACAAATACACACAGTATTTCATTTGGTCACCCCTGCACTGCAGAACTGTCCAAGACTTAAGATGCTGGAATATGTGGAATATAGATCATACCTATATAAATGCTGTAGTTAATTTAAAGTCATAATATATATTTTACTTGGAAATACATGGTTTCAGCTATTTTTTCATTACCAGCCCAATTTCCACATTTGTAAAATATGATGTTTGGTGAAATTATCTTAACAAGCTAAGTATAGCACATAAAATCATTTACATAAACAGAACCAAGGAAAATATAATTTTTTAACCTCAGTGTTCATGTCTAACCTAAATACCATAGAGTTCCACTCTTACACAAAATGGCTCTAGGGATAAAAACAAAACAAAAACTCTCCAAACAATACGTCATACTAGGAAAAAGTTTGGTGTTTGTTTTGGAGATGCCCTTTTATCCACTAATTATTGACATATAGACATGTGTTAAAAGCCATCAAAACCAGTTATGTTTACAGGCTGTTTTCTAATCTCACATGATGACAGGCTGTTTTTGAAGTTATTTTCCCATGTGGCTGTTTGGGCACAAGTATTTCATTAAGAGAAGATAAATGTGTTGACTGGCATCATTGTGACTCATTATAAAAACAACAAAAGAAAAAAGACAGCCCACTTTATTTTTCCAGCATGCAACAACCTTCATAACTGCGGACCTTTTATGGGGACAGTGTCACAACAGCAAAAAAGGAAAAATGATGGGATGTGGTGTAAAAACCAAACAAAGTTGGACATAAACCTTCACACACTGTCACCACTATAGTAAACCCGTGAGACTAAATGGGTACTTCTGATGTCGCTCTTTCTGCATGTACATGCTTGCGTGCATTTGTACATGTTTTTGTGTATGTGTGTGTGTGTGTGTGTGTGTGTGTGTGTGTGTGTGTGTGTGTGTGTGTGTGTGTGTGATACCCACTGGTAACCCAGCTGACTCTCCCTTTTGTCCTTTGCGTCCATTCAAACCAGGACGACCCTACAGTACGACACAGAGTGGATTATATTTTACAGTGGAATCACTGCTGACTGCAGTCATGACATTTAATCAGGGTTGGATGCAGTACATCCACATACTACACAGACAGGCCTCTGAAGCATACTGCGTTTGGGTGATGGAATGCCAACAAACTTACTGGCCGACCAGGAAACCCGAATTCTCCTTTAGGTCCCACTGGTCCAACAGGGCCCTGTTTGATAGAGTCACACAGAAACATGAGTATGAGGCTTGGCTGTGCTCTGATCGGCACTATGGAATCTGTATCAGGTGCACAGGAGAATGGAGCAAGTTCTGAGAGAGGAGCATGTGAGAAGCACAGGCTGACTGCATCATACTGACTGCTCCAGCACAAGCTAATATGTTCCAAAACACTTTGTAAGGAAACAACAGTGCCCATATAATAAAAGCATGGAAAACCCCAAATATTTCCAACTGTTGTCTTGAGAATGCAACAGCAGCGACTCAAACTGCTACTATAATTATGGCTATCAGACATGTAAATAGTGTCATTTGAGTGTCTATGTCCTCACCATAATACCAGGGGGTCCAGAAATACCAGCATCACCCTAAATAGAGAATACAGAAGTACATGAGATGTGGGGGGTTATGTGGGCATAGACTAAATGATGATACGAAATTAATGGTCTTCCCAATGTTGATTCTGGGAAGACAATCAAAACACATTGATGTTATGAGAGAATGACTGCACACACAACACAGCAGACTAATACAGACATTTATGTATAAAAACACCCCAAAAACAAAAACAAACAAACAAACAAAAACTGCTATCCTGGAAAAATTACAACTAAAATAATTCTAAGTTCATAAAAATGGCACAATTACAGAAGCACAGCCATATCTTATATCAATAAAATGAAAAAAAAAAAAAAAAGGTTTAAACCTGTTCCTTTTGTTAAAATGAAATACAGGGAAATGCAGATTTCAAACTCCTTCACCTACTGTCAGTAGTGTACTCTGTAAGTTCACAGTGTCATCCAGCGAAACGGAAATTCTGGCTGCTGTGCACTAACGTGTCTTTAGACCAGCCATTAAGCATGATGGGTAAGTTAATATGAAGTCTTCTCATCATTTTACACCACTGAACAAGAGACAGCTCTGCCATTTTGGAGGAAGAGTATGACTAAATCTCAAGTGAGTGATTTCATCTAGCTAATCAAAAAAACAATTTTGACCAAAACAAAAAGGTGTCACCTTTATTCCTTTTGGTCCCTGTGGCCCAAGCATTTTGGACAACAGTGTTCCATCCACAGGAATCCCTGGCTCTCCTTTCTGACCCTACACACACACACACACACACACACACACAAAAAAACCCACAACACAACAAAAAAACACATGCACGGAAGTTCAATGAATGGTTGAAATACAAATGAAAACAAGCACATGCATGATTACATATACAAACTCTTTTAAAGGACGCCAAGTGTCATATACATTGCATATAAACATATGCAGACAAGTTAATACATAATATAGCAGGCTATTGCAACCTGTCAACTTGCATAAATATACAAGCATATGCACGCACTTGTATGCGCGTGCACACACACACAGTCTTTCTTTCTCTCTCTCTCTCTCTCTCACAGGTTAATAAAAAACATATGCTGTAAAAAGTACCCAAGGCCCCTTTAAAAGAGGATAGCATTGGATAACAATCTCATTGTCATTTCAGAGTAGGTCTGCATTGAGTTTGCTGGTATATAGTGTATGTCTGTGTGTGTACAGAGACCCTGTCTGGTAATCATTAAGCTTTTACACATCAGTGCTTTGTAGTCACCAGCACCTCAACATGGAAGTGTCTTTAACCTTGAATCGAGTGGTTCATCTCATAGTTTCTAATCAGCATAGAGCATAACACATATAGGCTGGCATTATTGGCTTCTAAGAAGAGTGGAATTATGACATATCCACAGAGCAGTGAGACCATAGTCAAATGTTTTGGGTTTGCAAAGATTTTGTCTACATAAAGGCTAATATGTGGGTCACTGCCTTGTCCTCTCTCTAGAGTCTTTTACAGTCCCTGCAGCTCCTCACCTTTAACCCAGGGGGACCGAGAGCTCCTGGGGTCCCAGGGTCACCCTTTGGACCCCTTGGCCCCTAGAAAACCAAAATAAAAGAAAACATGAAAACAATGGCATACTGTATGGAAAAGGTTATCCATCAGTATCCAATAAAGTTTATAATTTAGTAACTAACAATGAACACCAGACCTGACAAAGAACCCACCATTATGTTCTCCAAGGAGAAAAGCGCAAACACAAAGTCTGTATGCAATGGACAGCATATGGAAATGTAAAATTATATGCAGGCAAAGTATACATAAAATAATAAAATAAGTCATGCCAAGTGTCACGATTGGTCCCTTCCATCTACCGTGTTCCGTGTTTTCCCTGTCTTGTGTTTAGTTCCGTTCCATAGTTTAGTTTTGTCCTCATCTTGTTTGATTGCTTACACCTGTCCCTAATTTCTAGTTCATGTATTTAAACCCTGTTGTGTGCCTTGGTGTAGGACTGTTTGAATTTGTGAATGTGTTTTGTTATGGTTGTTTCTTTGTGTTTCCTAGCCTTAGTTATAGCCTGCTTCCCCATTTGCCTTTGTGTGTGTGTGTGTGTGTGTGTGTGTTTGTGTTTGTTTTGTTAAGTCATGTATTCCCGTACTCTCCGTGTCAGCTCTATGACCCAGGACTGCCTAGAAGACTCTGATTTTGGATTGCCCATAATAAATCTCACTCCTCTCCGCACATGCGTCCACCTCCTTACCGCTCGGCGTTACACCAATAATCATATACAACACAGAATATTCTACATGATTGTAGCCAATTAATTTCTTCACCAATATTTTTTACAGCTAATGCATGAATAACTGCAAATGCTAATTTGCATCCTCCAATTCAATTGCAGATATTTTAAACTGTCTTGCATAGACAGCAACATCAGGTGCAGAAAATTAGATTTAACACTGAGCAAAAAATACATGTATTTATATAAGGGAGCTGAAGTTATGAAAAACACTCTTATTTTTACAGTTCTCCATTTTTCATCTCTGTTTAAGCATGTTTATGCAGCAGTTCTCAGTATCAGTAATGCAGTGAGATCATTAGGAACAAGATTTCATACAAAAGGAAAGTTTATTTATGCATCATCACACACAAGCATTTTCAAATTTTGTCAGCTTTAATGATGTAATTATTCTAGTGATGTCCTCAAAAGCCCACATAACGCTGGATGTGCTGTTTACTGCTTTAGAGCCTGTGGCCTGTTGCCACTATCTTTACCAAAATAGCAGGGATTACACAAGGAAACAAACTGTACTAGAAATGAGGCCAAGGCTTTGAAGAGATACTAATATGGTATGCAACATTTCGACATTTGAGCATAGCAGACAACAGAACTGAGACAAATCTGTAATATAGCATTATGTGATTATTGCCACATTATTGTACTTAATTCTTATAAAATAACTACTAAGAGAAGGCTACTCACCACTGAATCTTGAGACTGAAAAGTCCCTGACAAGTTAAAGAGGCCCTCTGTATCATTCAGCATTAACTGTAAGGTAGACAACATAGAATACATAACTGTATAATTTAATTAAGATTAAAATTCCAATTCAGATACCAAGTAGGGATCCCAATATATGTAGAGATCAGTTTAAATGAATGAACCCACGTCATGGAGGTTAATTACAGCTCCTGGTGGTCCAGGTGGCCCTGGTGGACCAGGAAGACTGAGTCCATCTAGACCTCTTTCCCCCTGGATCAGAGCACACAGACACACACATACAGAGATACATATGTACACTTAGCTTTACATGTTTTGACTGCAATTAATTGTATAACATAGTGTGCATAAGTATTTGGCTACACACCTTTTGCCCCATATTGCCTTTCTCTCCTTTCTCTCCCTGGGGGAAGAACAAAGAAAATATTTGAACCAGTTCAGTATTGCAGCTGTGGAAAGCAAATAAAGCAGTAGTACTGTTAAAGGTGCAGGGGAAAAACCTTTCCAAAATACCTAGAAATATTGTAACAATTCCACTTTGGCTGTTTGTTTAATACTCTTTTATAGCATATAAGATTATTCTACACAGTGCACATGTTGGTGAATTTGAAAAGCTCTTCAAGAGACAGCCTTAAGATACAGTACATTATAAAATGCTGGTGTCTAACAATTCACTGCAATGCACTAAGCATTATAAGCATTAGTTACATCTATTTTGATATAAACACACATATATATGGGGCCCAATCAGTACCCAGGTAGTATTTAGTAGGCAGTGTTGAACACAGCTATAGTCTGTTGCTTACATGTCTTCCAGGAAATCCAGGTAGTCCAGGTACCCCATCTGGTCCTTTGGCACCAGGTTCCCCCTAGTGGATTGGAGACAAAATGTACATTTGACGACATCCAGTACTTGTCAGTAATTGTCTTAGGTGGAAAAGAATTATGATGTGGAATAATTATGATGTCCATCTTAAATTACTGGAAACTATACAGGGTAAATGCCGAGTACCTAAAAATTCTGTTCAGATGTTCAAAGATGTGTACCCTCACTCGCTGTGACATCTGATTCTGGGATATTTTGGCTATAATTATAGACATACATCCCGTTACCTATTGAGCGGATAAGGGCTCTGTCCCATGTTATCAACCATGGACTGACCTGACTCCTATATGAATACCTGCCCGACTGCTATAATCTGTTCAATTTCATCAATAAAATCTCATGAGGGAGCTCCTCTCCCTCATGTGTATGCAGTTGTAACAATAGAAGAGCTTTTTAGCACTGGGATATTTCATTACATCTGATGTGATTCCAGTTAAAACTCCAAAAAAGTCATTGCAATGTCAGTTTTTAAAAAGTTAAAATTAATATTAAGAGCTTTATTGTTTTTACTGTTACCATACTTAGGTATATCAAACTTTGGTTAAACGTATTTGCATGAACAAAGATTCACATTGCACTGCAGTGAGTCTAAAGGAAGAGGTAAATGCATGTGGTGCATTCCTCTGACCAGCAGATGTGTTTTGGGGGTATTATTTGGTGAATTAGGTCCTAATGGGAAGCAAATGGGTGGGAACAGCAGGCTTCCTCTGGCAACCAGGAACAGGAAACAGTGGGTCTCATTTATCAAACACCATCAAACATGAGCACAATGTATATCTGAGCAAGAAGGAGCCAAAATCTCAAGTGGGATTTGGCAAAGCTGTGAAAATCACATCATCTGACAGTAAGGACAGGTGTACACTGACAGACTATCATAATAATATGTCCATTTACTGCCATTTATGATAAATTAAGATCCCTTTAAATTAAGTTCCGATCTCCAGCCAAACATGGGAATTACAGGTTAAAAATCTGATGAACATTTTATATATTTCTAATAAACTTTGTAATCATTTTTACATTCCCATACAAGTTTCATAACAGAAGCTGATTGTATATGAAAGTATGTGTAAGTATTTTTACACACACAAGTATATAACACAGGTACAGACCTTCACTGAAGTGCCTGGTGCACCATTCACGCCATCCTTGCCCTGAATCAGAGAAATACATATGGCCCGGTGTATCAAGTGCTTGGATGATATATCTATTCACTCCTATAAGTACTATACGTACTGCTATACTATACGTTCTTATTTTTTTTCATTTTTTTCCCCATCATAAGATAATACTGGAAAAATTACACTATGTAAGGATTTGGCATGTTAATGTTTTTAAACAGGATTTAATAGAAAGACAAATATTCAAAACAAATAATTCTGACCTGTGGCCCTGGAGGGCCAGGCAGACCAGGAAGACCCTGTAGGAGAGAAGAGATGAGACCTGAAGCACTGTTTATCAAACTTAAGCCCAATGCCAAGCCGCTCCAAATTAAGGAAAAAGTTCAGCTACTGCGAATGCACTTACAGGAGGCCCTCTTGGGAGAGCAGGAGCAAGGCCGCTGCTTCCACCCAGTCCTGAGCCTTCAGAGTCCTGTAGCATCATGTCTCACACACACACACACACACACACACACACACACACACACACACACACACACACACACACACACGTAGGCACGCACGAACACACATGGAGGTATAATGTTTTGTGTTTAGCTAAGTGTTAATCAATCATTACATATGATTTTGGGTTTGTCAAAGTTCGATGTAATTTTGAAGTCTTTCATGTGACCAACCGGAAAATTGTTTGCAGTACAATTTTATAAATGTTCAAAGGATTCAGGCCTATTCAACACAGAATGATAAATGAGCTGTCCTGAGTTCTAAAGGTTGAGTTTCGATGAGTCTGTTTTTGTTTGGCCACATGAGTAGACTTTATATAAAAGAGTAAAGCAACAATGGTGTCCTCTGGTGGATCCTACAGATAGTGCATGCTATGTTTTTACTAGCAGGCCTGTAAGTTAGACCCACATCATACAGATTGCTTCTGTACTTCTGAAACTCACCAGTACATCAAAACTGAAGTGTGTGGGTGGTCCTGGTGGTCCCGGTGGGCCTGGCTGCCCCCTTGGTCCTTCTGGACCTACTTGTCCTGGCAGTCCTGGGAAACCTGGCTGGCCTGTGTCACCCTGAAAGACAGAACGAGCATGGAAGCAGTTATATTGTATGCAAAGTGACTCCAATGTGCAATACATCAGAGTGACATTTAGGCATGTGATTTGATAATATTTGTCAACAGTCAAATGAGTAGATATAGAAACAACAGCACTATATTATAAAATGGTACCAGTGTAAGCTAAGAAGGATGGCATACAGTGACTTAGATGCCATTACCTTTGGTCCTGCAGGTCCAGGCAATCCCGTTTCGCCCTGCCAATAAAACCACAACACCACTCGGAAGTTTGCTATGGCAGTGAAAAGGAGACAATACAAAGCAGAACAAATGCAATTTGAATAAATTATAGGCTTCTACAGATTTTACCTTCTCTCCTTTAGGGCCCATTTTTCCTGGGTCACCGTCTTTGCCACTGGCCCCCTATAAACACCATGAGGACAGTTTCAGCTCTGTCTGCTTCCACTATACCAGGAAGCCCTAGCATTGACCAAAAATGTTCAATATGGTTCTAGGATTGTGTGTGTAATGCTGCTTATATGGCAAGTTTAGAGAAAGGGCTACTTTAGAGTATAGTGCTCACAATGTGCATCCAGTGCTGTACTTGGATAAAATTGGTGTTACCGATTGGTAACTTTATTAATCACATTTGACCATCAAATGATAACTTATATGGGAGCTGGGAATACCACATCTGGATACTTTGGGACAGGTAGTAGAATTTCATTTTGTCTTCCCATAACCTATTCATATCTGATTACTTCCTTAGTCTAAACAGTACAAATATTTTCATTTCCAATTTGGACCATATTCAAACAGACATAATTATGACAGTAATACAAATTGTAATCAGGTAAAGAAGCAAAAAATATATTTGATTTGTATGTTATATCCTGCTATATCTACATAGGCCAAGATAACACACAGACCAAGATGTTTAACGACAGAGTTAGATCTCTTGTCATCCAGATTTTGTCATCCAGATGTAATACGATTTTCAGCACTGAAGACCATGTAAGTTAGGTAATTTACTGGACATTTCAATACGGATGAAATGCATTTTTGCTTCTTTTTACATTATAAGCAAAACAGAAGTATTTGCTTTGGTGTTTGCTAATGGAGGCTGAGCAGTTAGTTTCACTCAAGCTTTACTTGGACAATTTAAAAGGCAGCTTCCCCCCAATGACAAAGTGAAGTTCATGTTCCATAAGAAGCGTTTAGTTTCAATCAAATGCTATCATCTCTCTCACTTTCTCTCACTCTCTCTCTCTCTGAAACACACCCACACCCAACCTCTTTTCAACTCTTTTCAACCTCTTTTTTCAACCTCTTTTCTCATGAGACCTAAAATCTTGATCTGGTCTATTTTTTAACACTTGCTTAACATGCACTGTTACTATTGCATGGTTTCTGTAACAATTTTAGAATAAACAGCAAAATTTACCGTGAAAAAGATAGACTACATAAAAAGAAAGGTTTTCCACATTTAAAATGAACTAGCTTGTGAAAGGGTATTTATATTATTTGTATCATTGTGTTTTAGTAAGATGATGGTAGTATAAACTACTTAGGGCTTGCTAAAGACTCAGTGTGTTCACCTCATTCTGGCTGTTGTGATTGCTGAACAATTGCTGTATATGACATTAACTGCACACATTCAGCATAGGAGCACATGCAACAAATACAATGCAGATGCAGTCGAATTCTGTGGCAAGCACTGGGAGACTGTTCCAAAGTAGACCAGGTTCTGACTCTGGCTGGCCAAAGGGTAGGACGACCAGTACATGCTTCCCCATTGAACCACAACAAGCCCAACATGCCAGTGTAGAACATATATACTGTCACGCCTTCCAACCGGACTCCGCACTACGCTACCCACAAACCCTTCATTAACCCCAGGTCACTTGATTATTGATCACACCTGTTTCTAGTTAATTCTCTATAATCTCCCTATATAAGCCTGTCTTGTCTGCTAATGACACATTTCTGAGTATTTGTATTCACTGTTATTCTGGTTATGAATTCCTTTGCCTGTGCCATTTTGGATCTGTTTGCTTATCGTATATTATCTATACTATACCCTTACCTGTGTTTTGACTATATCTGGATATATGGATTGCCTCTTTATCTCATTAAACTCTAAGTGCCTGCAATATGATAACCCTGACATATATTTTATAACCTTACACTGTTGTCAGTATCTTTACATTGCTATCACTACCTCAAATTCTCAGTACATCATAAGGTGTATTGCATGTTTTTGGGTCAATGCCCCCTCCCCAAATGTGACAATGAGGCATGTTGTGTGTCACTGACTGCTCCACTTGTTTGTTATGTTCTTACGTTCTCCTCTTTATAGGCCTTTTGTGTTGCTATGACCATTTATTTGTCATTGTATGATATGTTGGCTTTCTTTTGTTACAGTTAGAGCCTGCTTATGTTCAGTTTCATTTTAATTTGTTTCATTAAACTTGTCAGTTGGAGACTCCTGTACGTTCTACACCCATCAAATTTTTAGTATTTATTTGTCTTTTTTTTTTGTTTACTTTTATATTGGAGTTTAAAATGATTTTTAATGTATTTTAGTAAGGTAAACTCTGTGTGTATTAATTAAAGACTTAATATTAGAAAAGTCTCTTTACCTCGTGTCTTTTTATAAAATCAATATCATACTGAACCAAAATCATGACCCCAATCCCATGATGCAAACCAAACCAAATGTGTACTGTGCCACCTCTACTGTAAAATATAACTTAGCTAGCTTATTTCCCCCACATATATGAGTATAATACATATAAAATGCTGTTGTTTCCTTTTGCAAAATCCCTGCAGGCCTATAACCATTATATGTTAAAATTTTTCAATCTTCCTCACACAGTATATTTATACTTAACAACCCTATAAATTCAATCATATATTTTCTACTAATCCATACAACACTTAGACAGACAACCACCCAGACAAACAAACACACACACACACACACACACACACACACACACACACACACACACACACACACACACACACACTTTCTCGGATAATGGATGGTAGATAAGCAGCAGGAAGAAGCAGAAGCAGCTCAGGGTTACAGTAGAGTGCGAGCAAGTAGAACATGTTGAGGGGAACTCCTGCCTTTTGTGGTCCATGCCTTTATTTTACCATTATACCTCAGCTAAATCCAGGCTCAAGATAAGCTCAAATCCAGACCCAGCATCAAATCCAGACTCAATATCAAATCCAGACCCAGCATCAAATCCAGACCCACTAAACCAGTCCTCAATTACCTGAAACAAAGCATGAATTGCCCTGAGTCATCAGGTCAAAACATTCTACAATGCCACATGTGAGGTAGATGATATCCCTGTGCTTTGTTAAGGAAGTGCTTCAATATAACATAAAATGTACTGTATTTGAATCATAGATGATAATGCTGGGATAGTGATGTCTTTACTATATTTCATTTGGTAAATAATATCAATCAAAGCAACTTACATTAGCCCATGGGAATGATATCTTCTGCTGTTTTTAATTGAGTAGTTTTATTTCAACAGTTTTTTCACTGCAACCTTAATCTGCATACCAAATAAACTATTAGCAAGAGATATATAAAAATATTTTAGCATGCAAAAGAATACTCACTGGAATTCCAGGTTTACCCATCTCCCCATCATTGCCGTCTTTTCCAGGTGCTCCTGGAAGCCCTGGTGGCCCTGGAGACAGACCTGCAGAAGGGCCAGGAGGACCAGGCTGTCCTGGAGGTCCTCGAGGGCCAGGTGGACCCTTGTGGAGACACACTAAAGTCAATAATTCTATGCAAAGTCTGATCAGATATTATTGTTTTGATATTATTACACCACTGGAAAAAAATATTTGGGGAGGAGAATGCTCACCCTCATGACCTCTGCATCACTGTCAAAGTCCTCAAACCCTGAGCCATCAATTGCATCCTGCATATGCAGAGTGAACATAAGGCTGGATTTAATTCAAGACCCACATCAATGTGGGCTGTAGACTTTAAAGTAATAACCAGATGGAAAAATCTAATGTATAAGTCGTTCCAGTTTTTTTCCCACAGTGTGGTAAATTTTTTAGTTTCATAGTTTTCCCTTAAATTAAATTAAACTAATTCTGCAACACTGAACTGTGACAATGTAAACAAGAAGGATGATTTGCTGCCTGCTAATTAGCATGGTCTGCAGTTATGGAAAATCTTATACATTTAATTTTTCAATTGAAGAATTGTAACTCCTTTTGTTTGGATTCCCTTTCTCACATATATGCCTGATACCTGTTCTGTTACATGGCTGTGCACATACCACATATCGAAATGACCCTGGTCTTCCTTGTGGTCCAGGAGGGCCAGGAAGCCCTGGCAGACCAACTCCAGGGTCACCCTTAAAATCAAAACATAATGATTGGAGTATTTCATCTAGCCATTTTTGCAAGGTTTCGCAATGCAGTCTTCACTACCATGATATAGGACATTACCGTTGCCATGTTCACGGTGCATTATCAATTCTACAGAGAATATTGTTTTGTTTTGTGTTTTTTTTGTTATACTTTTTAAACACCTTTTCTCCTTTGAGACCTGGATCACCAGGTAGGCCCGGGAACCCCTTAACTCCAGTTTCTCCCTGTAGAAGAGAAATATCCATGTATGTCTAAACTTTATACAGTTTAACTCTGTTGAACAAAGGAATCAAAATAAAAAAAGAATTCATCACACACACAGATAGACAGAGATGCACCCCATATGTGAAAACTGAACCCCTTATTCTGTAGAGGGAGAAAAGCATGGCTTAGTCCTGAATTTTGTTTATTCAGGCTCACAGGCATGGAGGCAGGTGCCGCTATTATTCCCCAATCAGGTCTAGAGATAGATGAAAGGCTCTAGGCCACCACTGAAGCCTCACTCTCACGTCTCTATGTCTGCTGGTCACACTCTACTCTTCTTTGAACTGGTCATGCCTAACCAATAACAGGCCCATGTGCAGAATTATTAAGCATTCCTCATTATACAAAACATTTCAAAGCAATTTCACTTAGAATTCAGCTATGCTGCACATGCGTGGGGCATTGGAGCTCAAGTCCAGGGTGGATTGCACAGAGATAGGTAGAGTATGAGTAAATAATGTACTCTTTATATGTCTGTTTATTTGAAAGAAAACAGAATATCGAATATGAGGCTAAGAATAATGAATTAACTGAGGCTAATGATTTTGGTACTTAAAATTACTTGGTGAAATCAGGAAAAATGTTTGAACATGAGTGCAAAATTGTTCTGCTGATGTGTCTAGGCTTATAGTATGACCATGCTATCAAATACGTTTCTTAAAATATCCCTAAATATAAAAATATTGCTCAGCTACCATGGATATGAGACCAAATAGTACTCACTGGTTCTCCATCTTTTCCATGGCTACCCTGAAAAACAAAAGATTTTCACTTCAAGTTTAAATTTGATAGATGAACAAATAGCTCCTCAATAGACAAATCCTATTGGACTATGGGGAAAAAGATGTTCCTAATACATATGGTAACCCAAACAAATTAACATAAACAGGTTTTTAAAATTATTTTTTAAACTATTTTTTTCTATTTATGTAATTATTTAATACATATGTGGACATGAACACAATTAAATGTGCAATATCATTAACCTCTTCCAAAAAAAATCTTGCCAAAAACAAGACAGCAAAAACAGCCTTAGATATGAAGAAATATGGCTATGGGGTTTAAAGCCTTTAAAAGCTATTGACAGGCTTTTCCATAAGACACAGACATGACCTTAAGCCTGTCTGATGTATAATAAACAATACAAAGTCAGACTTCATACTCTTATGACTCTCACAACAATAGACAGCTAAAGAACAAAGTGCAGTGGTGACTGAGCTACCAAATGAGCCAAGTTTGAGAGAGAGGACGGTTGTTCTAAACGGGTCAAAACATGTCTTATCATCTGCCAAAGACCACACTGTGTACTGACATAAGCTAAGCAGAAACAGCCAGAAGTGGTGTCGCATGATGACAGCGCTATGGTGTCAAAATGAAAAGTTCACCATAGTCAAATACAGTGAAACCCAATGGTAGTACATTGGATTTACATTCAAGTCATCTTTATTTGAACACCATTTGAAACCTTTTAAAACAACAGTGATGCATATTCCCATATACCATGGGAAATCAGCTACAATTAGAAAGGCAATGGTGAGAGCACTGTTCATCTGCTAAAGAAAAGCATGTATTAATTTATATTCCCATGTTACATTTTACTTACAGGCAGGCCATCATTCCCTGGCACTCCAGGAGCTCCCGGTGGCCCTGGAGGGCCTTGAGGCCCTGGTTCTCCAAACCAAGAGGAACCATCTCCTCTTGGACTTGATGTGCTGACTGTGCCTGGGGGTCCTGGAAGACCAGGAGGCCCAGGAGGTCCACGCTCGCCTTTCTCCCCTTTCTGCATTGTCATCATCACTGGATACTCCTGATCAGAACCAAATGACACACAAACTAATGGATTTGGGACAATAAATGTACATAAATGCCCAAATGACAGAAAGAAACTAACTTGTAAATGTTCAAATATTTTACAATGTAAAATAGATCCTACAGTAAGTACATATAACTTGGTTTCATAAAGGAGTATTTTGCTTACATTTTCTTTTTGATAAACAGCTTTCTCTGTCCTGGCTGGCTCTGTAAATGCAAATAAAATCAAACAATTCTATAATCTTTTTAACAAGGTTGACAGGAAATCACTTCATTCAGTGTAAATCAATTAGATCTATACACAAAAGAATGAAAGATCTAGATCTAGACACAAAAGAGCAAAATTAGTGTGAAATAAGCAGCTTTTGAAGCAGCTGACCATTAGTTTTCAATTTCACTTTGTAAACTAATGTTATAAATTAGGGACTAATAGTTGAAAAGTAAAAGTTACAATAGTTTGGGGAAAAATTCATGAAGAATCTATTCACTCAAACAAAGCTAATCAAAATTAGTCCAAACTCTAATTTGTTGTGTAGAGACCCATTATCAAAGAAGAGGCGCAAAACAATTTGCATGAATTACATTGATCACTGCTCACTTTCTTCCTTATTGAAATATTTATTTAAGTATGATTTCAAACACTGAATTATCACTTATTAAAGTAAAAACAACAATGGGGCAGAGAACAATCCTCCTATGCCTAAACATCACAAACAGCTAATTCCATGAGAAAACTGCAGATTTGACAAAACTGCCCCTCCTGGACATATAAGGAACTACCCTTCATTTAAAAGATAGGTTGATCAAATAATTAAATTCCACAAAACCATACATACATTACTTTTATTGCACTGCTTACATTTATTTTTTACCTCTTGTGCAATTAGGGTAAACTTATGTGTACATGACAGGCATCGTCTTTAACCCTTCAATCACTTGATCAATTTGCCATGGAACATAGGAAGACACAGCAGGTCCTAGACCAGATCCTCATGCCACTTTAAGCTTAAAGAGCAGCAGAATGGAGCACTCACGCCCTTCAGTAATGATCTCCATGTCCCGACCGGAGGACTCCTCCTCCAGGTCCTCATCATCAAATGGAGCTGTAGGGGACGGCTCAGTAGGGGGCGCTCTCACTGGGATAGTCTCATCTTCCTCAGGCTGTGGGCAGAAGAGCAGGGGGCTGCCTGTAAGAGTCTCTCAGTCACATTTTCTTAGTCACTCTCAGCAAGGGCATTTTGAGCCACTGATCAAGAGCTGGCTTTGAGAAGTAGACTGATGGATTTAGCTCGACTAAGTCTCTACATCAATATATTATAGTATGCCTGAGCTTCTATTATACACCTTAGTACCTATTTTTAGACTGACTGCTTGATTAACAAATTCCATATACTGACAGACTGTAAATATTGCATATACAAATTTAAATTCGTATATAATCATTTCTTACACTTTGTAGCAACAAAGTTTACTCGCTGTTCCTACTATGTCTGATTATTTTCCACTTTGCACTTTGGCATGCTCTATGGGTCTGGGACTAGAACTCTCCAAAGTTTTCTTTTGTATTTTCTGGAGAGTCGCTCTCTCTTGCTCTGACTCATAGATCTGACCATGAAGAAGACTGTCTGCCATGACCTGCTCTGGCCTCTATTAGACCACACAGCAAAGAGCCCTCAGGAGACCAGTCATTGCTGCAGCAGTAGAGAGTCCAGCATGGCTCAGTTATAAACGTGGCTCACACAGCAGCACTATAGCCTGTCCAGGTGGAGAGGGCTGTGTGTAGAAATGCATGGGTGTGTGCACATGTATGTGCGATGTGGGTGAAGGTGCTTTTTGAAGTGGATCCTACCCCCTCATCAAAGAAAATCCTCTGAAGGTCAAATTTGAACATTCTATATATTTCCAGGAAAAATGTCATGATAAAGATGGATTTGTATTTGTGAAATGGCAGAATGATCCCTTCAAAGACTTTACACTTCAAAGTCTTTCAAAAACACAAGAGACTTCTAAGGTCTGCATGCTGATAGTGAGTGAACTTGGTGGTCCTTATCATAAAAGAAGACTTAGGCTATTAATGCAGAATGTCTCAACATGTCAGAAAGGGGTTTTTTTCAGCAAAGGAAGTGTTTTCCTCTTGAAGCTCCAACTGTGTGAGAGCTGGCATACTTATGACCCACCAATACTATGGCCAAGCATGAAGCCTGCAGTTTTGTGCGTGTGTGCGTGCGTGTTCGTGTGTGTGTGTGTGTGTGTGTGTGTGTGTGTGTGTGTGTGTGTGTGTGTGCGTCCAGGCTCACAGCAACTGTCTAATCTTGATGTAAGATGGAATCATTTAAATGTAATGTCTGCAATTTGGCAGCCAAGATAATCACATTCATACATGAGAGTTGGTGTATATGTGAGTGAGTGAGTATATGTGTGTGTGTGTGTGTGTGTGTGTGTGTGTCTGTGTGCATGTGCAGGTGTTGTTGCTCACCATAGTGTACTCTCTCTCCTCAACTACTTTCTTCATCTCATCCATAGTCTCTGTGTCATCATATTCATCATCCCCACTGCTGTACCCAGATGCCTACAGCAGCACACACACATACCTGAGTCTAACCCATATTTCCCTGTTTGGAAGTAATAATTATTTATACATAATATAAACAATTATTATAAATAATAATTATTTATGTTATATATAACATTTACACAAATGCTGTTGATCCCATTGCTGTACAACAATGAAAGTCATATAAATAATAAAAAGATATGACAGTCGCATCAAACTATAAAATATATATAAAATGACATGAAGTTCCTAATGTATGTTTTGAGTTTTGTTTTAAGATGAAGCACTTCTGAATTCCATATTCATATTCCATATGTAGGCAGTTCCACAGCCTTGAAGCACCATAAATATTGCTTTTGCGTTAGCAATAGTTAGCAATAGTCTATGTCTAAGTAATGTCAGAAATGTCTAGCTCCAGCGCATGTCTACACTACTGTATCTATTCCCTGTATGTTCCCCATGTTCTGCAGATTGGCCAAAACACCACTCTGCCTTTATTCACTAAATGTATCTTCTGCATTTCTGCATTAACCTTTCAGTTGTTTGTTTGGTCAGGATGTAACAATACATCATATCCTGATGGTTGGAATCTAGGTCAAACAATATAATTTGGGAATTGAACAAAATTTCTTTTATATTTATCATTTCCACAGTACTTGTTTGCCAGTATGGAAAAGCGCAGGTGAACACATTCTTTCTCCAAAAGATATGAAGCCACCACCTGTAACACAGTGGCATGTAGCAATCCTTGCAGCCAGCTGTACCACTCAAGTGCCATGAACAAAACATGCAATCAGTAAGTGGGGGAAATAATGTATTGTAGTAATATAATAATTAATTACATCTATATATTTCCTGTTTTTGTCAACAAATTTGATTTTGTTAAGATAGCAAACACTACTTCTGTTCAATGTGTATATGATACAGAGAAATCACTCTGAATGGAGCAGGCAAAACTCTTTCACTCCATTTTTAATCCATAGTCTGAAATATTGTATGCTTATAACTGTATTAATAAGATGTTTAATGAATCTATTAAGAAATCTGAAAAATGTAATCCTAAATCCACTCCTACTTTTCCAGTATTGACAAATGTACTGAATCTGGATATCACTTTGTATCAAATTAAACCTTGGATTTTGTGAATTCTTATACCTCTATTTTTAGAATAATAGAATACCTGTAAAATATTTATAGTCACATCTATGAGCAGGATGATGAATCAGTATAAGCCAGTGGTATGTAAATCTGGACCTCGAATCCAAATCCAGTCCTGCATTTTGTAACTCCTTGTAGTTGATTAAATGATTCATGTAACAGGTTGGCTACTTTTGTTATCACACCTGACGCCTAGGTAAAGGGAGGGTGGAACATCTGTAGGAGCTAGGCCTTGAGGATTGTGATTTGAATATCTCTGGCACAAGTTTTCAATTCACACTGAAATAATAATTTTGTCAACCTGCAGCAAACACAAGTGCAAAACGACCGTGCCAATGCTCATTTTTAACCACTAGAGGGGGATATAGTTCAGTTTTAGAGTACTGACACTACAGAAATGTCTAGAGAATAACATTATTGTAAACTCCCTAAAGCTTTTCTTGCTCTGCCATCTGATTTCACTCTTCAGCTAATTGCCAGTCTCTTCATATATCACTTACAGAGCTGGTTCATGCTTAAGTCTTTAAAGTTGCAACAGAGAAATCATAACACTTATAACAGAACATTATACAACTAAACACATCATCATTTAGGCTTTCATGTTAGCAGTACAAAGCTCTGGAGGCATATTAAAGAGAGAGGAAGTACATGTGAGAGAGGATAACACAAAAAAAAGTACCAGAGAACACTCACATAGGGGTCATCCTCCTCACACTGCACATCTGCCGCCCTGGGGTCTGGTGTCAGTACCAACTGCTGGATAGATCCCTGAGAGAGAGAGTGTTTACACAATCAGCCCTGATTATAAACACATTTGTGTGCTCTCATCCACAGTGGAGCCTTGACACTCTCCCCACCATAATGCAAAATTATGTTAAAATCTCTTTCCCTTTTTTGACAGTCTAGGGTATAGTCATCAAAATATCAAATCCTTGCTGAATAGACTTTGACTCTCTTCCACATGTACAACCCACAGCTCAAAACCTAACACTTAACTAACACCTGCTTCTCATTCGCTAAAACTTTTCACAAGCTTGGAGAGAGATTGAGAGAGACGGACCAGAGAGAGGTGCGCAAGGGAATGCAACAAATACAGGTAAACTTAATCTGCTCCACATGGTGAAGTAATACTTAGAAATCAACCAACATGTTTCCTAAGCAATTTTGTAGTCCTGCCCTCATTAGACTAGCAGAAGGTCAACAAAGAGCTGGCATTCCATGATGCAGATCTAATTCCTGTGTATCCACCTACACAGGAAGCTTCTGGGTAAACACTATATGAGGTAACTGGCCAATGAGCGCACTGTTTTCTGTTTCTTTTTTAAACCGGCTGCAGTGTAATAAGAGAATGCAAACACACACTTTAATAACTTTATGGCAAACAATGAAGGTGCACACTTGCTAACGCTCTAGTGCTGCTTGCTGCATACTGCCTATCCTCATTTTTGTGAGTTCAGCAGACAGACCCCAAGCCTCAGTGACTCCTGGCACCTGGGCACTCATGGCAGGTCCAATGGCATGTCACAACATAAGACCTAATAAGACCTAATGGACCTTAAAGGATAGTCTGCTGTTTGCACACACAGTGCTACTGCATGCACTCGCAGTGCACCCATCGTAGTTTACATCATTTATGCCCTGTAATCTGGTTTTTATTGTAATTTACATGCTTGGTCATATTCTAATATTTGTTTTAAATTATTACACAGTACTTTTGTCCCTATTACGACTACTGGGGCTGAATGGGAATTACTATCACTGTGAGAACTGTATAAAAGCTTGTGCACTCAGAATAAAGGAAAGCAAAGTTTACATTCAGCAGCAAGGAAGTAAGACCAGGTTTACCAGCATGGTGCTGTTGTGCTTACTTTCTCTGTGTCTGTATCTTTATTTGGTTTATCTATTTTTGTGTCTCCACCTAACTAACCTTTTTACTTCTTTACCTCTTTGGCTCTTATGATATGCCCACTTCTCTTTTAGGTTTCTTTCTCGTTCAGATTTCTGTTTTGTTTTGTTGTTTTCTTTCTGATGCTTTCAAAATTGGTCCAAAGTATGAATAATAAACAGCATAATAAAGGCAAAGACAGAGAAAGACAGTTCAGCTGCATAAGACACATAAAAAAGGAGATGCAACAAAGTCATACAGTTTATTCAGTCAACTCTGGACAGAAAAAAGTGTGCTATGTCTATATATATATATATATATATATATGTGTGTGTGTGTGTGTGTGAGATATATCAGATCTAAAAGTGTCAGCCTAACATAAAGAGACTGCGCAGATAATACCTGCGGGGAGGGGGGCCGGTTGGGGGAACTTTCTTTCAATGTTATGTGCACATTCTGGCAGGGTGGGCCACACATACCCGCAGTGGCATTCACCTTGTCCAGGTGTCTGTCTGAGGCTTCTTTTATGGGCATGAAAACAGGGCACCGCTAGCCTCCTGCTGAATTTTCTGGAATACAGCTCAATGCCACAGCTGCAACAGCTCAGACAACCTATTGAAGTGTCACTGCAGGACTATATGAGCAACGTCCAGGGCCACATATTGAATGAATATAGTGTATGGAGTAGAGAGGTGGAGGAAAGGAAATTCTCCCTGCACAGCATCACTGCCTTAGAACAAGGAAACGATTAGAGGGAGAAGACACAGAGCGCACAGCGGCTGCACGCAGACTTATAAACCGGGGAAGGCTGCCAAAGCCAAGTACTGTGGGTCTGTGCATATGTATGTTTGTATGTGTATATGTGGGTGTATAAGGGTGTGTGTCTTCTGTGTCTTGCTCACCTAGGGTACACTGTATTTTAGCATCTGCATTTAACTACTCTGAAGCAGTGTGTGTGTGTGTGTGTGTGTGTGTCTCTGCATCTATATGCATGTGTTATTTTGCGATGTCAAATAGCACATTTCACTTGCTTCTGGGAACCCAAGAGATTTAACTAGCTTTCCTTCTCTCTCTCCTCATTTTTTCTTGCTCATCCGTGTATGGCAAATGCTCAGTCACTATAATGTTTGGCATGTACTCAAACATAGACTAACTGCTAGGGCCATTTTTCAATTGCTCTTTCCAGAAAGTCAACATCCATTTCATTTAGGAAGTCCTACCAAACCAAACATTCACTTAAGCTACCCAGAGTAAGGACATTGCAGCTGTCCTGTTTCACTGTTATTGTGTACTTTCTCTCTTTGGTTGTGATTTATAGATAAAGGATTTCTCTGTAACCCAATGATTGCCAAGTCTTTGCATCAGAATTAATTTATGCTGTGCTTTTTAAGGCCAAATGCAGAAGTTTTGTCACCAGTTGTCAGCAGGAGAAACACAACTAGCTCTCAGGCTCCCATCCATACAGTGAGTCATTCAGTACTGACTTCCAGAGAAGTTCAGTTCTCCAGTGCAGTGCTGTGTAACAGTCAAGATAACACAGCCTAAGACTGCCACGTTGACTGCCTGCTTACGAGGCCTGCTGGTGTCACTTGTTCTAAGTTCCTTTGTCACATGCTACATGTGTTACATGCTAGATGTGTCAATTACTGATTAATAACTGAAGTCTGATTTCATACATATCCATGTTCCAGGATCATTTATCCTGTAGTCTGAAATGGTAGTAATGCTTACTTTAAAAACACCTTAATGACAACCCTTATATGTCTGTCAGTATACATCTACACCTATCCCCAAGCAACCAATTTATGCTGTTTCCTTTACAGCTAGAGATGAAGGACACTTTTGCTATGCTACCTCACCACATCTAATGTTATAGTCAACCCCCTAGCAAAGTAAATTACTACCTTGTCTACACTCATGGTCAGGTTATTTCTCAGCATAGACAGATCATGTAAATTACTATATGCCAAGACTGGGCCATGACCATCTCAGTGACACCTGTTTCAATCCTGACTGGCTTTAATGACTGGCTCACAGTTTAAACACTTTTTTCTTTTACCTATTTTATAGAGCTGACTAAAGAAAGGCATCCCCTTTTGAATACAGGCCCTTCTAAAGTTTTAATTCTCATTGTAATTATCTCCTGTATCATGCTCAGAAGACCAGAATCAAAAAATCTGCATTGTATTTATGAAAATACCTATGGAAAAGGCTATACCAGCTATATCTGAAGGAAGTTCCACACCCTAAAGCAATGGCAAGCACAACCATATAAAAACACTCCACAATGCAGGTGCACAAACACAGGCCCACACACATAAACTCACTCAAATAAACATGCTGTGGAAAACCTATTTGCACACACCCATAAACACCTAGTTTTGCACTTACCACAAACCTCTCCAACTTGGTCCCCCCTGCATTCCCCACAAAGATACCAGAGCTGGGTTGAAAGGTTAGCTTCTGCTGGCTTCTGTGGAAGGCCACCCTGTGGTGCTCCTCACAGTCCATGAAAAGCTTCACTTCCTCCCCCTGCACGGCCAGAGTGAACCTGGCCCAGCGGCCAGTCAGGTCCCCCATCTTAAAGGAAGCCGCCTCCTGCGTGCGTGTAGCACCCGGGTCGGTGTAGTACAAGACCACTCGCTGTGACCCATCTTCCACTGGAGCCAGAGCCACACCCAGGTGCACTATCTTCTGCAGGGCATCAGTGATAGCGAACAGGATTCCCCCACGGCGAGTGGTGGGTTTGGCTGTAACGATGATGGCAAAGTCATGGAAGAAGGGGTCAGGGATGAATGAGCGTGTGAGGCGACCCACGTTGGCATCTGGGCCAAAGCTATAAGCGGGGAAGCCCTCGAAACCCGTTACGAAGGAGACAGATGGAGGGAGAGGAACACCAATCAGCTCTGTCAGATCCAGCTGGCCACTGGAGCCCCTGTCTGCAGAGAGAGAAATAGAGAGAAAGAACAAAAAAAAGAAAAGAAATTAGAACCATAAACATATCTAAACACATATGACAGTACATGACAGTCAAATCAGTGGAATAAAAAATACAAAGTATGCTGAATTATTTCACTAAAATGTGTGTCAGCATTAGGCCTAGTCATAATGCTTAATGATAACCTCAGACCTTTTGCCTAATACTTGTATACTAAAAAAGTGGGCTTTGCCCAGATGTGATCCAGGCCACACACATTTATGCCTTCTCCCATGTATTTCCAGGGTACCTTTGAAGGATTTACATTTAGATTCCTGCCCACATCAAACAGCTGGTTTGGAAAAGACCTTCCCATCTTTATCCATTCATTAATTTTCTAAAGCATTACCATCTGCTCATGTTGCCCAAATTCATATCTGGTTTCAGACCAGTTTCCCTTGTGCTTCTTAATACTTCATCACCAAGGATGAGCACACAGCACTAGCCTTAGCCCAGCAGATTTACATAAATCCACAATTTCAACACAATGGTTCAAACTCTTTATGTCTACAAGAATTCCCCCAGACCCACACACCTGGGGCTAATTAGGGCTAAAGAGACCTGCAGAAACTGCTCCCACTGTATGAGGGGACTGGTGTGCCTCAGTATCATCTGGAAGAGATTAGCTAATATGAACAATGTAGCTGAGTGTGCTCTTGTACACCAGGGGGCTGAATCATCCCAGACACTTCAGGCTTCACCTCTGAGACAGACAAGATGCTGATTATTTGAGATAAGTAACCAATCACAGCCACATGGAGATATTGTGAGGCATCATTATTTATCTGATACTGATACATATATGCACGATATTATCATATTGCAGTCTAAATGGCAAAACCCAGTGCTATTGCAAATTTTCTGGGTATTGTCAAATCATCCCTGATGGTTCCATGTATGTATGATTACACAAGAAAATAACCAGCTAATTATGGGAGAGATAAATAAATAAACATGATACTAGTTAAATAAAAACATTGCAAGTGCCAGACCAAATAAGCAGACCTACAGAAGTAAAGGCCTTTCCTAAACTTTTTATATTGTATTTTTGTTCTGGAATGGAGAACATTTGGTGAGGAAATCCCCATGCTGATTTAAATCAGATGCCAGGTTATTGTTTGTTAACAGGATGCTTTGGTGTTTCCAGGCAACTTTGCATCATAGCATTATCACTTGTCACTCTGTAAAAAAGCATCTGCTAATTATTGAAAATGTAAATGTATTACATGTTTGCATGGCACACAGCATTTAATTCTATTTTGTATCCAAACATATTCCAGTTCATGTACTGAATATTGACACACACACACACACACACACACACACACACACACACATCACAAAATACAGGTGTTCATGTCCATCCCATAGAGCAGGGTCTGGGAACCGCAGGCCAACTTACTAGATGCTCTCCCCACAATCATAGATGGCCCACCAAATAGTTTCTAGATTTTTATTGGCAATATGCATACTATCATCACCATGTTTATTATGTCCTTTTCTACAGTCTGTGGTCAACAATCACATATATTAACATTAATTTCACCCCTAGAAAAAAAAAGTATGTTATGCAGCAGCCAACATAATGTCCAGATTCATGGTGATCAAGTCATAGTAGTCGCATCCTTACAAAAACTTTACCATGTACTTTTGATATCAGCTTTGGAGCTTATTTTAGACTGACATTTTGTGTAAACAGCTGCAGGGACATCCCCTTCATCAGGTCTCAATTCTTGTGATTCCCAGTAGAATAAACAACGCTGCCTCACACAGCTGTAGAAGTGTGTGTGGCAACTTCATATTGGGCTGGACCACTTTCTGTAGGCCAGAAATGAAATTCTGCAGACATGTTTGTACAGCAGACTTTCACTTTTGCCAAAGTTGCCTGGGCAACACTGACATACCCAGCTGTAAAAGAGTTCAGCAATAAAATATCATCTTACTGGGATAATTAAAAACAATTGCTTTGGCCAGCTTATGATACTAACATCTAAGTGTTTCCATGACTGTGTTACTAACAAACATCACAACAGCCAAAAATCAGTTGAATGAACAGTTTATCACAAAGCTGTGCCAATTCTTTTGCAATATGTGTCTGTAATTAACAGTATCACTCTCTGCATCTGATGTAATTTTTGTGAAACTGAATTTGTGTCTTTGGGGGCAGGGTCAAAATTACACAACAAGATAAACATTTCTTCATGAATGTTAATTAAGGCTTTACAAGCTACCAAACAAAGCTTTGAGTGTTTGGAAACTGATAATAAAGGCCTTAGAGGTGTTACCCTCCCATAATGTAATGAAGAGTAATGAACTGCTGCAGGAAAGTTCCATCATGAGTGAGAGCCATCTGGGACTAATCATTCTTCATTATCATAGAACAGCGTCTTTGCAGATCCAGATGTATGCTGTTACCTGAAAGGCATGTGGCATAGATTGGGAAACTACAGTCAGCTGTGATTCTCTAAAGGACTTCCAATTTACATATATGTATCCATAATTTTGGAGAAGGAAAGCTAGAAAGTTCTGCTTTACTGTAAGACACAGCAAAGAACATTTTGGCAAAATATAGAATCTTTATAAAAAAGCTGAGGAAAAGGGACAAAAGCAATGCGCAATTTTGTCCATTCAAATATAGAAAAAAATACATTTTTGGATAGTAACAATTTGAGAACAAAAACAAAATTTCTTGGTAGTCTACATCTGGATCAGCTCATTAAAAAGCCTGTTACAAATGATCAGCTCAAATGGAACCTAAATGATGGAAAAATAAGCCTGGATGTGAATGGATGTCTTGGGCAATGTGTACTTCATGTTGAATCCTGAATGCTCATTGTGCTATGTGTACAATTTCAGATAACTAGTGTTAAAGTGAACAAGTAAAAATCGTTCAAAAATGATCTTAAAACTGCAAGTGCACTTAGGATTAAATGACCACTGATCCTGCTCCTATCTCAACTATTAGAAACGCTAGTCCTTATTGTAGGGTATTGTTTATTGCAGTGATTGTTGTCTGAGATGGAGCTTATGTATTTTGCACATATAGGCATCAATACTGATCAATGTATTTCATTCTAGCATTCTATTTCTAGTTCACTGGTGTCTTGGACTCTAACCTACTGTACTGGCTACGATGTATTCTATGAGTAAATGACAAAGCACTTTTGTAAGTCACTGCAGATAAGAGCGTCTGCCAAATGCTGTAAATGTAAATGTAAAAATTGTGTGTGTGTGTGTGTGTGTGTGTGTGTGTGTTGGGGGGAGATGGCCTTGTGCAGGACAGTCTGGGTGCATGTGTATATCTCTTCTAGGTAAACCAGCTTTTTGCAGTGGCACTCAGTCCTACTTCAATGTAAGTCACATTTGAACGCTCATAAGACCAGAATTTCTTTATGCATAAGCTCTGTTGCCATATATTATGAAACCACAGACTCCAGTGTAGGGCTGAAGCAGTTAATGTTTACTATTCACTACTCCAAGTCCAAGCTGGCAAAATTCATGCTGTCTATAGTATGATTTGCCTCAGCTAAATATCTGCACCAGTATAGAGTCTAGAGACCTATGAAGTCAACAACTGCCTTGTTGCATTGTAACCACATGGAGTACCAGACAACTACTTCATGATGATGTCTCAATGGCACATTTTATGGAACAATTTATGTGCTATTGACAAAGCAAGTCTACATTTGCAAACATAATTTTTAAGAAAAGGTTTCAGAAAAGTTTTACCTAATGATTCTTTTCTGTTGTTTTAACAAAACATTGTAATACATATACATTTAAGTGTGATTAGTCAGCCATACCTTGCAAAATACAGTATCTGACAAAATAAAACACTTCAAATCCAAAGACCAGTAGATTATATGTGATGTAAAACCATATAAGGGGTTACATTAATCCACTATGAAAAGGACAGCTATTAAGACAAGCTTTTTCCAAAAAATAATAGGGTGATTCTTTTGAAACCTAAGGCAAACATGTCATATGGTGAACAAGTCATATTTCACTTCAGAATCACCAAAAAGATAAATCAAATGAATATCTTGCTATTTTTATCAACTAATTACAAAAATTCCATTAAAAAACATGGTAGATGAGGGCATAACACTGTTCCTTCAACAGACACCATCTCTGAATTAACAACTGTCAGGACAATATATTGCCACAGAACACACTTCTACATTACTGACTTGCTCTGTATTTCTTATTGACTGGTTTCATCTTTCTACTGGCCACAACTGAACATTTTACAGTCACTTTATTTTATGACATATTAATAAAATCACTTGACACTTTACCATCACAGTCTATCATCTACCTGATCATTTATTGTCTGGAAATTCTTTTTTTGGCTTTGATATTTGCAGTGTCCTCCATACTTAATGTGTATTATAGGCTGCTGTGACAAAATTAATAAAATTTAATAAAGATTAATAAAGTACATATCAGTACTCATCTATCCACCCATCTATTCATGTACCACTCATCCCTCATCTAGATCTATCTAGAGGTAGTCAAAATCGCAGAGTACTATGCAACAGTACCCTTAACAACATTTATGTAAAAGCTCAGAAACAAGGTCCTCTTTCATAATGTTTCCTACTCTCTTGGCTTTTTGACTGATATTTTTCCCAACTTTTCTTCATGACTCAAGGAAGCTCATGGATGAGGTAGAAGTCCAGCATCAATTTATAAGACTGAAATTTTAGCAAAAGGGTAAATTTAAATAGAACTGAGGCCTTTAAACCTGATTCGGCTGGCTGGAACACCTACACCAGTAGCACAGTTCAACTTCAGCAAGAGAAAAACTGATACAACTGATTTGACAGAAGACAAGTTAAAATTGTACTAAATTCACTGCCACTAAATCTAAGCTTTCTAAATTCACTGTGATATTTTATTTGGCCATTATTAAGTGACAAGTGACAAGTTTCAAAACTCCTCTTAAAACAAAATATATGCATCAGTAACCACACTACAGATTTACTACTAAATGAGATGTCTTTTATATTTGACTCATAGAGAACAGAAGCCACTGTGTGGAATGGAAAAAACCAAATCACAGTCGCTACAGGAAGTTTGTATGCACAGTGTGAGCCTCAACTATGTTAACCCAACCACTAATGTTTAAGTGGATTGTGTTGCTGTATGACAGGAAGCTTCAAGAGAGGGGTTTCACACAGTGGGACAGTTAAACAAAAACACTGCAATTGTAATTGTTGATGTTAAAGACAATATTTAGCCTAGGGCAAATTATAATTGTTGCAGATATTCTAATGGTTAAACCCATAATACATTACCATTTTTCATCATCATTGACAAACATGCAGCAACTGCTGCAACACTTCCATGTTTGCATGGAGCTAAATCAATCAAGCTCTTTCATGAGCAATAATTAATATATCAGCAATCATAGCTATTTAACATATCAATAATATATAAGCCTGCAGTGGACGATCAACCCTGTATTTACTAGTGAAAGATGAGGCCTCAAATCTGGAAATAGTTTTAAGGCCTGTCTTCTATCAGTACGAAGTGTCACGATTAGTCCCTCCCATCTTCCGTGTTCCGCGTTTTCCCTGTCGTGTGTATTTAAGTTCCATGCCGTAGTTTCGTTTTCTCCGCCCCCCGTTTGATTTTCCACACCTGTCCCTCGTTTAGTTCATGTATTTAAACTCTGCCTTGTGGCCTTGGTGTTGGCTGTTCATTGTGGTTGTTTATTTTATTGCTGTTGTTTGTTAATTTGACTGGTTGCGTTTCTGTGTTTGATGGCTGTATGAAAGCCCGTCTGCATTTCAAAGCCTTCGTTTATGTTAGCCTGTTTTGTTATTATAGCCTTCGTGTTTCCTAGCCTATGTTATAGCCTGCTTCCCTTGTTTGCCTTAGTGCGTTTGTTTATCACGTATCTCCGTAATCTCCGTGTTGGTTCTATGACCTTGGACTACTGACTACGACTCTGGAATTGCCCTTAATAAATCTCGCTGTTTTCCGCACATGCGTCCGCCTCCTTACCGCTCACCGTTACACGAAGACTGCAAAGCATTTGCTTTTGACAGAGCTCTATAATAGATGAAGACATTTTCCACTATAAATACTATAAATCCCAACTTAAAATCCTCTTTTGTAATGGATCTATACTGTTACACTTAAGCAGTGTATTATAAATCAGAACTCAGTTTTATAGGCATTAAACAACAATCAGCACCAGGTTCCAGATGGCTACAGGCCTCCAGTAGTAAAAGCTTTCTATCCAAGTCCAATATGCATTCCTTTTTAGCAATGTGGATCAATTATGTGAACCATGAAAAATGAAGTTACTAAATGGATCTGCAAACAACAAACTCAGAATCTGTTTTAACCTGCTGTATTAAGATGGTTCTTGATAAGTGTCAAAATGCCAAATGCAAGATGGGAACGGATCAAAAACATGTCATACAAAGTTTAATTTTAAAAAATATAAGGATCTACTCAATTATCACTTATGGGTGTGCTGCAGATACTTTCCAAAATACTATTAAATACTAGGATTAAAATATATAAAATAAGAACATGAAATGAGGAAAGCAGTGTTTAAAGTGAAAAATTAAGAAATGAAGCTAAAAAAGCACCATCTGTAAAATGTGTCCAGCTTGGACAACTCATAAAATGCACCAGACTGGGCTTTTAAAAAGAGAATGTGAGCAAGCTATTTAGCCTGCATGAGCACACAGCAGGCTTCAGACTCTCAGTAACAATATGCCCAGGACGTCATCATCTGAATGAAGTAATTTAGCTCATATTAAGGGAATGTGTCTTTTATTAAGCACAGGGTTTATGTTAGAGAGTGGTCCTGTGAAGCTGCCAGAGAAGGAGGGACAGTGTGTGAGTTTAAATGTGTCATCATCACACACTGAGGACTTTATTTGCCAAATGAGGCAATGTAGAGTGGAGCATTAGCTCATCAAAAGTTAGCTTGAGATTCTCCAGATCATTCCTGTAGGCCAGCTGAAGGAGTATCTCTTATGAGATGCTTGGTACAGTAGGAGAACTATGTGTGTTACTCTGTCTTTTAGTGTCTTATTCCTGCTTTAGAGAGGCATCAGTTTCAATAGGTTAAAAGCCTAGTTGAGCTCCTGTACTGAAAACATCAGAGTGAAGAACATTCTTTAGTGTGCTCTTGGAGCGCACATCTTTCAAACCTACTATTTAACTATGCAATGCATGGCACCTTTTATCATCATAAATTATATAGCTAATACAGATTAACTGGACCAAAGCAGAGTCCCACCAACAGAGTGCTAGCTTCACTCAGGACGGAAATTCAATGCATTTCATAAGCACCAACAAACCACTTATACAACATTTCTGCACCACGTTTCATGCCATTAGGCCGCCTCCCTTTAGCCTCATTCTCACAGATCGTGTGAACACAGAGCCAGTATGCAACTGCTCTCCACTTCTCCCACCAGTGGGATTTTTAAATTGTAAATACAGTACTTTGGAAAGAACCAATCATTTGATTAGATAAGGAGAATAAAATGTTAGTAAGAAACTCTGGTAACATGAAGGATCCAAGCTACAGAAAACAACTATGTTGATTGAAGCAGGGCAGGCTAGAAATGGACACACAGCTGACATGGAGAGCTAACCATGAGAAACACAAACGTGCCTGTCAGTCTTCCATGACGAGAACAGGGACTATACATTTTTAATCATAGTAAAAACTCATAAAATTAATGCTTCCTTTTGATTTTCACATGTTTAATCATATATACTCAGGCATGAATTTCAGTTTTCCTTTACAAACCTTGAAATTTCAAGTAAAATTGAAGTTTTGGCATTCAAATTCAAACTTCCTAGTTAAGCCCTAGATTTGCTGATATAAAAGCAGTAAAGTGCGCAGTGCATGGCCCTCCAGGAATGGTAGTGTCCATGCCATATGCTTAATGTGTACTGCAGTGACCTCAGCTCCAGGACACAGTGAAACTGTGCCAAATCTGACTTGACACAGTCTGGGTAGTTGCTCTTGGCTATGGCTCTGGCTGATTACACTCAATAGCCCAGAGAGAAACATTTAGACAGTCACTGCCACTTCCTGTCTACATCTTCCAGTATCCTACCAAAACACTTAAATTCAGTCCCTGTCCCACTGGCTGCCTTGGATTTTAGAGTGTTATTCATTAGGGAGTTTTGTACAAAATCCACTTTTTAAACAATGTTTTAAAGTCAGTATTTGCTATGGAACCATTATGGCCAAAATTAGGGAAGCCAAAGGCAAACTGCATGTCAAACAGTATGTGACATCATACACTTGTGTAAACATTATTTACATTGCTGGTTTAATTTCAAAGTAGAGAGCATTTAAAATTAATCTGGTGACATTTATTCATTGTTCAGGATTAACTATTAGTTGGCCATAAATCTGATATAAATCGATGATGTATAATCAAAAGCAGAAAGTTTTTCAAGCATGAATCTGATATAGAAATGCACAGTATATTCAGTGATTTAGACAGAGATACAGTCCATGTTACTGTAAACTGTCCTGTAATGTTGAATTCAAGAGTGCAGAGCTCTCTGAATCCCCCTTAGGTTTAAGTGCAAACTGATTTTGCTTAAATGTGCACCTAAACACACACACTGCTCTTGCTTTTCAACTTTAGACACGAACAAGCTTGCAGACCGGCATTTCTGTGGTTTTATACCCCTTGGAGGATAGACTCTTTCCACCAAGTGCTCAATGAAGTTTCAGTTGGGGATGTGACCATAATTTAGGCATTTTTTATCAAATAACATTCATTTTGGTGGCAGAGAATGCTGGGTAATATTTTAACTTGTAACTCTTCACTCTAAGCAACTATTCCATTTTGAAATGATAGCGCAGTTAGTGTTCTTGGGCATGATCACAATTTCAGATGAACATAAATCACTATCTTCTAAAAGTAAATAAAAAGGTTTATAGGCTAATTGATCATTGGAGCATTTGTATGATCATGCATATGTATTTGTATGCACATTTTTGTATGTTGCAGACCAACCCTCACAACCAGTAAATGACTGGGGAGCATGTTGACTTGTACTCAATGCCCCTTTCAGAACAGGGTAAAGCCATGAATCCACTCAGCTTTAAAAAATGCTACAAGTACACCAATGTTTCAGTGCTCTAACATGAGCAATGACAGTAAGTTTCCCCAAAGCACAATGCAGCACTAAAGATCATCACAGTAGAATAGGTACTACTTTGGCCTCTCTTTCTATATAGTCGTATCTGCAGTGTCTGACATACTCTTATCTACAGCCAAAGGACCACGCGCTGTTGATGTGTCTCAGGTTTGAAAAGAAAAGCCTCCATAATGTCTCCACCACCATTTAAGTAGCATTAAGCACTTATTCCCATGCACCACATGGTAACTTCGAAAATGTAATGATCATGTTTGTACTCATATATGAGCCAAAGGTGGACCTAGCTAAGTCTGTTAAAATCCATCAGAAACCAATGGACATCTGTAATGGTGAGGAAGCCACAGGTATGTTTAAACTATACAGTGGGCACAATCGTGAGTTAGCAAATGAGTTTAATGACCATGTAAAATCTTGCATCTCCTTCTGTGAAGTATTCTGCATGCCAAAAAAAGAAGAACAATAATGAATGATTCAATAAGGAACTGACAGCGCTTGGATACAGGAAATACTAGCTCAACCTACAGGTTTGGGAATGGAATAGCACTCCACCACTCCACATACCTGTTTCGCCCCCTTATTTTTTGCCTACAAGTTGAAGATTTGTTCAATATGTGCTTAAACCAGGTCATTAGTTGACTCTACTAATACATATTCGAGAGGGGCTTTCCCACCCTGAAATTAGATCACCTACTTCACCTACTTCCAGTAAAATAGGAGGCACTATGACCAATGTGGTACCTACCTGTACCAATGTTTAAGTAGGTGCTCCATTAGTGTAAATGTTCCCTCCAACCTCCGTTCTTACTGTACAGTAGTAGTTGCAGTTCCAATGACCTATCTATCCAAATGCTAAGGTTTGAGGAAGACACAACTATGATGGGCCTCATCTCCAGCAGCCATAAATCTATTCAAAGGAGAGAGGTTGATGGGTGTTGTGGCACGGTGTACATACAATAATCTGTACTTCACACGCAAACTGCAACACAGTCAAAACAGCTGAAATGGAGGTTGGCTTCTGTAAACAGCATCCTTCCTGCTTAATAAATGGCACAGTTGTGCACATATTCAGGTCACTCAAGTTCCTGGAGAAACCCTACAGTAATTCTCTGAAGTACTATAATTTCTCATAGTCAATAAAACTCAGCAGAGGCTGCTGAACCGTTCTTCTCTAGCGTCACTGCTAGTGTCCTCACTGTCTCCATTACCCCACGTCTTTCAACTATTTCCAAAGCCGGACAGCAGTTTTTGCTCTACTCAGAGGATCACTGGCTCCCTTCTCCCCTCCCTCAGGGTCTTATACTTGTCTAGAATGAAGAAAAGATTATTATCCATTCAGGCTGTCACCTCTTCACCAAACTACCAGGACAAATACCATTTAGAGCTATAACCACAAAATACTAGCTCCATGTTTTGTTTTTCCTGTAGATATCTGAAAGAGTGCTCTTTAACCACCTGTCCTCTCTTATATGTCTCCTTGTCTCAGTGCACTCGAAGTTACATCAGCTCATTTTTACCAATCAAATTTTACCTATACTATTATCTTATACACTCATACATCTGGTACATCTGCATTACTCTTAGCCGGCATTCTTGTGCCATTTTTGTCTCTACTACCACTCTGTGGTTACAATATATCCCAAAAATTTGCAGAATGAATTTTATGTATGCTCATGCTGCTACTAACATTATTCCCTCTACATTGCATGCTTTTCAATTTGACCATTACCACTAAATGCTATTGCACATCTATTACACTGAAGACTTGTTTAGTCCTGCAGCTATATAATTTTCAGTTCTACACACAGTCTTGCAAGAGCTACATTTTTGTTTTCAAAAAAGCACAAAAAGCACAGAGCAACTATTGTCACCAGCACATGTCCTTGTATGTGTTTGTGTGCTGACTGTCACACTCAACATTTATCAAAACCAAATGCCTTGTATAAATATTATCGTTAGGACTGAAGTGTTCTAATTCTAAATCTCTTTAGTATTATGAAGGAATATAGTTACCTATCCTTCAGTTCAGCCTTCAGTTATTTAAATCTAAGTAAACAGCCAACCAGCAAGTAGATTACATACAAAATAGAACCTAGAGATGAAATAAGGCACATTTCAATATAGTCCTGAGTTTATGGACACAGTAGTGTTAAAACCAGGAGAGGAAATGGCATGGTGATGTGTGTACACTCTCTGTATTGTGTTGTGGTGACCTCACAATCAGCAGTGGAATTTGGGAGCAGGGGATTTTGGGAATTCTGTATGCTCAGCTCAAATTCACCATCTACTGTAGTGCTCAGACAGATGTAAAGGGATAATAGGCTGAACATATCAAAATGTTAACTAGATATGTAAAACTCCTCAGATCACAGGAAACATACTGTTTTTTACATTCTTTTGTTAGAGGGCCAACAATTAGACCAACTAATATTTATTTTCTCACTGAGTAAGAAATAAATAAGATGGTAATATTTCCTCATGTGAATTATTTTTTTCCCACAAAGTTTCTGTTTTTACATTCACATGCATATTTACAGCATTTGGCAGGGCTCTTATCCAGAGTGGCTTGCATATTTATCTATATTCATTGTGACCCAATCAAATCATCAGAAGTGCCTGCACCTATGGAAGTGTGTAGTGTTTTCCCTTTCTGTTTGATCACACTTAATTGTGGGAGTGACAATAGTGCGGACTATAGTCAACACCAACAGCTCAGTGGCCATGAGCCAATAGCCTAAGTGTGTGAAGGAGAGAGCAGAAAATGACAGTTATTGAACATAAAAAATTTCAAACCTGGTAATAAGGTTGGAAAAAAAACCTGGAAAAAACTGACCGTATATGTTTTGTTCCAGCACAAAAGATTAATAATAAAGACGGAACTTAGCAATGTGGAATGAGAAGATTCAAATGTGTCAGGCAGATTTGTAACTTGTTAATCAAACCCAGCTAAAGAACATATAAAACATTTTTTTTTCAATTTTTGGCTATGTTGAAAGAGCAATAGTTAACTTTTGGCAAGAGTTTAATTAAGACTTGGATAATGATTCACGGTTCAGCCAGCCCTGAATAAAATTCAGTGGCAAAAGGCTGAAAAGTTATGTAATCTGGCTAATGTCAGTAGAAAACATAAATGTAGATGGCCATGAGGTGGTGCTGGGATATTGAGGTCCTTTTGGAGCTTGTTAACCTGCAAACATCTGTGCCTTCTAATATTACGATCTGAGCTGAATAGTCCTAGTCTTTAGTTCATGTAGTTCATAGTCTTTTGGCCTGAGTCCAGCCAGGTGCAGATGTAGAGGTGAACCCATAAACCCACAGTAGCTAAGGAAGAGCAAAAATTAGTATCTTGCCACATGTATGCATGTTTATAAGGAAAGCTTAGACTATATGCAGAGTAGCCAAACAGGCCTGCAGATGAACTTATAAAAAAGATAAAAGATAAGAACTTAGGACACCATAAAAGTCAGGAAGAGAATATTAAAGTCTTGTGATGAATGTGCAGGGCAGACTGCGTAAAACCCCTTAAGACTTAGCTTGTGTGTGGTCAGCGCATACCAGATCTTGGCTCACCTCACTTTGTCCACAAACATGTAGGATACACAAATTGCACTAATGTTGTGTGCAATCAACCAGTTTTTATATAGACATTTTTTTATTATATTCATATATATAAAGAATCCCAGGCAGTCTTTTTCCTTCAAGCTCGGGTCCTCTACCAGAGGCCTGGGAGCTTGAGAGTCCTGCATAGAATCTTAAATGCTTCCAGGATGACACTCTTCTGGAAAGAGATCTTGAAGGTGCATTGCAGTATTTTTTACTGCTCCTAGGTTTGCACTCATCTGGACTAAGATTGATGTCATTCCTAGGATCTTTTTGGGCCACTCTTCCAGCTTAGGGTTCACAGCCCGGGGCCTACCTACCTCTGTAATTCTAAGTGAGGTGAGGCACGATGCATTTTTGGAGATGAGCAATGTTTATTTTAGGTTAATTCTTCTCATAAGTGGTAATATGATCCAAAGCAAAAAAAGCCAGAAGTAAATGTGGAAAACCAGAATATATGACTGAACAAAAAACAAAAGAGAAAAAATGCACAAAGTGGAAGACAGCAATAAGTACAATAAAGAAAAACATGCTACAACACATGGAGGTATCCACAACATATGGAGGTAGTTACAAATCACAGAGAGTTAGCAGGTGTTTACAAAGACTGACAAACTAGACAGGGTAACGTGGGGTATATACTCAGGATGTTCACACAAACAAGAAACACCTGAAAACAATATAAGGTGGGAATTCATGAGAGAACGAGGATGGAGACAGGTAGAAAAACAAAACAAAGAATACATGGCATCACTGCCATGGGAACCACATTGCCAGAGAGCAAACCTGTGACAGTCATCACTGGGACAACCTTGGTGTTAACCTTCAACATTCTCTCTATTTCTTATTTTAGTCTTTGATATTTGCCCAACTCCTTTCATTCCTTCCTTTGAATATTTCCTTCTCTTAGGACTGACACGTCTATTACCACTGCTGATGAGGTCTGGTTGCTTCACCACTACATGTTTATCTGTGTGAATCTGCAGGTCCTACAGGATCTTAGCCTTGATGTTCTCTGCAACCCTCTGCAGTTCCTCTCATTTTGGGGTGTCCAGCTCATATGGATTTCATATGTTCTTGTTTATAATCCCTGACACTTGGTTATGCATATGTCAATGTATGCACAAGTAGGGGATAAAGCCACATTTTTGTTCCCCATCCAGACATTTGAGGAACCAGGGGCTGATTTTTCTTCGCAGAACCTTCTTAGCATAGTGCTGCAAAGGAAAGGTGGTCTCAGCAATGTGGGTGAATTTTAAGAATTAAGCATCCACTATTCATTTACATCATTCAAATGCTAATATACTTGGGACCAAAGTGACTTATTGATCCTGAAACCAAACTACAGTGCCCCACAACCTAACAAACCTAATGCCAGGAGTTCAGCTTTAGATAGATTAGATAAACCAGAGAGTGTGTCATGTATATTATTATGCTTAATTTAACATAGAGCATACTGCGCTGCTACACATATCCAGACCCGGAGAGCCAAAATCGTGCATAGAATATAACTCACATCAAGAACTAATTAAGAAGTCCTGAGTAAATTAGCATATGGAAAGTGCTGGGACCCTTTAGTAGTATAATATGCATTGTTTATTTTTACATTTAAAAAACAAGCTCTCTGCTGATGGAATGTAACACTCATACAAGATCATGCAAATATTAGCCTATTATACTCCTTCCCCAGACATTACTCAAGGAACACATTATAGGATTTTATTGAAACTATGGCCACTAGGTTTGACTGAATAAAAAAAAAGGAAGTTTTATGGTGAACCTCTGTTGCTTTCAGGAACTCATCATGGCATGATTATTAATCAGCATATGGCTTATATAACATGCATAAGAATACAAGGCCTTCTGGTGTTGAGTGATGCACTTGAGATGGAACCTCTGTAAATCAATGTATCTGTAAACCATCAGTCATTGTAAAAATGTCTATACGGAACCTACTAAAGGATAAAGCAACACTTGCAGAACACCTGTATTAATCCAAAAATAGTGCACAGACACAGGCCGATAAATCAACAGCTGCAGTAAATGCAGTAAATTATTATATCTGGGAGCCTGACCATAAACTGAATTGTTCCTGGGTTTGTGTGCAGAATCTCTGTGTGTCTGTGTTTTGATCCCAGCTGTATGAAACAACTAAGACCAAGAATGCTGAAAAGCCTTAGAAAACACATAAAACCACAACATAAGGAAGGCTGAACTGCTACTTCAACTGCTGCTCAGAGAAAAGCTGCCCTGAACTCATCCATGTAAGTTGCAAGAACAAGGGGTCAGGATAGCAGAAGACAGAAATATCCTGTCACTCATGCATTAAAACCTGCAGTTCTGCTTAAAACTGTTTGATGTATCCATGATAAAGATATAAAGATCAAAAATTTTCTCTCACTAAAAAGATGAATATATCTCATACTTTCAGTATAAGATCAAGCTGAAAACCTATATTTATATTTTGAGCATTTAGCAGCCAATCTTATCTAGAGCAAGAGAATCAGTAAACAGCACTTGTACCCCCTGGGAACATTTGTCAGATAAAGATCTTGTTATTTTCTGTCTGCTCATTTTTACCAGGGGTTCTGTACAACTTCTACATCGTGTTTTTCCTCCTTCATAAAAGAAATAAGGGGAACAGTTATAGCACTGTGGATGAACATACACTGACCTGTCCCCCTGCTTTAAAACATTTGGTTCACATGCCAAAAAGCAAAACAACTTCACAGAAACAGCAAAGTGAATTAGTGAAATCATAGCACTGCTTATTCAAGGAAACTTCAGCTAAGTAACAAATTATTAGTGGTGAATAACACCTAAACACTTTAAAAGTTTATGAAAGTGATATAAACACAAGAAACTGCATTGTCATGTAAAAAAGTTATTTTAAACATGTTCTCAGCCTATGTTATGCAGTTGCTCATGTGGTTAAGAGTTAATCACATTCATATTCCCTGGCTTATCTTAGCTGGACTCAAAACTTTGAGCATGAGGATGTGGATATCAACAGAATAATTTCAGACATCAGTTACTTTAATTACTTCAGACTGAAGAAATTAATAGTACATTGCATATCAAATAGGTGTTATTCAGTGACTTTCTCTTTTATTTAGCATATAGAGGAAGGCTATGTAGCATTTTTTCTTCTATGGCTATCATCTGTGTTTGAGCAGCTGTAAAGCAATATGCCCAAAACAAAATCTGAGAACTGTTCACAAATTTGCTAGTATCGTTGACAGATTGCCTCCAAAATGTAACCATTCAGCTGCTGACCTTTGAGTTTGAGTGTGAAGCTTTTTGAGTGAAGGGGAGGGGTTGGGGCAAGGAAACACCTTCATGCAGCTGACAACGTTATATACATGTGAAGAACTCTACACAGTGGCAAACTGACGAAGATGGTCAAGGAAAGACCAAAAGCACAAGGTCCTCTACCAATGTCATTTTGAGCCAACCTCTTAATGTTAAAAAGTTAAAATATATGTTTTCTTTTGTCCTAAATGTCCATTTACCAACACACACTTAAGGAAATGGGTAATACTAAGCACTTGAATTCCAAGTAAAACCAGTTGATTTTAACACCATTCTTCAGAATTTCCAAACTACAGAACTATGAAATATATACTATACTCTACACACACACACACACACACACACACACACACACACACACACACACAGAACACAGAATAGACAAGACATAGGCAATACATAAAATGCAGATTTTGCAAATGACCCTCTAAAATAATCCAGCATCTTGTAATAAAGCATACGAGCTAGACATCCTTAAGTCTAAATCGGAAGAGCAACACAGAGTGGTGGAGAACAACAAGGATAAGACCATGTGTGTGTGTGCACATAAACAGACACACCGTATGCTCATAAAAATAAACCTAGTAATTCTTCAAATCTGTTTAAAACCATGAAGCAGTGTGTTTAAGACAGAACACATTATGGCCACTAAAGAGCCTCATTAATTTATATATTAGTATAGCACTGACAGTACGCACTGTAAACCTGTGTAAACCTTAGGAATGTCATAAAGCTGGGCTGTTCACCTCTGGTGCTGCAGGGTGGGTGGTCCACAGGCTGATACATCTCCAGGGCCAGAGCTGTGCACTCCTCTCAAGGCACAAAATACTCAAATTTTTTTTTTTTCTCAAAAGTAGTTAAAATCATTAAAGAGGTCTATACCAGTTAGGTTAGTTTGCTCAGGCTATAGCTAGATATTTTCTCAGCACCAGAGATAATTAGCCTATAACAAAATTGTGACAAGACATTTTTCCAAAGTATATTTACACAAATAAGTCACAAAAGTCCCATCCCTGTGCCAAATATTCAAGCAAAGAGTGAGCGAAAAGTAAGAACAGTTTTAAAAGGAGATATTTTAGAAGGGAAAAATATGTTGGGGTATAGACATTACAGCAGATCTGGTAGTACATATAGAAGGAAACTTTCAGAAATATTTGGACAAGAATATCTGTGGATACATTTTGGCCTTGTAGATTTGTTTAGTTGTACATTAGTACTTCAACAATAGATATAAAAAGCTTTATTGGCTATTGTAACTGTCCCATGCATTAATGAAGATATGGAAATGCTTTTCAAAGCTTTGCAAACTCCTGAAAAAATCTTGATCCATTACTTATCCATTACACATCCATACTTAGTGAAAAATAACAAACACGACTAAAACAGTACTACCAGCTAAGCTATATTTATTTGATGACCCAATTTCTCAGACTCTATATGGAAACTAAATCTTCACTTTTCACTTGAATTATCTGTATCTGTATGTATCTGGCATCTGTATGTGTTTTCTGTAGTTTCATATCTTATAGGATTGTGGCCAATCCTATAGTTTTATATCGTTTAAGATTGTAGTTTTATGTCTTATAGGATTGTGGCCACACTGTACATAGTTTAAACAAACCCCCACTGCCACCACTCTTCCCCAAATCCAAAAGCATTTGCTTATGCTTTTCATTGAAAACTCATGTTCCTATCCCCAATCACACCCACACTTGTGTATGTGGGGTGAACTCGTCCAGCATTGAAACTGATTAATTTCCTCAAGTGCTAGCATGTGCTTTAAGGGCTATCCAAGAGCTTCTGTAACCCATCTGTTGAGCACTACCCTGTGCATTTACCCGCAGTTTTTGTGTGGTCTACTACATCCCATGAGGCTCATTTTTCCATGCTGACAACATTCATGTATGGGGGTCAACGGCATGGAAACAGGCTTTCAGGAATAGAAACCTAAAACTTTTAAAGTGAAAAGTGCAGTTTATGAGCTCAATATTATTGTATCTTTTCAGGTTTTCTACACAGTGATTTTGCTGGCAGAGAGAATGGACAAAATTGTTCTGTTACCTATCAGTTTCCTATGACAGAGCAATAGGAAACAATGTGATAGATGGCAAGCACCACACAGGTTCTATAGATAGCAAGTAAGAGGAGCAATGGCAAAGTAATATATAGCTATAGGTGAAAATGAAAATCAGTTACAAGAGAATCTTCTTCTGCAGACAACAAGCAGACAGGTATAAGGAAGAAAGAGTTTTGGTGTGTGAATCAACTAATTAATAACTGCATAGTAGAAATAGCTGTAGATGAACAGCAAAAATCAGTTACAAATAAGTACTGAAATATCTGTACTGCATGTACCATTTCCATCACCCACAGAATCAATACATGCTTAACTCATCTATGTGTAGGATATGTAATGCAGTCTATTTTCCAAAAAACATTCAGAAGCTTCCAGTAGCAAAGAGGCCAGCCAGCAGTCTCGCAAATATGCATATTGAGCAATTAATGGCAGACAGCAACTGCAAATTCACTTCCACTCACATAAATCTGATGCTAAAGTTCCTAAAGTGGGTTGAGAAGAGATTTGGCAGGTTTCACACAAATGCAACCCATATACAATGATCAGCCATAACATTAAAGCCACCTGCCTAATATTGTATATGTAATATCCATGGAATACCAGGATCCAAGATTTCCTAGTAGAACATTGTCCAGAGCATTACACTGCCTCCTCCGGCTTGCCATAGGTCATCCTGGTGCCATTTCTTCACCAGGTAAGCAATGCACACACGCCATCCACATGATGATGATAAAAGAAAATATGATTCATCATACCAGGCCACCATGTTCCATTGCTGTATGGCCCATTTCTGATGCTCATGTACCCATTGTCACTTCTGGAAGTGGTCAGGGGTCAGCATGGGCCCCATACACAGCAAGCTGCAATGCACTTTCTATCATAGCCAGCATTAACTTTTTCAGAAATCTGTGCTACTGCATTTCTATAGGATCAGATCAGATGGGCAAGCCTTTGCTCCCCACATGCATCAATGAACCTTGGGCACAAATGACCCTGTCAATGATTCACCAGTTGTCCTTCATTGGACCTACCAAAAAATAGGTACTAACCACTGCATACCAGGAATATCCCACAGGACCTGCCTTTTTGAAGATGCTCTGACCCTGCCATCCAGCCATCACAATCTGGCCCTTGTCAAAGTCGCTCTGATCCTTTAAGCTTGCTCATTTTTCCTGCTTCCAACACATAAACTTCAAGGACTGACTGTTCACTTGTTGCCTAACATCCCACCTGACAGGTGCTACTGTAACAAGATAATCAATGTTATTCACAGCTGTCTGTGATTTTAATGTTGTGGCTGATTGGTATATTTTATTAAAATACATATGCATTTTTCTGTCAATAACTTGTTTTTGAAAATGATTAACATACATATGAAAGTAAATACGCTATTTAATAGTTGATGTATCACATATAGTAATGTGATATGTGATATACAACATCTACAGCTGATGTGTGATTGATTGGATTTATCACAGATGTGCTGACAGCACATCAGTGCATATTTGAAAGCTAGCCAGTTTTTGAAAGCTAGCAAGTTTCTTTCCAAACTCTAATTCATATTTGTCCTGCTCTTTGACTGCCCTTTTCTGACTTCTATTTCCTGTTCACTTTCTAAGTGTTCATTATCTCATGCCCTGTACCTTCCTTCAAATGACACCTTACCTTCTGAAGGAAACATAATCTAATATTCAGTAAAATAGCAATGGATGTAATTGCTGTATGGGCCAAGTTATAACATTATATGTAGCTAATCAATCAAATAAGTGGCCATGTAATAGTTGGAAAACCACATCACAACATAGCCATGGTCATCTGATCCATTTCCTCCATCACAGCTACCCATAAAATAAAGAAATAGATTGAAACCTCCAATGGAAAATCAACAAAGACCTTGACTTTTTGGAGCTTCATAATGAATATGTATCAAATCAGAAGAAAGACATGTGAATGACGTTAAAATGACTTATGCTGCCATAACTAATATTAATATTTAGAATGCCAGAAAAATTTTAAAGCACTGGAGCGTTCTGAGATTCCAGATGGTTCAAACTCAGCTGAACATCCATTATTAATATTCCTGAAGAACTTAATTATAATTTAATGCAGTGGCCAAATACTTCACAGCAAGTGAGTTCCATTGCTGGTAACTCAGTAACTTCATTTGTTTTGGATTTAAAAAATAAGTCCATGATAATCTGACATGTTCAAATGAAACAATCCAAAGATCACATAAAGGTTGCTGCATTTATAAAATTGCAATTGTCTTTGCACATTTCTAGTGGTTAAACTGTACTTCTTTAGTATAGGGCCGCACGTTTGACATAGATTGTGACACTGATGTACTGACAAAAGGAAGACATGTATTTTTCCCATGATTATTGGCAATCTGCCTATGAAAATGGCCTCGATTTCAAGAGCAATATATAACTTGGACACAGGTACCTACCAACATAGAACTAGCCTCTAATTTGGGAATGACAGAATTCTATCAAGACATAAAAATACTCTCACTAAGGTGACCAAACTAAAATTGCCAGAACATATCTTCTCCAATGTACATTTTGCATAATAACCATGAATATGAACATATGAACCTCCCTTGCTGGTGTTTAGTGGAAGTAGAATTGTATGGGCATCAACCCAAAAGCTACTGTTGCCCAAGTGTTAGAGATTGGGATCAGTCATCTTCCACTCCACTGAGCTCTAAAGTATAAATGAAGTGGATCCAGGCAGCATGCAGAGTCACATCACAGCAGCTGGAAACTAAGTCTGAACTAATAGTCGCTCCATGTCTGTGTCTCTCTTTAAGACCATCTGGTTTTTGGATGTGGTTATCTTTTACACTGGTATGCTTCTGGTACAGAAGCACTTTAAGCACAATACAGATTTTTGTGAGATGTAATCACAGGTTTTATTAGCTTGTCATGCATTTAATAAACTCACTGGATACTTATAGCCAAGGGATCATAGGGCTATACATTACACTGATAGTGGACACTACTCTTCCAATGAATTGTGCTTTATAATTTTTTATTATGCAAATGCAATGTTGCATACCATTTAGTTTTTTTGTTGTTGTTGTTGTTGTTGTTTTATTTTTGTATTACGGTGCAGAAAGATGTGTACTTGTATCAAAGGCTATTTTTAATTTGTAGTTACCTGTAAAAAAAACACCCGGTGCAAGTATAGAAAGATGCTTTCCTAACTGATAGCCACTTCATATTGGAATACCTAAGCAATTATCTCACTGAGGACAAAACAATACGGACTATATATTATGTTATTAGAATAAATGTATTTATTTAAAATACATCTAAATGTTTTCAGGTGTATAATCAACTACATCACACCACAAATCAAAGTCCTGTATCCATTCAGAGTATGTCAGGATTCTAGCATCCTACAGTAATCGATGACTTTATTTCACATTCTGACTTGTTTGTGATATTCAAACCCATCACTCATAAAGCAACAGCATCTTCCATAGCTCGTGCTCGCCCCATCCCTTGTGGAAGCCCAGCTTGGTCTTTCATACTTCAATAGCAAATCCAGGTGAAAAATTAATTATGCGAGCTCTTGTTGCCAGCTCTGAGTAAAATCAACATCTCATACATAGGTTGCCAATTCTAATTCTGCAAATTCCTCCTGCTGACTGGACATTTTGAATGAAATGGGGACAATATTCAAAGGAAACAGTCCTGGGGGTTTAACCTCCTGTTGGCTGAATGCTCTCTTCCTAGAGTAATGCTTGTGGGGGAGAAGTGCTTGAAAGCTGGAGAATAAAACTTAACAAACAAAAATGTAATTCTTAAGGTGTTTTTGTGTCTGCCAAGTGCCATTGCCCTAACCACTGCTTTAATCATCTCATGACTTGGTTTGAGCAGTGTCCCTACATTTTGGGAGCTATAGACACATTAACAAACTCTATTCCACAGACAGAGAAATGAAGAAGTAACTATATGTCAAACAAGAAACAGCACTGGCCGTCCCCATTAGGCTTTTAACAAGTGACTGGAGAAAGTGGTGATTAGCCACTAAAACACTCAATTTCCTGAAGACCAGAATAAGGAAATAAAGTGCTTAAATTACAGAAAATGAAAAAAAAAGACAGGAATGTCAGGGAGTGTTTCTGGATCCCAGCTGGAGAACTGTGGTTGTGGCTCAGAGAGAAAGGGCTGATTGCAGGATGCTAGTGCCTTTGCAGGAAGCACACATGTCGCTCCTACAGTCGTACAATAATGTCGCACCTCAGAAAAGTGACACAGCTGCCACACAGCTGTGAGGTGACACTCGCACCAGATTTCATCCAACTACTTATCCAGCCTGCAGATTTCCTTTACTGGCATCACTACAACATGAGCCATTAAGATAGGAACATGTCAATAAAAGAGAACAAAGGGAATCATCAGATTTAGTGTACTGCCACTGCACTTTACCTATCAAATTATTCACTAAGTAGCATTGAAGAAGAAGCGATGCACAGCTAACACAGGGTTGTGCATAATTCCTAACTGAAATGCATATATAGTATTCACAATTATAACTGGGTTTATAATTTCACAGTTGAATGGCTCTGATATCGGGCATCATAAAATATTTTAGGAAATGTTTATGTTCATGTAAAAGTATACTGAGTCAATATTTTGGGATATCTTTGTATTTCACTTAACGGAAACCTCATGTAGATTAGCTATGTCATTCTGTAGATACTAGTTAACTGTAATTAGGATAATGTAGGCAGCCACAAACTTGGTTTAAGGTAGTTTTCTCAGATTTACCTGCCTATCTGAAGGCTGTAAACAGTTGCATTGCAGATTGGCTTCATTCACATCTGCACTCACTATGCCAGTGAACCCTCTAGAGTCAATATTGTCTTTATTTTGTACACTGGAAGGCAGACCTTTGATGTTAAAGACATTCGTGAAAATTTGCTTATTGTAGTTTTCACCTATAACACCTAATAACACCAAATTATCAGCAAACACTAATTATATTTATCAATTTCATATGGAAACTCTTTAACATCATAAAAACTGATTTTAATTTTAATGTATTCTTTAAGTATCTTCAAGAATCAATTGAGTGCATGTTTTATCAGTTTTGAGAAAATTATAAAATCAGACACTACATAGACCAAAAGCGGACACATCTGTGCGTCATCAATACAGTATACACACAACATAGAGCCTCTCCGACACAGGTCACTTTTTGATGCAGTCCAACACAGGTTACAAAATGATTTTTTTCCTGTTGCAGCTATTCACTGCAAGAAGGACAGTGCTGCACTGTGTCAGGAAAAACTGGATTCTGAAGTTCTTAAATGACCTTGCAATGGCAATGGCAAGCTTTTATCAGTACTGAGTGGGTTCCTTCAGATGCTTAGAATCTAAGATTAAAGAACCCTGGAAATATTAAATCAGATATCAAATGCTCAAGAAAGGAACTCTATATGTGTGTTCATACCATTTCCTTTCTATTTGTCATTACAGGTTCTACTTCTACTTCTACTATAATCTACTACTGTAATCTACTACTATAATTTGATTCATGCTTCAATTTACCTAATAAACGTCAAAGAAGCTTTACTACCTGCAGTATATAGCCTTGTCATCCTTCTATATGTTCAGAGCCAGTGGCCAGGGTCATATGCTGTTTCTTTGGTAATATGAAAACATACCTATCTGTCTTCCCATTGTCCAGTGGTGACAAGAACTTTCCAATTAGTAACTCCATCCAGACTGGATGTAAACAACCAATAATAGTCTCTGTGTTCCATATGGGTGATTATCTGTACGTGCACTTCATTAATATAATAATAGTGTCTTAAAAGCTTAGCTCTCAAACCTATGCGCACAGTATGTATTTAAATGTTTTTATGCTTCCATTATCTCTTTCCTTCTCTCTCTATAACATCCGATGCAAAATTCTATAGTTTAATAATTTTAATGCCATGTTGTCCGAAGCATAGCTAGAAAGGACAATCCTATCTTCCAACCTCAGATATCGAAAAAGCAAGGATATGCATTTAAAGTGATGCCCTTTAAAGTAGATGAAATATTTTCCATACAGCAAACTCCCCAGAACTATCAATAGCATTTATTTAAACCCAGTGAACACTGTGTTATGTCCACTTTGTAGATGTTAACTTAAGGATAACTGAGGAAATTGCTGTGTAATAACCCAGTGATGCCAGTGATTAGTTAATAATGCCATGAAGGAATAACCTCTCATTTAGAAACTATCGTCAACTTTATTAGTAATCTGTCTACTTTCTCATCTTCTACTCACAGGCTGGCAATTTATGACAGGTGCATAAAATAAAAATCACTCATAATACCGCACAGTTAGGGCCATGTCACACTTGAAACGTTATTTAATGGTCACTGAAAAGGATTTACTGATTTATTATGTTAAAAAAAACCACAGGAATTATTTTATACTTACGGTTGTTTTTAGTGGACTGTATAGCACTATATAATAGAGGTCACACCATTTTTTTCCAGCAGATGTGATGTGCTGTGGAAGATATGTAATCATCCAACCATACTTTCCTGTTTTTATTTTTTCATCATCATCATCATCATCATCATTTTAATATACATATGTTGCCAATGTTAGCCAGGCCCCTGCCATGCCTCCTCACACAACTGTTTTTCAGAACCATTGTTTGGACATTTTAGGGGACTGCAATACAAAAATACTCTAGTATAGGGCCGCACGTAAAAATACTATTTTATATATTTATGGAGAGTTTCTCTCCAAAGTCTGATCAGTGATTGTTAACAAGAGTCAACCCTACCTGTAAAATGCCTCATTTTGACGTCAACTTACCTCAGAATTTCTGTAACGTATATCTCCACAATATAAATGACCTTAGGTGTGAGCAAACTGTGTTACAGTATGCAAGAGCCATGGTCTGATAATCTTCTGCTGGAGAAGGTGCAGGCTTATCTTGGTGGAGTGTGAGGCTTGGCCTGCTGGGAAGCTACTGTTACACTTTGATGAGCGGACACTAAACAGATGTACTTTGGGCACCATTCTTCCCTACATAAACCAAGACTTTGTGTGTTTAATCAACCAACTGCCAGGATAACTGAACCTGCTTTCATGGTTTAATAAGCATGATATCTACCAATGTTGTGTCTAAAACTCTCATCCAGTGATATTTCATTCTTGCTTGCCAAAAGAGATGTTTTGTGTTGACACCTCAAATGGAGTAAATACACAGTGATAGTACAATTATTGTACAAAAATCCATAATTTTTGTACCATATCCACTATATATCAAAATGATATTACCCCATCTTAACTTTGGGGAATATTAATATTGATATTATTTTGCAGGCCAGCAGGGAGGTAATATAAACCAAAAAAATAGAGAATGGTAAAGCTTCAAGTTTGCCAAAATTATCCCTGAAGTCATAACTAGCTTTTTGCAGAGGCCTCCAAGTCACTGAGGAAAAGAACCAGTTCTGTTGCTACAGCTTTTGGTTGAACCCTTTTTAACCTGATGTACTCACATCCTCTGCTTCACTCTTTCCAAAGACCAGAGGCTGACATTCCTGTTTTGCTTAGGAAAAAACTTCTCATTCCTGTAAATCCTAGAGTGTTACATAAGTTGGCTTTCATACATTAAGCTGCTGTTTAGCTTCAGCAGTCAAAGAGACATACATTTAAAGCTGTATGGTTTTCATATTATCTCATTCTCCAACATCTAAACCCACATTCATGCACAGACTTTACCATGTTCTTGATATCTTCCCCACTTAGAGTAATAAATGCCACCTAAAATGAAGGTCAAAGGCCTGCATCCAAGCCCCCTTCGAAAGATGATCCTCACTATCTTCTCTAAATGTTTTTGAGGAATGCAATCCCAAAGACTGAGTAGAAACCATTTTTGGTTAGGACACATGGGCCTTTCTTTATTGAGCCCCCCATTTAGAAGGTCTGTCAGTGTAACCAGATACCTGCACAAGATAATCAAACAGCCCACAACAACTAATGTCGTATTTTAAATTAGTCTTTGGTAATGCTGGCTGGCAGGTTCCACACAGACACTCTCTGAAGGACTCTCAAATTTAAACGGAGCATTCCACACAAACTGCAGAATTTGTCAAATATTTATACACTAGTTTCTCCCTGGAATCTTTTACTCACACACACACACACACACACATATGCATATATAGTGACAGCAGTTACTTACATTTGTCTTCACATTGTTTCTGGTAGAGGCTTTGCTTACACTGAATCAAGTATTTACACTACAGTGCAGACAGTGGTTAACAAAGCAAATTTTACATATTGTTAAAGTTATATCTTTGGAGAAATGCCATGGATTCCCAGGTTTCTCCAGAAATATTGGGTCTCACTGTGGCCCATAACATTACTCTTCAGCATAAGAAAACTAAATGATTAATGAAGTCCTTTTTGCATTTTGCACATTATAAACTACATGGTAAGAGGGAATGCAAGCCAAAAATCAGTACAGTTATTTTGAAATGCTGAAAAACCCACACCTCTGCTGCAGAAGCACCAGTGGCACAGCTTGTTGTGGCCTTTGTTCTGCCATGGGTCAACTGAGGACAACTGAGTGGTTCAGCTCTTGGGAATTGAAACATGGCTCTGAGCACCCTTGACAATGTCTAGATAACTAATGAAATGAACTCCGTCTGTGCCGATTACCATAATACAGCTGTTAATATTTGCAATAAATCTGGCTTTTGCTGGGTAGCTAGGTATCACGGCATACCAAAACAGAAAGTAATAATATAAAAAGCTACCCTAAACCTCTCAAAGCAGATTTACACAACTCTTATCAACAGCTGATCAACCATACACAAAGCAGACTGTGGGAATCACCATCTATGCTACTGCACACGTCATGTCTAGGAATCAACACACATTTGAATTAGAAAAGAATCAGCATTCCTGCTAATACATAGCAACTGGCTGTTTCCACAGCAACAGCTTTATTCCATTTGTGTTTACAGCTGGGGTTGGAAATATTTGTCCCCAGATGGACTGCCTGGCAAATTCACAACAGTACTGGCTGTGTCCTCCTACAAGATGACTCAGAGCACTACAGAAATCTTCATGAAAATGGCAACGATACAATAGCATAATTCACCCAGGTCTCAGGAAGCACTGTACAGTATTACTAATCAAAGACTAACAACACATTTACATAGAATTTCACCATAATCAAAACTGTTTTTCCATATAGCAATCAATTAAGCATTCCCATTTACATACCTGTTTTTAAATTGCAGCACTCCTGTCTTAACAGCTACCTTATTTCAAAATACATTTACAGTGAACACAGTACAGCTGAACTGAACACAATAAAGCTTTTGTGTATGATATTATCATTCTGGGGATTATTATACAATCTCCACTGCATGACATAATAGTAGTTTATCAGGTTTTCCTATAGATGAGGAACTACATATTTCCAATCATCACTCACTATAGGGGTAATTGGTGTAAAAATCAATGTGTCCTTCAACAGCATTGACTTTGAGTGTTATCATAACGGCATTTATCCTACCGGTCCAACTGCATGGTTTATCAGTGAACAATCATAGTGTACATCATGGTTTCTCTCATACTCACATACTGTCTAAAGAACTGACAAAAAAGTGCACATTTAATATGCTACTGGCTTTTCAGGAAGACACTATTGTAGCCCTGTGTCAATGTCTCAGATTTCTGGTCTGTCTCTTAGATGCAACAATAAGATCAACAGTCTCAATATTAGCACATTTAGAAGCAATTCATGTTGATGGGGAAGAAGAATTAATCTGATGTGATATTAGGGGTACTTAAACTTAGTTAATGTCAATGAATTAAAAAAAATGGTAAAACAAACAACTGAAAATAAACACCTTATTGTTTAATCAATACTGAAGTAGAGAAAAGTTTCTAATAATCTAAGCAGAATTTATTGATCCTTTACATTAGTATATCCAAATTAAACCACGAAGATAACCTTAAAGTGCACCATCACTGCAAAAGTGCAAGTTGACAAATAGGATGCGTGGAGCCACAGTAGTCGAAGGGAATCAGAATATGCATTCATAAATCGGACTACATAGCGTCAGACATGTTGTAGTGACGCAATCTCATCTGTTAATAAGTGGCATAATTGAACGTAACCAATATTTCCATTCACCCTACAGGCTATTTCTCAGACTTCCAGAGAGGACTGTCTCAAACGTTTTTCATCTTAATCCCTAGCACGCAGAAAAACATCAATATTAAAGAAATTAGGCTTTGAATTAAATAAACAGCAAAGGAAAACACAATGATGGTATTCTGTATAAGATGTCATACAACCAATACGGAGTAAGTAATGTAACTTTTAACACTGACCCTTGAAAGTCGTCTATAATGTGCAGCATGACATACCTTCCAGAAGTTGAAATGCAGTCCCTGGCTGGAGGTGCCACAAGTCAAAGAGGCAAAAATACCACAGCGTCAATCTGGTGATGGGAGAGAAGTAAAGATGTCATGAGAAAGCATTCTCGCATCGATGAAATCTGGGAGCGGAAACATTTGTAGTTGCAGTATTCATTAAATCACCTCAGCAAAGGAATATTTCCACGACCCATGTCTCTAATCTCATGAAAGATTCAAGGTGTCCGTAAGTAAAATTTGGAGCCCGTTCTGTCTCTCACTCACTCACTCACTCACTCACTCACTCACTTTCCTCTGAACTTTCTCGCTTTCTCCCCCTCACTCACTCTGGCTCGCGCACTCTGAACTGCCAGGAGTTCCTCGTGAACAAAGGCAGCCTCAGTTCGCCAGCGCGCAATCGGCCCGCAAAACACTGAAATCTGACTCCGCGTGGTCCTATCGTGGACCTCCACTTTATCCGGATACCGACGTACACGTTCGGATATTCAAATTGACGCACACCATGTCTCCTCCTTAAAGATTTATGATAAGGCAACTTTGATCAAAATTATATCATCGCTTTACTGAGAGTATACCCACGTTTAATAAATATGCACGTTATTAATGATTGTTGGTATTAGTGATTTTGGAAGGAGATATAAATGAACTTTTACTTTAATGCAAAAATATTTTATTTGTTTCGCTGTTATTTATAAAACACATAGTCAAAGAGAACGTGTCTTTGCTGTGCGCCCAAATATCAACACACTTTCCACATGAGGGTCTCAAGTAAAGGGCATTAAACACTACATACAATTCATTGTGCTTTCTATATTTGCTTTAGGTAGAATTTATGCACAGTAAGATGGTTTTCTACCAGTAAAGCTTTGTTGTTCTCTATAAATGTTTTTCTCAGATTCAAGTGCATCTAGACTAGATAAATGAATAGCCACGATTAGGTGATACCACTTCCGCTAGATCTTCTGGGGTAGAGCTTAAGGTATTTATCAATTACCAGTAGGAAGAACCTAATCTGAACAAACTTTACTGTGTTCACTTTGCATTGAAAACATCTGCATCTACAGGGCTTAACCTTCATATCTTCCCCTGCAATATTCCAGTACATGAACTATTTATATGTTTATAATAGCATTTCAGCATTATTTAGATAGATAGATAGATAGATAGATAGATAGATAGATAGATAGATAGATAGATAGATAGATAGATAGATAGATAGATAGATAGATAGATAGATAGATAGATAGATAGATAGATAGATCATTGATCCTAGGGGGAACTGCATGATGGGATAATGACATTTTCATGGATCACAAAACACAAGCTAAGTTACATACCTAGTCATAAATTAATTGCCTGTGTTCACAGTCTATTGTACATGATCATAATTTATACTATACATACATTAATACAAAGGTCAGTTTATACTTCATTAGACATGTACTGTCAAAATAAGCTTGAGATATCAGGTTATCTCTTGGAAATAAGTATAAGGAGAAGAAGCCCAGACTGTAAAAAAACAAACAAAAAAACAACAACACCTTGTTAAATTTATAGGACTTTTTAGAGTAGTTTTTCACTCAATTACACAAGTTGTCTAACCTTATCTAGTGTACATCTGGATACATGTTTTTTTGCTAGGTTTACAAGCCACATATTTTTATGTATCACAATATCTGAAGTGATAAAGAGATTACCTTTGAGATATGCTGAGTGTTTTATTATAGGCTGAAAGGTTCAGTAAACAAATGAACTTCCTCACAGCTTAACTGCGATATTTATTCATTCCCCAGACAGTGTTGTTAAATCCAGAACATTTCTGATCTTATAGCCTCAGCCAAGCAAAGAAGACTAGGTAATACTATCCACTCATAAACTCTGATGAGACCTGGTTTTCACTGACAAAACAAGACTCAGTGCTTATTAAAGCCTTAGGGAGAAGACATTGTACAACATTTTGATGATCCATTTTCCTCCCAATTTGGGAAGCTTCAACCACAGCAAAGTGCACATGATAACATATGACTTCACCACTACAGACATCTAGGAGACAGTGATCAAGCATTCAAGAACTTTTTCCGAACAACACATCCTTGAGTATATGTCATGATTCATCTTTAGGGGCATTTCAGTTGGAAGAGGTATGGATTCCACTCCCCCAAAGCAGTCTGAAAGGTGCCAAGAAGACTACAGAATTCCCATTTTCAGTCACACTGATAAGGAGGTATCCGACTAATGCCAAAAGCAGCGATAAACTTTCAAGAGGGTTCTTTAGAGATAACTGAAAGGCAACAACAAGCTTAGGGCTTTTGTGTGTCAAGCACATTATGTTGTGTCTGGGACAACATGGTTAAGGATTAGGACAGTTTAATGTGCTGAAAGAAACATTACATTTATGGCAGTTTGCAGGTGCTCTTCTCCAGAGTGACTTACAAATATTCAACAGCAGTTTACCCAAAATGCTAAATGACTAAAAACTGAATGGCTCTCCTCTAAAAATTAATTCTCTAAATGTGGCCTTTCCTTTAGAAAATAATTCTTTTATAACCCAAAAGTAAATAACATGTGAGGTTTGCCTTATACGAGTGTACAATGTAGTGCACAGTCATAAAGCACTTTTACATTTATAGGAAATCATGATGACTATTATTCATGCCATCTGTGCCTTTAAAACTACAATGAGAAATTAAGCCAAATTGAATTAGTTTTAAATGGTTGTGATCAAATAAATAACAACCATTAAATGTTCTTACAAGGCAACAAGTGACAGATGAGGCCAAGGTAATGGAAAGCATTATACAAACTGGGTGTTCACCTGCAAGCCTCCTACTGTATAGTATCTGTGAAACCATATACCTCATTTTTGCTGTAAATGCCTGTCATATGATTCCATGTGACACCAAATCTAACAACTTCAGTCAGCTCCAACAGCTCCAATTAAATCAACATAATTTTTCTCAAAAAATAAAATGATTCACAAATTATCACATCCCTCCTGTTGATAAAGTAACTTCATTGTTTTTCTTTCTTTCTTTCTTTCTTTCTTTCTTTCTTTCTTTTTTCCCAGGCATTGCTGAGGCCTAATATCGGTTGGTTTGACAAGTGTCTTGCTGAAAACCATGTCGAGAGTATACAGTCTTGCTGAAAAGTGGGTTAATTTGCTAACTTGTACTGTGAGTGAAGAGATCTCCATAGCAATTTGGTGGTGTTGTAGGAAAACAGTAATGCTCAGGGTTAGTGTCACTGATGAGGAGAGGGGAGAGTGATTGGGAGTGGCAGAACCATGGAAGTTTACAAATGTACCTCAAGGTCTACAGTGAGTCAGCACAGCCTGTGAGAACCGACAAGAGGAAAAAGCTTTAACACATCCTTCCCAAGGAAAGAACAGAGCAATGAGAGCATGAACCTTGGCTATGGGTAAAGATCTATTTATGTTTGTGGTTTGGTAATAAATGCAGTCTGCTTTAGTCCTCATACTGGAAGACCACTGCTGAGTGGTTTGCATGTTTGAGTGGTAGTCTAATACATCTGATTCAATGGCAGTTAATTATCAAACAATGGAAATGACGAATACTGCTTATATAAATTAGTAATATACATTTGAAAAAGAAAACAGGCCTTCAATGCAAAATGACTTGCTAAAAACTGAATATAGTAGTACCAGTAGAATACCAGTTGGCAGTTATAAAGTGAACTGTGTTATTGATGCATTTATATATATTGGACATGTTAATCAACTGAAACTATCCAAGTAGTAGCTACACACTGAATAGAAAAGTGGGAATACTCATCTGTGTTCCAAAAATAACTTTGCCACCCTCCACCCCCCCCCCCCCAAAAAAAAAAAAAAAACAACCTCTCAAAACAGATAATAAGAATGAAAACAAGCAGACATTAAGTGAATGGCTGAGATTTTCAGTCATGACCAAAAGTAGACTTTGATGCCTGTGTCTCTTGGCTGCCAACTAGTACAGTGCTTTAAAAGAGCTCTTTGTTATTAGATGCCTTTGGCGACAAACCAGTATGTAAACATAGGCTCATGATGGGTAGGGTCAAAAAGCAGCCAGACGCATACAGCTCATGGTTAGCCTGTCAATAAAACTACACAGCTGACTGCTCTCCCCAAACAAGATACATCTAATCATGCTTAGAAATCTTCAAACAACCTATGCATTATTAATTCAAAGTTAAAGCTTTTCTTTCTTTTACATTATAACAAAGCACTGAAGATATTATGTGAATTACAACAGATAAAGCAAAAATCACAAATAAAGCAAAAATCACAATTAATACTGTTATCTATCTATCTATCTATCTATATATCTATCTATCTATCTATCTATCTATCTATCTATCTATCTATCTATCTATCTATCTAAATAATGCTGAAATGCTATTATACTGATTCGGTAGCTTCTTCAGATTAATAGACAGATATTCAAATTAGGGAGATTCAATATCTTAGACAGTTTGCAGACTGACTGATCCCTGAAGGCCTTTATGAAAGAATATAGGAGGTAAAGGAAGTTAAGAATATCTGGTTCCTCTGTTTTCCTCATAAGGTCAGGGTTTGTTAGCATTAGACTTGAAGCTATGTTGACTTACTCTCCTAGAGAGTGGTTTCTATGTTTGCACATCAGTTTTCACAAACATGCTACTTCTCTCAATCTCTCTATAACACATATGCACATAGTAACAGCTGTAACTGTAAGCATTTATAGTGAAATGTACATTTTACTAGACCTGTGGCATTTTTACTACCAAGAAGCAAATGTATTTATTAAAATACCATTGATTATTAATTTATTAAAATAATTCTTTTTCTTTCTTTCTTTCTTTCTTTCTTTCTTTCTTTCTTTCTTTCTTTCTTTCTTTCTTTCTTTCTTTCTTTCTGTAGCCAGATAAATTAATTCAACACATTATACAATTTTGTATATATAGAATTATTCTCTTTAATGCCTTAAAGCCAAGCAGCATTATTTTAACAAGCAGAATTCTAGTCATAATAATGCACAGAGTTTGATGAGTTTGTTTTGAGGACAAATGCCATCTAAGATCAGAGGTCATGGTAAGGATTCTGCCTTTTGGTATAAGAAGATAAGGTGACTAAGCATAGCCTGGGGAGGTGTGGCTCACATTAGCTTCAAAGCAGAAGCTGTGTTCCCATTAGTTCACATGTGTACACACACACATGCATGCAGACACCAACAGAGAGAGGGAGAGTCAAATATTGTAGTATCATGTGGCCGCATTGTGGGGGTTCCTGGAAGGAGCCTACAGTTTGTCATCTTTGGCAACTGTGATATGCTCCTGACCCTTTAAATGGGCCATTTATTTTTTCTATTCCTGTCCAAATATTCCATTAATGGCACATGCATAAAATAATACATCTGTGTATCCAGTCTTTTATTATTCACAATGTACTGTAGATATGCACTGCAATGGCCTTAATGTTGAAATTATACCTCTTACAGGGTTTATCTACGTCTAACCGGACAATTTATGTGTGGCATATCAGTGTCAGTATAGTGCGTAAAACTGAGAGGTCAATGTAGAGCAAATGGTTTGCACTGCTGGTTCTTTTATTTTTACACATTAAAGTAGAGTATCTATTATGCAGTGATAGGTGCGCAGCCTCATTATGAATGAATGAGAGACATATCATTGTTATGTTTATTATGTGGTCACAGGTATATAATATTCATTAAATCTAATGATGGCTGTCCTTTTCCCCCTTCTAGGATGTTAGGGCTGAGATACCTGTGTGCCAGTCTTCCCTTTTCTTTGCTGTAACCACCCAATTCTCTCTGCACAGACCAACCTCCTGCAGGTCTACATACAGGCACAGGCACAGGCACATCGTGGTCTTGTTGTCCCAGTGGTGCTTTGCCTTTGCATTACCTCTCTGAACAGGATTATATGTGGATATGGTGGTCCTCCACCATTCTCGTTTGGCATACCATGGAACAGGTTGATCATTGCTTGTTTGTTCATTGCTCTTGTTACCAGCCAAGACTCACATAGTGTTCTTAGTGTTGAGTGTATTGAGCTTCGTATAGCCAGATGAGCAGACATATACATCTCAGAGCCGCATGGAGGAGTGGGTAGTACACAGGCATTGTAGATCTTTATTTTGGTTTTCAGTGCTATGGTTTGCTTCTAGGCCAACTGTAGCAACTCATTGAACTTGATCGCAACCAGCCTGATCTGACTTAATTTCCACCACACTCCCTGCATCGTCCTTGATCGTGCTGCCCAGGAATCTACTTTCTGGACCATCTGATCTCTAATCACTAGCTTCATGTCACCATCTTTCGAATTCTGTACCTATCTGCTGTATCTTTTTGACCATGACATTGAGGCCTGCCTCCTTGGTCTCCTCCAAGGCAAAAGTGAGCTCATATAGCTGGTCGTGGTTCCCAAAACATCCAGCAGATCCCTCTAAGGGACCTCACTTAAAACCTTCATTAAAAGTCAACTCAACCTTCTCTTCAGCCCCAGAACAGTCCATGGCTATGGAACACTGTACATGCACTTCCAGTACACCCCTGCCATTGCACCTGAGCCATGTGGTTCTATCACACACTGGGTGCCACTCTGAGATGTTTCAGACAAGACTCTTTCACACTGTGAGGGCTACACTATGCAGTCCTCCTTTCTGGTTTACCAAAAAGTAGATATAGGTGTAGTTACCTACTTTTCTCTGGCCCATTTCTTGCCCTTAACTTAACTAACACCAAACAAATTAATGAGGCAAGTGTGTGTGGTGAGACAGAGTTCTACCGGTTCATCCGTCAACTCTGTAACTTCTTTTGGGCTTTTGTTATGGTCACCTGTGTAGCCAGAGCAAGCTGGTTTGGGACTCTTCTCAGCCTTCCTTTGTGCAGTGTCCTTGTTATTTCTTGGTTTCATTTCTGGGTGACAGCCTTACAAGAGGCCCACCAACCAAGCGTCTCGGGGTGACTGATGTTCAACTCCTGACTGGTTGTACCGGCTAGACAATTACATTAGCAAACTGATCCAGGAGGTCCATTCTTGATCAGACAATCCAGATTTTAAAACAATCAAATTCTAATGATGCCAGACTAAGCCCTCTCCTCAAAACTGTAGTCTGCTCTTAATTACACCAAATAAACACATGGAAAAGGTTATTCTCCCTCTAAGTAAAAACCAACAGCTTGTCATTATTAGGGAAAAGCCATGCAAGCATGGAGAGGTCTATGTCACAGCTCCATGGCAGAGAAAGGGCGGCTCCCTGACGCAATGGAATTTTAGCAGCAGTGTATGCAGGCGGCCTGGCAGGCTATGGCCATGTCCATTCAGAGTGAGCAGGGGAAGCTCACTTGTATTGGAGGAGAGGAAAACTGGGGGAGTGCCAGATACTGTAGGCACCAAGAGGAGCCTTTGTCCAGGGCCGGGAGAGGAGAAGTCTTCCACTGGGATGCCTACTGTAAACATCAGCACATCAAAGTGAGCGAGGACATGCCATGAGACACTCCCAAGAACACACCCAGGGCTTTCCTTCCTCTGTGCCCAGTATACAGCACAGTGCACCTCCTGTTTAATGCAGCTCTCTCGCCTTTAGACCTACTTTCCTGTAAACATTTATGCATACGTGCACATATACCCACACACATGGTATATACACATAGAGTATATATTGTAGATTAATAGCCCGCTGGAGATGGAGTCATTTGAGGCTCTGAACATTTGTCACAACACGCCCCCTCCCACCTCAAGTCTGCGTGCGTGTGCGTGTGCATGTGCATGTCTGTGTCCATATTGGCACGCCCTCTTGTGTTGTGCACCTGATCCTTGTTGTGTGTAATTGTCATGAGTGTATATAAGTCTCGTTTCGTATCGTCAAACTTGTCTGTGTTTGGTCCAAGTAGTGTTAATATGTGTATGTTTAATGTGTAAATAAAACGTATGCTTATGTTCGATGTGCCTCGTCCCCACATCCTGCTTAACCCTCGTCCGTCACAACATTCATGTTTGGCTGTGTAGTGTAGTGACCTCATGAGCCTACAAAGTAATGTGTGTGACCTGAAATTCATAACTATAAACTTTTGTATAATGCCATTAAACTGAATTGAAAGTAGGTTCACCAAAATACCTTGCTTCAGGTCTCATGGAAGACAAGCATCAAGACTGTCCCGCATCGATTTTTTGTCCTGGCTCCAAGATGGTGGAATGAACTCCCACTTGCTGTTTGGTCAGCAGAGTCCCTTGCAGTCTTCAAATACTGACTGAAGACCCATCTATTTGTGGAATATTTAAACGACACCTGACCCTGCTCCCATATTGACTAAATTAGTACTTATTGCAGGGTATTGTTTATTACACTGATGTTGTTTAACAAACTCTAGCACTTATTGTTTATTGCACTTATCATTGTTTAAGATAGACCTTATGTATTTTGTACTTCTAGGTATCAGTATTGATCCCTGTATTTCTACAGTATTCTAGTTCATTGGTATGTAGGACTCTAACCTACTGTACTGTACTAGGATGTATTCTATCAGTAAATGACAAAGCACTTTTGTAAGTCGCTCTGGAGTGTCTGCCAAATTCCGTAAATGTAAATGTAATCAAGCAAGCACTCAAAAATATATGCGGTATAGTGTGAAATAGTTAATACAAATAATGAACTGGGAAACGTACACGTGTAAGCAATCAGTTGTCACTGTCTTCTTCATTACACTAATGCCTCCATCGCTCTAGGCACACTCATGTGAATGACTATGTCATACTCACACCACTGAGACCATGTTTGTGTCAAGGTAAAACACAAGGAAAGCTATGTTTGTGTCACTTTCCTTGTGTTTTACCTCGTTTTCAAGGCTTGTTTACAATCACAGGATCATACATTCCACTTGCAATCACTGTATTCTCAACACAAGTGATGAGTTTTGAAACCAAGACTCAAAAACAGTGCATGTCATTGTAAGTGGGCTGATGTGCACTATAGTCGTCTACTTATCACCTGCATTCTTTTGGTGTGCATACTCTGTTCAAACGGTCTGGGATGCAGTGCATTGTGGGAGCATATGATAAAGCCATTACCTCATGCAGCAATCTCATGACTCACAAAGCTTGCTGTCTCTCAGGGCCAAGCGCTGACCTGGAAAAGGTTTTTGAGATTTTTTTCTTGGTGTTGGTTGAGCAGCAGAGAAACATGGAGCAGTGTTTATGCAAGCAGGCACCTCAGGTGCTACATGAATGAAGGCTGCACAGCCTTTAAGGCACTGAATAGAGAGTGGCCAGTAAACTACTGCTTGCAGTTTCTGTTCACAGGACACACTTCCTCTAAGGCTCAAACCATAACGTATATGACAGCAATAGCAAAGCCAATCATAGATAAGAATTCAGACTATGTTACAGAGATTTAATACAGTTTCAACATTTAAAGTCACAATATAGGCTTCCAGAACAACACCCAGCACTGAATTTTCAGCAATCACTGAAGGAAGCAATTTGTGGTAGCTTGCCTTCATAGGCAGAACTAAAATGAATTTAAAGTGACTGTGATATGAACACTTATTGAAAGTATAAACAAAATCTCTTTTTTGACTTCCAAAGGGCTTGAAGAGCTGTATTTGATTTAAGGAGTATCTAAAATATGTTATTTTCAGTAATGTAACTGAAAATAGATTTACAAAACTCTGAGAGTGGTTTTAAAAATGTGACGGTGGCAGCATAGAGGGCGCGAGAGACGAGGCTGAAATAAAGTGATCTTTATTGTCCATAACTTAAGCGGCTGAGAAGCAGTGACCAAACGAAAACAGAACAAGCGCTGCATCAGCGTTGCACTCGGTCGTAGTGCGTAGCTTGAAGGTCGTTTAATGTGCAGCGCTGACATCAGGAACATAAAAATGAAAGATGGAGGTAAGGAACAGGTGAATAAGGTTAATAGGTGGGTGATTGGGAGTGGGGCTGGTGTGTGGTGAACAGGAGTGGGCGTGTCCCTTGTGCTGGATGTCCGGCCTACCATGACAAAAAAAGTTGAACTATAAAATGTTGTATAACCAAGATCAAGAACAGTGCACACATAACATTGAGCAAAATTATAAAATACATAGCTGAAAATTATCCAAAAATACACAGCATCAGTAACCCTGATAAACTCTGTAAAAAATGAAACGATATAAGAAAAAAAAACCTCAAATATGTGAAGCTAAGGGAGCTCTGAAATGAATGGGAAGGCTTGTGTAGTTTACAAGCTGGTAACAGGCAACACCAGATAATAATCCAAAGAGTGCAGTTCTTTATTTAGTCCCAGTATAACACTGTGTCCAGTGGAAGGTGGAGTCTTTAGTGCTCTTTCTTCCAAATGCTCTGTCTGGTTTTCCTTACGATGTCACCCTCTGTGCCAAATGTTTATTCTTGATACCTCAGTAGGTGGACAGTGCTGCTTAAGCTGACTTCTCTGTAAATGGGCAGAGCTACTCAGCTCTTTAAACTACAATGGAGGAATTGAGATGCACACTCCTGCAGTCTGCTATTCACTTCTGTACATTTACATAAAAATACACAGCTCCTGTGTGACTTCCTGTCAAAGATAATCATCCATTTTATCTGTTTATGAATAATACCTAGTTGTCTTCAATAACTGGCAAGTTGGCAGCGTTTAGAGACAAAAAGCCTGCTCAATAGTATCTGAATTGTTATTAAAACCAAGTAGGTCCTGGGAAGGTTTTGCAATGTCCTTGTGCAAATTGACATTAATAGGCCATATAAAGCTGCAGTTTGTGTTTTGGTTATGAAATTCAGTTCATAATGGACTGATTTTGATACACTTCACACAAAATGGAATAAGATGAACTAGACAAGCAATTTAGCTTTGTTGTGAAGAAGGCTGTGAAGCCCTCATTGCGAGAATGACCTCTCTAGAAATTGAGTCAATTCTTGCTTTTTTCCTCTTTCTCTCCCTTTAGATACACTTTTACACAGCATAGGAATGTGTGCAGGCCATAGAATTTGCCTTGACTAGTCTTATGTAATGTTTAGCCCAGATGGGTAAACTGGGCAAAGTTGAACAGAGGGGGCACCTATTACGTCTGTGCACTAGCACGTTGGAGTACTGTAGCCCAGTGTACCCCTGATGGAAGGGGTCAAATTGGGCCATGCACTGCATCTGCGAAACGTCCAATTTTTGTGATGGTACTGTGCAAGGTGTCTGTTTCTAATAATCCCAGTTAATATGCAATGATAGGACATTACTTAAGAGTCTGCCCTGCCTGCCAAAGAACATTTTTTCACTCTAAATCTCTTTGTGGAAACTTCCAAAGAAGTAGCACACTATGCTTGTGAAGACAAAGGTGCCTATGGCAGTGATGGTGGGGATAATGTGTGCCTGTATGCATGTACATATATAGAATATGAACATATGTACACACACACACACACACACACACACACACACACACACACACACACACGCACACACACACACACGGCATACGTGGCAATGAATTTCAATTCCTGTATGTCTCTCACTCACAGGCACACACACACACACACACACACACACACACACACATTCACATACATGTGCGCACACACACAAACACACACACATACACACACACACACATGCACACACACACACGTGCACACACACACACACACCCACAAACGCATAAAATTCCGCTTCTATTCTTAGGAGTGATCCATGCCTTTTTCTCCAGACATCCACTAGGAATAATCACACTCTGCCCTATAAATCTCCATATAATAGTGCTGAGTGGAACTCCACCCTGGCACGTGTTGTGTCTCTGAAGCGACAGGAGAAGCACCTTATGGAGTAGGCGGGAGATGAGTGACAGGTGGGGGAAATGATGAGAGCAGCTCAGCTGTGGCTCACAAGGGTCAACTTCATTGCCATAGAAACAGTAAAGGTAAATTAACTCCTCCTCCGCTGATGACTACAATAATAACTTTGTTAATTAAATTCCATCGCCCACCTCTGTCTTCTCTCTCTCTCTCCCACTCACTCTCTCTCTCTCTCTCTCTCTCTCTCTCTCTCTCTCCACTCACTCTCTCTCTCTCTCTCTCTCTCTCTCACACACAAACACACACACACACACACATTCACATACATATACTCACACACATATTCAGCTGATGTATGGAAATAATGTGAATTACATGGCAGAAGATCAAATAAATTTACTCTTCATTCTGTCGTTGCTTTATGAGCATATACTACTGAGTTGATGTCAAATTTATGCAAGCTGCAGCAATCTCCAAACATTGTGGAATGTTGTCTTTATTGTGGAACCAATTAGACGTTAACCTTTAAAGCATGGAGACCAATATCCTCCTGAGAGTTCATCCCTCTCAGGTTACCAGGGATTCCAAGGCCTAGAGATCACAGGGGTGTTCAGATTCAGCAACCATCTTACTACCAAACTAGAATAAAAGGTGAAATGATTTTAGAAAACTGTTTTAGCATTGAAATGTATAAATGTTTTGAAATTATTAGTTTGCCTGAGGCTTTTTGTTATGTTCAGCTGCTTTAACAGTATAACATTGTAGGATAACATTGTAACAGCAGTGCTTGGTTCAGCACTGCTGCAGTTTAGTGGACAGCTACTCAAAATCCTGTAACACCATGTCTGGGTTACATATCAATTGACATCAGTACATGTCAGAAGCACTATAATGTCTCTCATAAAGGTGTGAATTTGGACACTGCCATTCCAGTAACCAAGGGTAAGTGTCTATATAACACAGGTGCACACTATGAACACACTGTGCATGTAAGCAAAAAACTCTATAAAACATCTGATCGCATCACATGTGAGTGTGACATTTTATGTAGTGTGCTACCGCTAACATGAGAGACGCACACTATGCTGCTGCTCCACTCTACCTGGTCACCAGCAATTATGGCTGTAATCATTTGACAAAGAACATGTGATTTGAGTTAGGACATATCAACTCAATGTCAGGTCCGGTAAGAAATCACTGAGATGTCACACAGACTTACACACACACACACACACACACACATGCACACACAAACTGGAATTACTTGCTTTTTTGCAGTTCTGTTTCTACTTTTATGTAGTTTATTTTCACCTGGCAAGTCATTTCATAAGATCAAAGAAAAACTAACAGGAACACAGGCTGCCTATTAATAGGTGTCAAAAATGTTACTGCTTTCCTGTGTCAGTGAAGGTTTTATTACCAGGGGAAATCTCACTGAGAAAAAAAAACACATTGCCTATGCTCTATAGTGTAAACTACACATATCTGTTAATCACACGCGACCCTATGCTCTAAAGTGTAAATTACACATATCTTTTCACTGTTATCTGTTAATCTGTTATCTGTTAATCACATGCGGCCCTATGCTCTTCTAACAGCATGCTCCCCTATTCACACCTCATGTGGTACGGCTTGTCACATGCTTGTGTCTTTGTTGACAGTGCTCACTGTGACTGCCTTCTTGTTTGTAACCACACCCCCTATTGTTGTCATTGCATTCCATCACACCTGCCTTGTTTTACATCATTTATGTATGCATTTAAACCCCTGTGTCACTGGAGTGGTTATTGGTCATTGCTCATGTTCACCACTTGTGCTCGTTGTTCCTGTGCTTGCTTAAATTTATACTTCTGTAGTTGTTAATCATTTGCTGTTTACTTCACGTTTCACAAGTCTGTTGTATGAGCGCCATCAACATTTATTGTTTATTTGTGTAGCATCTCATGTTAATAAATATTCGTCAACGTTAAGAGTAGTATCTGCATCATGTTCCTCGCCCTGTGGCACTCGAGCCATCACAGCTCTAAATTGTAAACTACACATATCTGTTAATCACACACTGCCCCATGGATGAAGAAGTTTCACAAGAAGTTTAACATGAGTCCTTTTTGTGTTCTGCATTGTTAACCTGTTTGTTTACCTGGGTTAAACAAAATGGCAGGTTTAATTTAACCTAAATGATTTTACTGTGCACAGACATACTTAGCCACACTATTGAATCTAAAAATAAAATATTGCCCCAAATAAATAATTAAATCTTTCCAAATGAAAAAGAAACATTCTTTGCTAAAATTTACTTATTTGGTATTTATAAAATCTCCATGTAATAAAGTCATGCTTGAGACATTGTAATAAATCTATGATGAATGCAAACGGGAATGGTTAAAACAGGATCAGAAATTCTCTTGTCTCCATGGACAATAATCCCTTGATTTTGGAGAGGAGCTGGGTAGCTTGTACCCAGGATCTCTGCATGGTGCATTGCATCCCAGAGCAGGCCGCTGAAGAGCAGCAGTATTGTGGGAGGATTACAGTCCCTCTTCTTGTTCTTTGTTGTGGCTCCAGAAGTACTGGAGAAAGTGAACAACCTTAATATTTTATGCAATTTAAAGCTACATCTGACCTAATGTACTCTCATAAGAATTTCTTCCATTGACATAACAAATCACTTTTGTAGCTTGCACCCTTTGTTTGGGAATCCATGCTTCAGAATTCTGTGGAATGGGGTTTGCTACACCTCTCTGCACCTCTCATACTGTTTCTACTAACTTCAGGTTTCGTCATAACAGCCTAGTGCCAGATGCACTCCAAATAAGCCTCAAGCAACAGTTAAATTACACAGACATTCGTGCATTTTAGCATATACATTTATCTAGTGACTTACAATTAATGTTGGGTTGCAGATGTAGGCAAACATAGTGTTAGTAGGACTCCCATCGGTTTAGTGTGGTACACTTGCCCAGACCACAGACTGAACCCCAGTCCCCCATGGGAAAGGCAATGTTGTTACCTATGTTGGTTTTCGACAACAAAAAGAATTGTAGAAATGCATGATAACTGAAATACAGGCAGATTGTGTAAGGGATCTTTTCATTGCTCACTAAACCACCTCTTCACTAGTAACACCATCACTGAGACTGAGTGATAGTCAGATTGACATATCTACTTATCACTGCAAGCATCTAAATATTTCACTATTTCATTACTGATCACTGGTCTAGGCTGGTTTTGCACACTCATGGAAGACACGGGTATAAAACACAATACAACAGTAATCCTAAAATGATCAGTAACATGGGAACTCTCTTCCCTCTTCTGTTTCGTACCTGCCCTGGTTCACTGAAAGCATGCCGACCTTGACAAACTTGACTCTGGAGAGAAATGTGTTGAAATCAGGGTGCAACATCAATAGCTCTTTCACACACTGATGTTTGAAGATCCTTAGGGGGTAGTTAGCCAGATGCCTTTACTTTGCATAAAAAAAGCCATCTCTGAATGAGCCAAGAGCTAACACCTGCACATCAAACACACACACACACACACAGGCGCGCACACACACATACAGACCATTGGGCCAAGTGGGAGGATTAAAGATCACACACTGTACCCATATTTGCTTGAGTGCTCAGTTAAAATGGGCAAAAATAAACACACACACATGCACACGCACGCGTACACATACACACACACACACACACACACACACACACACACAAACAATGAAAAAGAGCAAGATTAGAAAAAGTTTGAAGATGGGGGTTGGCCTGACCCTCTGACACAGTAAGCAAATTAAATGCCTCTCTCCCTCTGTGTGTGTGTGTGTGTGTGTGTGTGTGTGTGTGTGTGTGTGTGTGTGTGTGTGTGTGTGTGTGTGTGTGTGTGTGTGTGCGTGCGTGCGCATGTCTGATGGCACAGCTACCCAAGTCACAGCATCTGAAACAAAATTGATGACAGTTGCAATGAGGATTCTAAAAAAGGTTTTCAGTATTTTTGTGGTGCCTCTGGAATGACACATGTTCACAATGAACACTCACCCATCAATTCTTCATTCATGGTGATTGTGGTAGAGACAGGTCTGGCTAAAGTTGCAGTTTGTGGAATAAATCTTAATTACATTTAAGCAACATTTTAAAATCTTTTTGTGATTTTCATGTTTGCATAATGGTAAAATAAATATCAGCCGCTCCATTTTGAAAAATAAAAACAAAATACCCACACACATGCCTCATGCTGCTGAGAATGGTTTCCCCAGTCTGATACTATACATACTGTACATACATCATACATCTCTGCTTGCATGGCTTCACTCTCTGGGCCTCTGCTTGCTTTACTGTGATTATTCATAGAGTAAGATGTGTGTAGGGATTCCTGACTACACATTCTTGCTCAATGCTTTTGATGTGGTCTTGACTAGGTTCATGTTGTTGGCGTGCTCTGGTCTTTTTGCACTCTGAGAATTACACTGCTTTGTCAGTGGTGACAGACAGTAACATTGACTTGGCAGAGCTTTGGAACACAGTCTGTTTATGGCAAAATTAAAGTCTTGAATACTCATGGCAAATCACGAATTACTGAATGTTCCACACAGCCATAACATACACAAAAGGGAGAAAGTAGTGTGAGTTTGAGTTATGTAAAATGTTTAACATCGAGCATCATTAGTTTCATAAATTTATTCTGTTTTTGTGGAGCAACTTATTTTCAGTATATTTGTTTTATTTACAGTTTACTATTTCAGAATTATGTCCTCTTAAAAGACAAGAGAATTTTGGGAGAGTGTACTGTGAGAGACACATCAGCCATGAAGCCATGTTTAAACAAAAACTAGCAGCAGGAGTTCTTCATTTGGCATGGGACACGAAGCTGGAGAATGCTGTCTGAGGCAGAACTGCACTGCAATAACACACATAACTTCTTCTAAACCTCTCTACTGCCTAATGGAAGAGAGAACTGTCCAACCCCAAACTCCCACTTTGCCTCTTTATCAAGAGGCAAGAAGATGAAAGGCTTGTGTATTTCCTATTCTGGGGAATTCAAAACAAGCCCTAGAAATTGTAGCTGAACAATAACATGAAACAACCGGTAGCATAAACACTCAAATTTCACTAGACTGGGGCTATTAGGAAGCACAGGAACTTGTAATCATCAAGGCACAAAATGACGATAATGAGCACACGTAGCACTTCCTGTAAGTTTTGGAGTGGTAGTCCTTATTACCCAATACACAGAGCAGTGGCATTAAGAATATAAAGTGGAAGCAGAGAAAAGTCAACGAGATGATTTAAAACTCTGCAGCACAGATGTTTTCTGGTTTCTCCAAGTAGATAGGGCAGAGGATAGTGCTATTCAAAGCTTCTGTTAATACTGTCTCCATAAGAGATTACTATAATAGCTATTTGAAATCAGTGTATTCTCTATGCATATCTATCTTCTTGGTTTATCCTCTGCTGTTGTACATAAGGAGCTCCATTCAGGTGGTGATAGAATCTTTCTGAATAGCAGCCACTGTTGGTACCTGAAACATGAACCTCTGCACAGGTGAAAGTTCAAAGACAGGTAGATATATAAGCTACAACCACTGAAAAGAACAGATGGAATCCTCCATGACTAAATTAACCTATAAATTTTCTTACCAGAGCTTTGTGAGGGATCAAATGTATTTGTATTTTTTTTCTGAAAGATTTATGTGAAAAGCGCTATGGAAACTTTATCATATCTTTCCATCCACCCTACCTTTAATTAAGGAATGCTGTGCACCAGCTGTGTGATTAAAGCAAATTGATTAAAGCAAAAGGAAGACTGGATTAGAAAATCATTTTGAAAACATGGCCCTGTATGTAAAAAAAAAACCTTAACATGACCATGTGTGCTGCAGGAGTCTGGAGAAACACATACTAAAAGGACAACTTAATTCATTACACACCATATTCTCACCAGCTCATGTGTGGTTGCTTAAAGTTCCCTCATGCTGTGATTTCCTTTGTGAAGTTTTTTAGTGGGTCACAAGCACACAATTACCATTTAAAAAGCTATTACGAGAGAGAGGCCTGTTATTCGAGACAGGCCTACAGGAATAGTGTGATATTGTCTGGCATTGCTGGCAGAATTTTTAAACAGGAGGATGCATGCTACTCTTAGACATCTGACCTCATTCCTCTGTCCCAAAATGTTAACAGGCTATTTCCTGACTTTTAAGAATTCATCTAAGGAGTATTAATAAGGTCATCGATGGCCCAAGTCATGCAGTGAAAGTAACACACCACACATCCTACCAGTTAGTATTTCATTCTTAATATTTTTTTAACTTAAGTAGTACTATTAACATTGCAGCCTATCTCAGTGTTTTTCAATGAGAATGTGAACTTTATATCCTTCACTCAGTTTCTTGCATGCATGTCATGCAGCAGAATGCTCCTCACCCAGTGTCCCGTGCCTGTGTTTGTGTGGTGGCCAAATGCTGGAGGAAGCCTCAGCTTTGATATTGTTTGAAGAATTACTGGCACAGAAGGCCAACATCCTGAAATAAAGGACTCCATAAAACATGGGCTTTCTAATAAGGCAACCCAAAAGAATAACATTCAGTGAGTTACAATCTAAATGAAACAGACTGTTTTGACCCAAATGATAACAGACTTCATTAAAACTAATATAAATTCTTTTCCCTCATTTGCACTGATGGTCTAACTTATGTGATTGTTTTGAGCTAATAAGCCTCTTTATGCTTTATTATCGCTATAGCGGGAATAAATGTACAATTCAGTGTACAGTTCAGAGGAAAAGAATGTGCATGATAGGAACTTGGCCAAAATGGGGTGAACAGAACTGAAAGAATGCAGTCTACAGTGACTAATAAAAAACATTACTCATATTTCCACTGAGACACATGGGAAATACCTCGATGACGAAAACCAGAAGCACACTGCAGAGCAGAGATATCAGACCTCTTTACTCTCATCCTGAAAGCCAAGCTTTTTGAGATGAAGAATCCTGTGCAGAGCAGACCATGGAAAGTACTCTTTGCTTTTCCTGCTTTGTCACTATTTAATCAGCTCCATCTACCACACTGCAAATGTAGTTTGTCAATATAACATAGGAGTCATATGCCTAGTGCTTCAATACCCACCTCTAGTGGTTTTCTAGGCTATTTCACACAGCTCAAAGGGAGGCAGTAGGTGCAAGCCTCCAAATGTCATGACAACCTTGAGCTGAAGCATGCTGGGGTAACACACAGGACACATCCAACTACTCAGCAACCTTACCACCAGTGGAAAAAAGAGAAGTTCTGGAGCCTGGAACTTTCCCACACATAAACCAAGCTAATGATCCATTACTGCACTAAAAGTGGGAAGTTAGGTATTCAGAGAGAGAGAGAGAGGGGGGGGGGGGGGGGAGAAGAAGAAGAAGAAGAAGAAGAAGAAGAAGAGGAGGAGAAAGAAATAATTACTCTAAAATGCATTGCTAATCAACAAAGATGAATGAATGATAAAGATGCAGAAATATAGCTGAAGAAGATTCTAGGTGCGTAACTTCAGTGTACTGTAGTAAGACCTGCAGAGATATTCAAAACTGCAGTAAAGTACACATAGTTTCCAGATAAACATGACGTGTCGCACAGAGGTGCTTCATCAGCTGTGCAAGCAAAGTACTTATGAATTACTAGTAAGAGGAGCCAGGTTATATATGAAAAAGTGGATGTTTAAATCATTAAATCATAAAACATTCATATATATATATATATATATATATATATATATATATATATATATATATATATATATATACATACATACACACACACACACTCACACACACACGCGCGCACACACATATATAAAGATAGCGCAAAAGAGAGATAGATAGATAGATAGATAGATAGATAGATAGATAGATAGATAGATAGATAGATAGATAGATAGATAGATAGATAGATAGATAGATAGATAGATAGATAGATGTCATCAGAAGTAAAGATTTCTTGTTTCCATTGGCAAGGCATTTTACTGCTAATGGCCACTGCATTAGTAACATATCTATTGCATTGCCAGTTGTTGCTATGGCAGCAATGAAGTTTGGAAACTCAAGGACACACACACACATACACCACACATACCAATCTGAATAATTCACTGTGGACTGGGACATCCAAACCAAAGGCCAGATGCAGTTCCCCCAGGAACTGTGGTTTGAGATGTTCTGACTACACAGAATGGGAAAGAGGTTTTTGTGTCTATGTGTGTAAGAATAATGTTCCAAATTATGAAATGAAATAAGAAGATTAAACCTGTTAAATTAAATTTTATTAAATTCCTCTTGCAGTAGTACCTTATATTAACCTTTGTCAAAATAAAAAGCCAAAAACATTTCAGTATTTCAGTAATATTTCAATTCTTCTTCTAACACTTGGTCTGCAATAGCCCTGTTTACTTACTGGTGCACTTTAAAATTTTAAATTATTCTAAATAGATGAAGTCTACAGATAAAAGGAAGTCCCAGGATACAACCCAGAGGCTGAGGAGTCATGTGAAAGTAACACAGACATGGTGGAATACTGACCTGAGATCAGCAGAAAACTAAAGGTTCAGTCAACACAACAGCGATTTACAAGAAGCATCAAAAGCCTTTGAAAACTTCTTCCTTTATTTCTTTTCTCTCTGTTCTTTATTTATAAAGGATGAATTCATGAGTTATGACATGTCTGATTCAGAGTGATTTGATTTACTGTAACTCAGTTAAGTGCATAAGCTTTCTCAAGTCTGCATAAAGTTTTAATAATACAATTTCCAAATGCATTTATTTATTTATTAGGAGGAGGGTTACATAAAGTAGTCACCAGACTGGTTCATATTTTGTTAAGGAGGTAAGGACATTTAGCTTCCTTTAATTGTGCAGGACAAGAGTCAAGGTCTCTTTAAATGACTACAGACAACTGTAGAGGAACAAGGACGTGAAGGGAAGAACAGGTTAAAGGAGAGAGAGAGAGTTAGTGAATACAACAGAGGAAGAAGAGACAAAAAATTAATATAGTAATATATCTCCACGTGTTATAAAATAGTCCTGCATTCTAGTCTCATAGGCAAAACCTTTTTTATATATGTTGGCTGAAATATTTGTGGAAACTGTGAGATACAAGCCATCCACAAGAACACGGGACAACATCCATGTGTCAGTGGAAACAGAACTGGAAAGAAAAATGCATGTGAGATGCTGAGCACTAAACAACACACACACACACACACACACACACACACACACACACACACACACACATTAGCTCTTAATGATATTTTTTTCCTAAACTGGTCCTTAACCTCCAGGATCAAATGCATAATGGGAGTAAATTGGGGTTTAGTAGTGAACATCATGGTAGAAAATGTAAGTCAAAATATGACAGAGCTCCCTTTTGTTTCCTTTGGTTACTCTGAATAGCTTAGCAAGATCAAATTTCATTCATATACAATATCTCCCTTGTACCAATTGCAAAACTCAGAAACCACATTATTAGCCCTTAACATGCATTGAACAGCTTCTGACTGCAGTGGACCAACAGTACAAGAATAAAAAACAAAATAAAATAAAAACTAAGAATACTATGCTTCTTCTTTAATGTGGCAACAGTGGGTTCCCCTGTTTTTTTATTCCCCATGTTTTGATGCTGTTGGATAACTGTCCACTCCATGGAGCCTGCAGTGCAGTACTAACATATTTATGATGGACTCTAAGTTTTCCGTGCTTAACATGCACAGTGCTAATAGCCTCAGTGATACACCCAGTTCATCTAGAGAGAGAGAGAGAGAGAGAGAGAGAGAGAGAGAGAGAGAGAGAGAGAAGGAAGTAAGTAGAATGAGGCAGAAGTTTGGGATGTCACCAGTGGGCAGGGAGGCTCCATAGGGATTGGAGCAGCATGCCTCGTAGGACAAGGAGAGTCCAACTGGGATTTTTCAGCACCACAGCACCTGGACCAGCCTGAGACTAATAGAAGAAATGGAACAGAAGGGTCAGCTGAGTAAAAAAGCCCCACACAGGATTCACAGCTTTAAAATTCATTGCTGCATTTTTAAGAAACAGGGGGTCAACAGTCTCTAGCACACTTTAAGCTTCTGTTCTCTACACACAGATCCCAGTCCTAGGCCAAAAAGCCTTTTTAGTGGAGAATCAACATTAATAGCATGCCTTCTAACGGTTCACTTTATCTGTGCCTGGAAAAGGGGTAAGGCAGTGTAAGCTGCATATCATGCTAAAGATAAGATTCAGGAGTTACTGACATGGATGTTCCCAGGTGAGTTCTGACTCACTAAAAGTTGGCTCAGTACTTATGCATAACAACAAAAATGTATTAGCAAAAAAAACAAAAAAAACAAAAAAAAACAAACAAAAAAAACAATGTCCAGTATTGAATCACCTCCAGCAACACTCATTTGACTCCAGGAAACAGTGTAGGAAAGTATACCAGAGAAAGCGCCCTCTCACATTTCCAGCTTGGACTCCAGAAATGCTGTCGTGTGATGTGTGGGTGCATGATTTCAGCTGTGCACTAAGGTGAGGGGTAGACCAGAAGGTAGCACTCAACTTGAACAGCAATAACATAACTTAATAACCAAGTGAGAGAATCTAGCACAGACAAAACTTGCAAAGACTACTCTGCTCCAGGCCTGTAAATGTCTGCAAGCTCTTCTTATTTAGGATGATGAACATATTATTTTACAAAATTTGAATTAAACCCATATACACGTTTAGGAGCAGGGAAATCCAAAGACAGATATAAGGCCCACTTCGTTGCATTTTGTTTACACAGCACACTTATCAACAGCATAATTACAGCGCTTTTATTTTTGCGCCACCTACTGGTGTAATATTGGAACTGTCGCTATAATTTCAAGCGGTAGGTATTTACCAATATATATTGTTAAAGGCAATTTTACAAAAGCCAGTCGAAAAAAACAACAACATCTGAATGCAGCTGTGTTGGGAACTGACGATTTGGTTTAATTTTTCGTGCTTACTATTAACACCAGTAACCTGTATGACGCCCTGAAGCGTTGTAGATGGAAATTGTGCAATTCTAATAGTTTAATTTGAATGAGGCCTGAAATGTTATTATTTGCAATAATGTTATTATTTTAACGGTGGTCTATATCAATGAATCTTGATGTTCATAAGTCTGATTTGAGCAGCTTGTAACGGCCGCAGTGCCGCAGGTCGCGGAGCAGGACGCACAGACTCCCTCGACAGCGACAGACGTTTATTAACGGACGCATATAACAATGGCACTCACATACAACGTAAACGATGAACACAAGCGCAGGCACTGACAATGTGAAAACAGATATGAACAAAGGCAACGACCGACAGCGATGCACCCACCCACAGGGGTTTAAAGACGTAAACACAGGACAACACTAACTAGGCGTAGTTGTGCGCGGACATGTAGGCGTGACGACGATCAAGACGGACAAGAACCTCCCACTGCGCGCAGCGGGCCGTACCACGTGACCAGCGAAGTACATTAACAGATCTGTGTGTCATTCGGGAAAGGAGATAAAGTGGTGCAGTTTCATTTATTGTTTTAAGTGAATTTAATTTGTTCGAAATACGCAATTGTTTAATTTAATTGTAATTTTGCCGTTTCATCTTTATCGTGTCTTATATAACGCTAACACAAGCAATCCTGACCTTAAAAATTTCTGTTAGAGCTAGTTTTTCTTAATTAGCTTGATTTAAACATTTACCAGTTAGGCCCTTTCTGCAAGTTTTTTTTTTTACTTTTAAATATAGCAATTCACTTTAAAATATTTGTGCCAAATATAGTGTACATCTGTGATGGCCATGAAAGTGAACCGGACAGCAGCGGTGGTGGACCAGCGTGTCAATGAGAAAGACCGATCGCGTTAGTAAACACAAGAGACCAAGACCAAGTTTTCGCAAACACAAGTTTGCTACAAAGCTGACACGAGCACAGTTATTGTCCTGCAAAGGTGCTCACCAGAAATAACACCAAGTGTGTACTAACCCAGGACAACCGGTTCCACATACCTGTGAACGAAGACAGGAGACACTCCGCAAAGGATTTTACTCCCCTATCAACAAGTAGATTACTTTTGGTTATTTGCTGAACATTTTAGAATCAAAAATTTCAAATATCTCTGTAAAACTAAAACTTGCAAAGTTGCAAATTAGTTAAAACGTGAATAGCTAGTAAGATTAAATAAAAACAGTTCTTGTTGGTATACTTGATATATAACTACATATCCAGCAATAATGCCCCTGAACTATATACTTGATATATAACTACATATCCAGCAATAATGCCCCTGAACTAAAGAACAAGAATACAATATATTTTTGAGATGGATGTTAATCACAAGTCCATTTACACTAGATGAATGCACGAGGCATAACGGGGTCAAAGCTTGTGGGATTCAGAATTATTTACTTCCAACTGCTGAGCTACTTTTATAGTTATATAACTTTATATAGCTATATATACTATTACCTGTTATGCTGTGGAAGTTTTTACGTCTCCAATTTCTAAAATTAAATGAACTACATAAACTATACTGTTTAAAGGCAAAGTTATACTAAAGTCAAAATATGATAATTTTATTGGCCAAAGAAAATGTCAATGTGCCTACATTCACATCATAAGGCTTCATAAGAAGGTGATATTGGTTCCTCCACCCATATCTTCATGCCATTCCATGGATCACACTCCTCCAAAGTAGACAAGGTTGCTGTGATCTGCACTAAGCTGTGGTTGTCACACTATGAGAAAAGAGTTTAGAATGTGCAGAGGCACTAATTTGGGGTTTTGGTTTGGAAATGGGAATGGTTTCCTTAGTTCCAGCACTCATGGAGTGTCTTGGCCTCTAGTTACAAAAGGTTTAAAAACAGTGAGGTTCTAAGCCAGGTTTCATTTCATGCAAATCGGTCTCTAGTGCAGAGTAGCTAAATATTGAATAAGTCTATATGTTTTGGAGTCAGTATGCTTCTTATTTATACTAGTTTTTGTTGATATGCAATATTATTTTTTTCCACAGCTTCACTGGAGAAAAAGCCACAAAAGTGAGAATTCTTCATCATCACATTTATGATCTGAAACAGAAAACTTCAAAATGCATTTATTGCTTTTAGTAAAATATAATCAAAGTAATGTTGGAAGATGTATCCAAGATTTTTCAGGCCATAAAGATCAAATCAAGATGTTAGACAGACTCAAGGTGAAATAAGTATGTTTATTTGTCAAAAAATATATAGACAATGCCCTTCTCCCATGTGTAACAGCTTCTTTTAAAGGTTGTTTATGATATGGATGTTACTGAACTAGGAAGGATATGCTTTGTATTGTGATAAGAAATCTGACAAATGTCTGTGAGATGATGAGAATTACCATGTAGAATGCACATGTTTTGGTTCACTCTACATACAGATTTACCTAAATGAAATTTGTTATTTATGAGCTGCATAAATGGACTGACCTATATATATATATATATGACATCAATTCATATAGGTAGACATTCAGCTGTAAAGTACACAGTGACACAAATTAGTAAATATGTTTGTTTAGTACACATTCCAAATAAGTTCATCTTCAGGTCCATATTGTCCACTAGAAGCAAACAACTGTGTAGAATTGTAATAGACAAAGGGGTTGTTAGTGAAGGGGAAATTGAGAGTTAAATTGAATCTTCCTTAATAGTTATGATAGTGGCATCACACTGGGTTAATCTCATAATCATATTCATCATGATGAACATTATCTCTAGAGAGACAGAAAACTAGAGAGAGTAAGAGTAAGAAAACAAAGAGATATGGAATGTTTAGTATTTATTTTTGCTAACATTCTCAATTTATAAGCCCTATCTCAGTAAATTTATCTAACCTATATATAAACCTCACTGAAATGGAGACTTAACCATTTCCTTCTATAAACTGGACATGAAGGTCCCTGAATCTCAGAAGGGTTCTAATGAAAAATGTAAAACTGCAAACCTCATAGTCTGCATCTTTGTTTTACGGGAGTTGGGCACTATTGTTACAACATAGGCTAGGTTGAGCCATAGCAGAACTAGAGAGTTGTGGATTTAAATATTATTTGTTACGGGCGGCCATCCAGCGGGAGGGACACGCCCACTCCGGCTCAGGATCACAGCACACACCTGCCCCACTCCCAATCGCCGTCATATTAATCATACTCACCTGTTTCACATTTCATTCCCTCGTTATTTAAACCCACAGGAGCCGGAAGGCAGTGCTGCACATTAGTGGTCTTATCACTGAGTATATGACGGCGCTGCTTTACGGAGTTTGTTTGTTTGTTTGTTTGTTTGTTTGTTTGTTTGTTTGTTCGTTCGTTCGTTCGTTCTACTCTACGTGTATTCACTATGGACAATAAAGAGCACTTTCTATCAGTCGTCTCTCGTTCCCTGTGTCGCCACCGTCACAATTTGGAAAATATGATACAATCTTTTCGGAATACTGGATAAATCCCCTGAGTTTAGTAACATGTATATTTGGGTTGGCTCATTGTTTTTTCTCTAAACCTAACATCACTTTGAAATAATGTAGCATAGTGTTATGAATGTTTTATATAATTAAAAATTGGAATAATGAATGAAAATCAATATACACAACATACATATGGGAATATTCACTGGATACTTGTGGGTGTACATACATATAACTAAAACAAGCATTTGAAGGTTTTGTGTTGATCCAAGGTGCTTTAATTCTCCCAGAGATTAATTAATAGCTGATTACAGAGCTAATTAAATAAATAAAAACTAGAAAATGCAATAGGAAATTGCAACTTTACTTCATACCAGTAGAGGGCACCATTCACTAAGTGAATGTTTTATATCTTAAAAATTCTGGTGTGTTCAGATGTGACATATATGTGACAAACCTCTCCCTCTGATGTATACTGGAGGGTCTCTATGGACCAGCTGGGAAAAAAAAACCAAGCAGTCAATGCATTCATGTAATTTTCTATTAAAAAAAAAATGCACATTTTACTAGCATTATTTCCATGACTATAGTCACAAAGCCTACCATATACATTTGAAAGGAAATGTGCAGAGGGATGGGCTGTGAATGGTCCTTTGTACTGAAGTCATGAATGAAATTCAATCATTCTGTCCAATGAGTTATCATATTGTTAGAGTAACATTTATGTGATGATTCTGAGGACTTAAAATGAGTTGAGAAGCCAGAGAACGAAGAAGGTGACAGCACACTTGCATTCATATACATGTTTTAATTCCATAGAGACAGCAGCATCTGTCTAGATGCTGTAAACCATGTCAGTGGCTTTCCAGAACTTCAGTGTGGGCATGTCAGGACAAGCAAGAAACAAATACATAGAGAATTCTATATGCTCATAAATGCATAAACTAGGGTTCAGTCTTGCGTGAGTACACTCGCACACACATACACACACACACACAGAGTAGCAGAGAAGGTCAGCACAGTGGAACACTGGCGGTTATTTGCAGAGCTGGCAGCAGCTCTGGTGAAAGACATGTAGTATTGTACTCAGTATGATGGATCAACATCTCTACCCTCCAGTCTTGCCAACGCCCCATACAGCACGTCTAGAAAATATAGACTTTAATGTTCCTAATACAGTACATTCTCTAGTTCAAGACAGATAAATATGTCTGCCACTCCAAAATATATACAAAGATCCATGCATCCACAATATACATACAGTACAATAAATAGAGTCCAAACATCAATAAAGCAGTAAAGTGGACAGTTTTTGACATTACCACGTTGAGCTGTAGAGCAATGGCAATAGGCAGCATTCACAAACCAAATCTTGAGGTGGAGCCCACAGCGATGCCAAACGCAGAACAGCCATGTAGAACTGGTCAGGTAGAAATCGATATATTCTTGGCAGTATGCGGCAAGCAGCGCAAACCAGGAAATGTGCATGAAATTCACATGATATCTCAGAAGTACTGCATCACATCTTGAGGAAAATATTTGAGTAGTCAAATAAAAGTTAACCAGGTGCAGTCTCTAACACTGTGGCATGGTGAAGCTTTTATCTACCCCACAGCCTGCAAGCTAATGGTAGATAATAGGAGATTGGCATTAACATTTGTTAGAACAATATTAATCAGATTTATGCAAAGTTTTTGCTTTAAGAATTTGCATTATGAATGTCAGTTGAGTCCCCTTATTGCTTCAGTACAATAAAGTTCTTAATATAAAACTTAATATAAAAAATAAAGGTAAAAAAAAAACAAACAACATAAAAATACAGCAGCCAAGAGATAAGGGGGCACCAGTTAAATTCAGCTGTTTTACCAACCAGACAGCTTTAGCAGAATAAGATGCAACTGGCTAGCTTTCACACTACCAAATTACACTGCAACTCACACTACCAGATCTTTTTTTTCACTAGAGGGAAAACGAAAGATACACACACACCACTCACTCACTGCTTAGACTTCACTAGTGTTCACCACTGTGGATACGGTGTGTTTTCACCCACCCCTAGAATAATCAAAATTAACGAAATCTATCAAAACTTAAAATCGCGTTTACTCCAGCATGACATGCCTCTGTTCGCGTCTGCACAGTAGGTGGTAGTAACCCAAACACACCAGTGTTCCACCTGTTCATGACCAAAGAATAATTACATGGCATGGCATCTATGTAAGTATATGTTATGGACAGAATACACAGGGCAACTGTGCACTGTACATTGTTCAACTCCACAAGTGGGGGGGGGGGGGGGGGGTCTACTTCAATAAGCTTTGTTGGGCTTTCATAGTCACCCACACTGACCCCTTGTGGTCTGGAGAGAGGTTGGAAACTCGAGATTGGAGTTGTGGGATGCCAGCCCTATTAAAAAGCATAGGTTTCTTATGTTTCTTTTTGTTTAATATGTTTCATCACATAGAACTAAGCCTACTGAAGCCTTTCCCTGTCTCTGCCTCAGTGCTCTGGAAAATGGCTAAACATTTTCTAATCTAATAGTTTATACTGTTTGTTCAAATTTGTACTCTGAGTTTCTGGTATAGCTGTCTCAGTTCGGGAAGGTTTCAGTCATCTTGTATCTGGAATTTACTTTCTGTGACAGCTGTCCACATGCACAGGTAAAATAAATATAGCATAGATATAACAGAAAAGTAGATTACCTTCATAAATTTGGAGCAACTATTCATCCAGAACCTAAATATTGACTCCAAACCAGTAAACATATAGACATAAAACAGCATTTTTCCACTCTATAACAGAATTTGGAGTTGAAACAAAACACAGCATCACTTCATATACCTTGTAAACCAAGGTATATAGTTAGTTCATAAGTACGATCTTTTTTGATGCCAATTGATCAATAGTTTTAACAATTATTGAACAATCTGCTTTAACGGTTTTGAAAATTGATGACACAATATCTATATCATCTGGATTTTAACTGAATTGCACATCAAATCAATGATTTTCCAACCACATATGGGGATAAAGTACAAAGAGAGGAGAGTGAGGCAAGAAGAAGAGTGGGAGAGACGAGGAGAAAAGAGCAGCAGGGTAAAACAGAACGACAAGAAAACATTTAAGACGAACCCCGTTGGCCCTGTGGAAGCCGGTTGCTAGGAAACTGTCTGAGGGTGCACAAAAAAGCACCTCTTTGAGCTCTGTGTCCTTTCATAGTGAACACCCATCTCCCCCGGCTCACTAGGGTCCCTCCACCCGCCACCTCGTCTCCCAGCAGGCGGTATGTACTGCATGGAGGAAAGGGAGTTGGGCATGTGTGTGCCCAACACTACAATATACTCCTCTCAAAACTATGTCAACTCTCCAAACAGAATCTAAAACCATGACAAAGGCCAAAACATTACCAGATGTGCACCAGTAAAACATTCACTTTTCACCATATAACTCCTTGGTGCTACATGAGCCCATATATTATCACTATTATCAAGTACACTAGCGGCCACTCATATCAGAGGAGGCCTGTGGGCTGAGTGCCAATGCATTGCTTTCCAAGTTTAGGTAAAATAATTACTTTTTCCTCTCTGACTCCATGCTCTCAACCTCTTGTTTAACCGGAAACAACTTAAAGCCTGTCTCTCCTCCTCTTGGCCATTCTGAGAGCCCCTTCAACTCCCCCTAATCCTAATATCCTTATCTACAATGTTTGCAAGTGCTACCTATAGAGAAGGGAAGATATACTCAAACAAAACAAAAGGACCAGTGTACATATACACTCCAAACATCTCCAGCTGTAACATGTATTCCCATGGCTTCAGGTTTTTCTTTTTTCTTTTCTTTTTGTTCCTTTTTTTGTATTGTTAAGAAACAAGCCAGGTGAGGAGTAGAACAGTCAACATGACTGCATCTTTTTTTCATGGGTCATGTATGACTGAAGTAAAAACCCACATGAAAACCAATTGTTCCAGTTACACGGGCAATATCATTTGCTTGTGTGTATTAATATAGCAATTATATAAGGGCAGCTTATCTGTGACGGTAGAGACACTTTTTTTCTTTGTCACAGACCAAAATATTTTTTCAGGTTGAAACATTTTTAGGAGGGAGTTTGGACAAAATGTTCAAATTAAGGAGAAGCATGTTCTCTTTTGTTTTTCCCAATTTTAAGTATAATTTCTAATGCCAAAATCTGGTGGTTTTTTGAAGAGATTAATGCTGGAATTGTCTCGGGATATAGTAGACAATTCATCTACATGTGACATTATGCAACACGGCGATCGACATCATGATGCGGACAAGAGCAAGCTTTCTGATATCATTTTCAAATAAACCCTCATCATGTAATTAGCGATATACATTTTAGACAATGACATTTTTAGTCTCTGCTTTTAGATATGCACGCATCTATTATCAGTTATTTCCTACTGCATAAATGAACAACACCCACAAATGCACCTCTCCAAGTTGTTCGTTAAAGGCTGTTTTGATGATAGTCACTCATAATTCTGATTGGTCCAGAATTAGCAGTAGGCACAAACTGGATTAGGTCTCAAACACTCCTGGCATGATGCTTCTGTCCTGGGCCCATTTATGCCTTTAGGAAAAAAAACATTTATAGCAGTCCAGTCAATTTGGAAAATGACCTATAGGGACATGTAATTAATGAGCAAGCCAAGGCTGCAGGCTAGCATGAATTTATGTCCACTCTTCTATTCATTTAAAAGGCCCATAATGAAACATTGCCACAATTAATAAAGCTGTTAAAATAACGGCTTTAGATTATTGCAAAAACATTCAGAGTAGAATCAAGAGCTGAAAAGTAACATCATTCAAATTCTCATGAACGTTTCAGCTGCTCATTTTATGCATGAAGCAGTACAAATATGAAGGACTGAGAGACTCTGGAAGCTCTCTGAGCTTGGCGATCAGAACACACTGCATGGTGTCTTTAGGACTATGGGACTAGCAGGCAAGCAAAAAACAACAATAATAATAATAATACAAAAAATTAAAATTACATGAGAATATTTACATATCATCAAAAGACAGTGTAGAATATTCAGGAGGAAAGTTTTTAAGCAATTTTGTGTGTGTGTCTATGTGTGTGTTAAAAATTGAATTAATATTACTGAGTGTCCTTCCAATTATAATCTTTGTGCCTCCAGATGAGAACTGTAGGGCAACATTCTTGGGTGCACTCATATAATCATCGCCTTGTGAATGAATTAACGCAGATGAACTGCAGGGATGATGGGAGGAGATCAGACACTGTAACAGTAGCATCACAGTGGAAATGCTGTACCCCTCACGGAGAAGTGCATACTCGGAAGGCCTCTCTAACAATACATACAATTCCTGATTTGATGTGAAACATTAAAAAAAACAAAAATAAATATGTCTATATTACACATAACGTATAAAAATTTATGCTGTTATGTACAGAAGGTGTTTTTTTTTAAAGTAAAAAAAAACAGTTGATTTCATAAAAATGCCAAAATAAATTTCTTAAAATAAATTTCTATGACAATTTACATTAAACCTTAGCCATGTGGCTAATATAACAGTACAATAAGCTGTCATAGAGGTTTACAGCAGTAATTGTTATAATGTACACATGCATGATACAATAATTAATATGATTTCTTACTAAAATCCAGTCATTTGCATCACTGTTGTGTCTTCTTTTAATAATAACTTATGACAGCAATATGCCACTGGTATATCACCCATGTCAGGACTAAGTAATAAGCTGTCAACATTGTAGAGACGCAGGATGATGGCCAATGAGTAAAGTTATGATGAATACTGGAGCTTTGTAATACCTCAACAACACTTAACAAAACCAATAAAAGACAGTTCAAAATAAAAATCAATCTTTTGGCTTGTAGGTCAGTCTTTTTGATAACAATCTTTTTGATTAGCAGGTAATCTTTTGAACACACGTTTTCAAATATTTCAAATATGAAAACAATTTGGGAATAACTTCATGTCAGTACAGTACATTGGTTCACAACAATATCTAGCACCTCTTGCATGTCTTAAATATATTTTGGTATACAGGTTTCCTAAGTTAAAACTGACTCCAGCTCTGTTTAGCCCTCAACAATGTGCACTTCCAATATGAACCTGCACTTATAAACCGATTGGGCCCACTCCAATGATATGAAGCTGCACATATAATCCAGCTGGGGTCCATCAACAGACCTATTTGAAATCCATAAACCTAGTCCAGAGCATACAGTTAAGAAATGTGTTGAGTGAAATGGGCAGCATTGGAAATCATTTCACCAGAGTTAAGTCATTAATCTCACAGCAGTGAGTGGCGCTGTAAGCAAACAATAAATGTATTACTATTGTCTCTGCTTTGTAACAGGCCAAAAAGATTTATGGTGAGCAATGCAATGAGATTCATGATTACATAAGCCAATCACAAAAAAAAGAAAAAAAAGAAAAAAAAGGGATATTTACTATTTTGCTTTAAGTTGTATCTCTGCCACATCTAAACTTGTTTGTTTATGTCACAATTATCGCAGTTGTTCTAGTCCTTGCTTGGTGGTCAGGTTGCATGCATGCTGGTGCACCTGTGCACAGAGTGCTAACCAGAGAGCACTGCTAACTGGATTCTTCATTTCTACACTCTCAGCAAGGCATGCAAGCACAGGGCAGCTCTGGATCACAGATCACATAGGAGCTGAAAAACACAAACTAGCGCTTCTATTCTAAAGCTTTGAAGAAGAGCAATGTTAGCATGCAAGGCTTACACTGTCCTCTGCAAACACAGCTTTAAAATCCTTGCCTATAGAGGGTTTTTAGGCAGATTTATTGCATACTTGACCAGTGGGGAGTTCTCTATAAGGCCTACTAGCCAAACTATTGATTTTTAGAATTTTTCTACAGTTCTAAATATGAACCCTCACACACACACACACCGGACAGAAGCACTCAAGCTCATTGCATTTGAACATTTATCTCCATATTAGAAGGACAGAGCCATGTTGGACATAGCTACATGTGTTCTTGGAGTGGCATTCACCAATGACGAAAATAATCTGCTGCACAGTTTTTGTTTGGCCCTCCATGCATCTACTAGGATTTGATCCAGAAGCAGTGCTGTTCAAAGAAAGCAGGAAGCATATTGCTGTGCATTCCTTTCACCAGGTTAACCAACAAAGCAAGCAACTGCACGTAAGAATAACGCAGAATGCAAAAGGCAGTGGTGTACTTCATTCCTCTAGTCCACAAGGGGGCCTTCTCTCTCTCTTTCTCTTTCTTATTTCCTAACTCCATTCCACACATCCATCTCACCACTTCCCAAGCTGCTCTAGCAGTACAGTGACATCCGGCTGCGTCGCATAGCCTCACTGATCAGGTAGGCCGGGCTCACCTCAGGCTCCTCTGTCATCACCACAATGTTCTGCCACTCGCCGCACTGGTTGGACTTCTTGATTGTGTCCACCACGCACAGTGCATACAGACAGTCCTCAAACGTGGCGGCCATGGTGAGAGGCCGCCCATCCCACGTGCGCCGATCGTCCTGGTCCTGGAAGGCCTGCCGCACGGCCTGCACCATGCGGATGGTGCCAGTCAGGTAGGGTGAGGGGATGTCGCTGAAAGCCTTGTCCGGCAGTGAGGCGTCACCCAGTGGCGTGCTGTCCTTCAGAAGGAGCTCGCGGCCGCCCTCACCGCTGTTCTTCTGGCCGTACAGGTCAGTGCCACTGACCGTGAGGCGGCCAGCGGTGCCCACCACCACCACCTCCTGCCGGAATTCGCCAGGCACGTTGAAGTTGAGAGTGACGGTGCAGCAGGCTCCGCCTTCCAGCACCATCTGGAAGGTGCAGAAGTCGTCACTGGTGATCTGCCGGATGCCCTTAATGTGGTCCGTCTGCTTGACGAATGTCTTAAGGAAGCCGTGTACCTTAGCAGCTCGATGGCCCGTCAGGAAGGTGAGCAGGTCAATGATGTAGCTGCCCACAGAGTGTAGCCCTCCACCACCCATCAGATCATCACAGCTCCAGTTGTACTTCTTCCCCAGGAGGCTCCCACCGTGCACCTGCGCCTCACACACCAACAGCTCCCCTACATAGCCCTCCTCCAGCAGTTCCTTCATGCGCACGAAGGCTGGCAGGAAACGCAGTACATTACCCATGATGCTCAGCAGCTTGGGGTAGTACTGCGCCGCCGACATCATGCGGAAGGCGTCCAGTGGTGTGGCCGTGCGGTCGCAGATGACATTCTTACCGATACCTGGAACATGACAGTGGGACAGGTCAAAGCGTGACTTACAACATTATGCACCGAAGACCAAACAATGACCACATCAAGCAATGCAGTCCCAAGATTTACTGATGTAGTCTGAACAAGCCAAAAAGGTTGTTTCAATGTTGTCCATGAGCTCAGAGTAAGCACTGGAATGACTGTCCTCCCTTTTAGAGGAAAGAGACACCCTCCGCTTTCTGGATCATCCAGAGTTGCTGTAGCTCTGCTAGAAAGCACACAAAGTAAAGTGGAACAGGGTCACCGCACTTCAAAAGGGCTTTAATTAGGACTTTCCTTTCATTTCATCACTTTGGAATCCCCACAGATGGTATGGCCTGATAAATATGAATATACATGTAACATGCCGATTCAAAGCAAAGGCATATTTAAATATGTGGACATATTTAAATATGTGGATATTTAAATAAATCTGCAATCCATATGAGAAGGGAAATTAATCAATATACAGAGATACAAAAGACCAATTAAACTTGAAATTACTTTACCCACAGCAATTAACATATTTACAGTTCTCTCTGCCTCAGTGTGATTTCTATAAGAATGAGGCAAAGTCACAGAGACACCTTTAGAACAGGATAGTAGGCTTCTCACACACCTGCCAATAAGAAAACAAATCCTCAATAATCGAGGGTGTGTGTAGGAGTATTTTGTACTTTTCAAGACTTTTGAACTTCTTGTCTCCAATAGCAGTTGAGAAAACCTGGGCTTATTTTTACAATGTCACGGTATGGCCCCTCCTCCCAGACATCTCCCTGTGTGTGCATGTGTGTGTGTGTGTTTGTGTGTTTGTTTGTATGGCCATGCCCTCCCCGTGGATGGCAAGAAGAGGAAGGGGAAGAAAAGGCGTGATCGCTCTTCCACAGCCCCTGCAGGGAAACCTTCCATCTTTTTGGGCACACTCCATACTACTACAATTGGGGAGCATGCCCCTGGAGGATTTTTGGGGGGCCCTGAGTGTGGTCCATGGTCGGACTCTGCTGAGTCCCACAGACCCTCAACAGACTACCGGAACTGGTATGATGACGACCAGTATCCAGGTTCGGCCTCTGTGGAGTCCTATTATCCGTATTGGGACTACCGAGAGGGTTACGAGAAAGACAATAGGAGGAAGTTGTATACAGTCGTCAGCCTCCGGTCTGACTCGGACCTCGACCGCTTTGAGGATACAGCAATGGAGGTGGAGGAGATCCTCCATGAGGATCCTCCCTCTGTGTCCAGTATCGGGTCAGCAGACTCCGAGAGCAATGAGCCTCCGGTGTCCAAGGATTCGCCCAAGGCACGCCACTTTAAAGCCAGCAAGCTGCTTCGTGTGACTTAAAGAGAAGAGGCGCTGTCATCTGAGGACACTCCCTCACTGAAGGCACACACCCAGAGAATTTGTGTGCCTTCCTGCAAGCTTCTCTGGACTGTTTCACAACCCCCTGTGTAGTTTTGTTCATGTACCTGTCCCTATCACTGTATCCGGCCCTGTCACACTTAATGTGACAGTCGCTTTGTCCCCCTTTGTGTCTGTTCCTTTTCCAGTCAGTGTGTTCTTCCCTATGTCTGTCATCATCTTGGTCCCTGTCTTCTTCCCCTCCGTTCTGCTCATGCTGGCTGGTGTTGGGTCGCTCGGTCCTACAGCCTCACCGTTTGGCATTGGTCTGGGGGCCATAGCCCGATAGGCTGGCATGCTGGGAGTCACGCCGTTGAGGAGGGGTACTGTCACAATACGGCCCCCTCCTCCCAGACATCTCCCTGTGTGTCACATCCACCCACTGTTGTCACATCCATGTGCCACTTGTGCCAGTCAGGGAAGAGGGTGTAAGGAGGTCAGTGTGTGAAAAGCGTGTGTGTGTGTAAATGTGTGTATGTATGTGTGTGTGTGTGTGTGTTCATTTGTATGGCCATGCCCTCCCCGTGTATCACACCTGTTCCTCGTTTTCTGTCATTACTGTGCGTGTATTTAAGGTCTTGTTTAGTCATTGGTGTTTGTCAATGATTGACCCCATATTAGTCTATGCACAACACTGTCTTTGGTGTGTCTGTCAATAAATGCCGTTGTGTTTTACACAGCTTGTCTTTGCATCGTTGCGCCAAGCGTCCTCACGGCAATCAGAACAGACAAAGACCTATCAGAAGCCCCATCCATTTTGGTCTTAGCATGGCTACATTGAAAACAGGTCTAGAAACCAGAACCTTGGCCATAAATGCATTGTGACTAAACACTCCATAATCTAACAACACCTTTAATGCCATGACCATGGATTTTGGAAGGTATGTACTAAGGGCAAAGCTTTATATTATGGTAGGTGCTTATTAAAGGTAAATCTTCCTGCCAGATGTGTTATTGTGCTCGGGAAGGACATCTGATTGGTCTAGTCAGCTGGATAAGGTCAGCTGATTGTTCTGGTCAGCTAGATGAGCAGCATGGGGCTGAACCACTCTCATAGGCCCCTCTCAGTGTCCTCTGGTCTGAACTTCTCTCCAAAGGGACTGTCCGGCTTTCCAGTGACTCCCTGAACAAAAATTTTCAAGATGATATTCCATTAGCTCGCAGCAGAGGAACCCAGGCTCCAATACAGGCATCAAAATTAAACCCACTTTTGTATTGCCAATTATGCGATTGAATAAAAGGTGATGTGATAGAGATGCTGAACTTGAGAGGTTAATTGTGAGGCTCTGATCTTGAGACCTGCCATGGGTGAACTTAAGACTCTTTGATGAAATGACATAGCCTAAGGGCCGATATATTTTACTGCAAATGTATAAGACACTATATTAATGTTATCTCCTTCCTCTGTTGGGTTGTATTTTGGAGTATGAACTCCACTTTAATTTTAATTATGTAACTATGTTCACTCAACTTAATATATTGTGCTTGTTTTAATCACAGCTTTAGAAATGCAATCAATGGATGTCACAAATGCTTGATGAATGTTCGGTACGCTACTCTGCAGCATGTTTTCTATTGATAGATGGTGTTATTTTCTGCTGTCCTGGAAAGGTCACTAGGACGTGGAACAGTGAGTCATTTCCACACATGAACACCTAGCTGCCTCGAGACATAGTGAATGATAAAATGGGAGGAGGGGTGATAAGGATGATGTCAATCAGAGAGAGAGGAGAGAGGGGGATAGAGGAGAGGGGAAGGATACACAGGGGACAGCTGTGTCAGCTGAGAGAGGGATAGAGACAGGGAAAGAGAAATATATATATAGAGAGAGAGAGAGAGAGAGAGAGACAGACAGAGAGAGAGAGATGAGGGAAGGATACACAGGGGACAGCTGAATAGAAGAGGCCACAAAATGTGTCATATGCTCAATGTGATTGCACAGTTAATTGTTGATATATGACAAATCACGAAAGGTTCCTAGGGCTGCCATGCCATCATACACATTCACTCAAAAACCCAGAAACCAAACACCCAGCTGTGTATTGGAGGCATGCTATCCAATCTCAATGGTCCGTGGGTGTTCTGTTCAAAAGCTTTGACATATGCAGTCATTTTCTCAGTGGAGAGCTAATCACAGGCAGCGAAACAGGATCTAGTAATGTGGATGTGGAAATTAATATGCAAAAAAAAGGGTATGAAAGATGATATGGAGAAAGGGACACTGAGGGGGGGGGAGAGAGAAAGAGAGAGAGAGAGAGACAGATAGTAGGAATGGGGAGCAAGTAAGAGAAGGCGGAAGGGGAGCCTCATTATTGTGAGACTAACCATGTCTGTGTCCCCCCCAGGGACCAAACAAGAACTAATGGGCAGCAATCTCTCTCTCTGTCTCAACCACACATCATACACACACATATCATACAAACACACACACACACACACACACACACACACACACACACACACACACACACACACACACTATAGTAAAGCTGTGTACAAGGCAAGCTAATAATTTTTTCATGGTTACGATATACCACATAACACAGACTCACTACCATAAATGTTAGCGTAATACAGGATCTCACTACTATTTGCCTGTGTTAAATAGAAACAACTGCCTGTGGAATTTACAGCTGGAACAGCTAATATAACCCTCATTTCAATTCACAATTAGGGTCAGGCTTGCTGATAGCCAGGAACACCACTGCCTCAGAGGTGGCTCGGAGGCCTGATGGAGAATCCGTGCTGAACCGTAATGGAGCGGAAAGCATCTCTGGGATCACCTCCCTCTTCATCAATTATCCAAAGCCAGTGCAGTCTGCCTTCAAAATGCCTGCCAGCATGACAGGCTGCCGAGGTCCGCTCTCAGGAGCACATTGACATTTCAAAGGCCAGACTGTGTGAACCAGTGACAGGTCTTGCCTCACTGACACTCTATTCTCTCTTGAATATTACGCCCTTCCACAGTGATATCATGTCTCTGCTCGGGACACTGAAGGACAGCATGAAGCCCGATGTCTTGCTTTCAAACCCTGATTCGTGGCACTCAGACTTAAACACTGCTCCTGTTCCCACTGCACTGCACCATGCAGTGACCAGCATTGCTACCTTTCACATTGGAGGTCAACATGGGTCGACATCATTCTGGACATTTTCTCATCATATGATTGCCTTAACATTTTATTTCACATGTGCAATCTTCTTGAAATCTTTCTCACATGTGGATGTGGGTGGTCTGACACAATGCAGGACAACTCAAGGTTCATTCCATGCCCCCATAGAGTGCTTTACAAATGCAGGTATCTCCAGCATAGACAGCATGACAAGACAAGTCAGGGAACTGAAGAAGATGATAAAGAACAGCACGCGTGATGTCAATGAGACTGCACCTACAACACTGCGCAGAGAAACGATAAGCTACAATAATTCTCACTCATTCAGTAAGGAGAAGTGAGTCATGTTGTGTGATGCTTGACTCACAGAAGGGGAATTCTCTCCACCAGGGCCAGAGATCAGATCTCAGATCTCCCTTGCTGCCACCACGCTAAATGAGCCCACACAGACCACAGCTGTGTAGCTCCTGTAGAAAACACAGGTCTAATTAAACACAGGCTGGTCTCCATAGTGCCCTGCTTTAACAACCCTTAACGCAGTGCAGGGCTCCTCTGTACAGCTGCCTCACTCTTATGGAAAAAGCCAATGGGGCTTATTTACAAAATGCCTTGTTTGTGAGTGCAATGTGAGACCATTAAACTATCTCAAAATAATAAGTCATTTTAAATTCCTAAATATATCTGCATGTAAACTAGTGCTTTCAGTAACATGTAACAACATTCATTACTCTCATCCAGACCCTATTTAGAGCATCTTTATTTCTAACCAACCGGAATGATGAAATCACACCTGAGTCACACCCAAGAGATAGATAATCACTTCTCCTTTTCTGACCATCCAACATGAATACATTATTACAGGGTACTGAAGCTAAGAGAGATGTGCTGTGCCAGCTAGCCTGATAATTGCTCTGCTAAGAGCAGGGAAAAGCATTGTCTACTGCGGAGTGCTCTCTCTCCCACATGGGGTGTAAAAGAGAGAAACTGCAAGGGAGAAAGAGAGAGGAAAGAAAGAGAGAGAAAAGAAAAGGACACAAAGGAGGTAATTACCCAGCCATCCATCCTAGCACAGCCTCAGAGAGAGAAAGAGAGAGAGAGAAGAGGGAGAGAGAGAGAAACATACAGAGAGATTTAGATAAGGTAACTAACTAGTAGAGGCACAGACAGGCATCTATACACAGGAAGAGGGAAAACTCCACACATTAAATGGAGGGAAAGAGGAAACAAGATGTACAGAAGGACTCTACAGTCTTTTCCACAGCAAGCCGAACAGCCTCTGGGCAATAATCCTCAGACTCAGCTAGCACACCTCAGTATAGCTTACAGAAAAGCGCCTGTTGACCAGACTGAAGAATTTGGCCCAGGACCTCATCAGCAAATGTTTTGAGGGCATATATTTAAAAATTGCCAAGTACCATAATAAAACTCAGTAAATTCTGCTAAAACAAGGTCTTAATGTAAAACAACATGTGCTAGAGCCCCACACCCCACAATTAGCCGTAGTGTCAGAGGGAATCGGTTACCCAGGAAACAATGACACAGAGGCACAGCCAAGCACACTCACAGTAATTGACCAATGAGAGCAGACGTGTCTGTCTGGAGACACAATAGTAGTTCCACCCATTAATTTCACAACACACACACTCACCTGACCCCGTTACATCAAGCATGAAACAAACAGCCCTATAGCGGGACAGGGAGCGAGTAAAACAGGTTCTGCTTACGCATCACACACACAGGTAAGTAGCAGAAAGCTAGTGCATGCACTTACAAAAGATTCCTCCAACCACCCCCGCTGTTGTCACATCCATGTGCCACTTGTGCCAGTCAGGGAAGAGGGTGTATGGAGGTCAGTGTGTGAACAGTGTGTGTGTGAGTGTGTAAATGTGTGTGTGTATGTGTGTGTGTGGTGAGATAGGATGCAGCTGCATCTCTATGAGAAAGAGCCAAGCAGGCTCCAGTTGAGCTGTGTTGATGTGGAACGCACTATTTCACATTATTCACAGAAGGGACTTACTTTGCCGCATGACTACACAATATTCTAATAAAGCTGTGTGTTCACAGGAGCAGTCAGACATCAGGCCATAGGAGGCTGTGCCTATAATACACACTGAGTGATTGGGCTGTTCTTGCCATTTATGTCTTCATCACCCATTAAACACAGTAACCACCACAGATTAAACAAAGGAACAGATATGGAACAGATATAAAGGCAGAACTGTGAAGACATGGGAATCATAAAGAGAGGTACTAGATTAATGTGTGATATACATGTTTAGATATACAAACTACAGGGTATACTGTTATTGTACCACCATTTATGCATGCACATGCACCCACACGCACGCATTCAAACATGCACACACATACGCATGCATACATGCATGCATACACACACACACACGATTGAGATACACACGTGGTGCAGCCTTTGACCAAAAATAGAATACCTACATACATTTCCCCAATGGCTGTAGATACTTAAGAACCACTAAGCACAGAAGCTTTACAATGCACCCTGAATTCCTATATGCAGGATGCAGACACTGAAATACAAGCACAATGACTGGAAGAGGGGGAACTGGAGGAGCAGAGAACGAGGAGGTGAGAGAGAGCATGAGATAGGAAGAGAGAGAAAGAAGGAGAGAGAGAGAAAGACAAAAATAATAACAGAGAGAGCTTGTGAGCAGGAGAAGAGGAGGCCAACTCTCAGATTAAATTACCAGTCCCCTGGGCAACTAGTCCAGACCATACTGAACTATTGATCTCTCGCTTGCAAATGTGCGCACATGTGCAAACACACACAAACACATGCACACACTCCTTGTTCCTCCTTGAATATTGGCTATGTACCTAAATCATTCAAATTAGCAGTAATCAGACCACTTATCAAAAAATCTAACCTAGACCCATGTCAGATAGCAAAATACAGGCCGATCTCAAACCTTCCATTTATTTCCAGGATCCGAGAAAAAGATGTAGTTCAGCAGCAAACCTCATACATGAATCAGTACCAGATACATGAAGTGTCTCAGTCAGGGTTTAGGCCTCATCACAGTACAGAGACAGCGCTGACTAAGGTAGTTAATGACTTGTTGTTGGCTTCTGACCAGGGTTATGTCTCTTTTCTTATCTCTTTTTTGCTTGTTCTCAGTGCAGCATTTGACACAATAGATCACAACATTGTACTAGATAGACACAAAAATGTTGGGATTAGGGGAAAAGCCCTTTCCTGGTTCAAATCTTATCTAGCCGGTCGCTACCAGTTTGTTAACATAAATGGAGACTTCTCAGCATACAACAAGGTTAGCTATGGTGTCCCACAGGATCTGTTCTAGGGCCTCTGCTTTTTTCTTTATATATGCTACCTCTAGGTGACATTATATGTAATTACTGTGTTAGTTTCCACTGCTATGCTGATGATACTCAGCTATATGTCTCAGCCAAACCAGAGGACTTATATCAGCTTAGTATTATTGAGAAATGCATAAAGCATCCCAGTCTTTCGTTGGAAACTCATGTAACTATTTCTCAGGAACATTGCACAGATTAGGAACATACTCTCCTCACATTATGCAGAAAAGCACCACTAAGTGCCTAAACAAGCTTCAGCTAGTTCAAAATGCAGCATCCATATACTGGCTCCAAATAAAATTTTGTATTGATTATAAAATACTTCTAATAACCTAAAAAAACACTGAATGGTCTTGCCCCACAGTACCTTAGAGAACTCCTAGTGCATTATGACCGACCACGTCTGCTCTGATCAAAAGGTGCAGGCTCTTTACTTGTACCAAGAATAAGAAAATCTACCACAGGGGGCAGAGCCTTTTTCTATATATCTCCCACACTATGGAATAACCTTCCTGTAAATGTTCGAGACTCGGGAGCACTGAGATAGTGCCCCTGTGCCTCTGGTTCCTTCTGGCTTTTAGCTATGCTGCGAGATAGCTAGATCTGCCAGAGTCTTTGTACATTATAGTTCCTTAATTTACACACTCTCATACCTGGACATGCGTAATAATTTCTGCCAAGGTACACCTACGTCTGATGTCATGATGTTACTAAGCCTCAACCCATCTCAGTGATGTCCCCTGCTGTAGACCACCACACCTCTTCCCCAGCCGACTACTTCTCCATTACCCTTGATGGACGATCTCATTCAGGATGGGTTTCGGACATGCACACACCATCAGGACCAGACTAGTACTTCTAGAAAACCGGACTAGATGTTAATAGCATTTTTTTTTTCCATTTTATTATTATTTATTTATTTTTCTCTTTCACTATTTATTCTGCTTCTTATTGTCTACAATGTTAATACAGTGGTGACCGTTGTCGGCCACAGGAGGATGGGCCCCCTTTTGAGTCTTGGTTCCTCTCAAGGTTTCTTCCTCATGCTCTAGGGAATTTTTCCTTGCCACTGTCGCCCTTGGCCTGCTCACTGGGGGCTTGGACATTTCTAAAGCTATTTTGTGACAACATGTTTTATAAAGCACTACATAAATAAATTTGACTTGACACACACGCACACACTCACAAAGGTTGTTCATTGCACAGAATCTTGAGGATGTCCCCAAGTCTATGTTTTACAGTACTACAAAATTATACTTAAATTTTGTTAATGAAAGCACCAAAATAGACAAAGCTACCGCAACCATCTATAGTTGCTGATAACAATATAAGTTTAGGGAATTACAATAAGTTATTATGGAACTAATGTATGTTCTGAATGCCATACATCATGCTTTGATGCAATGCAGAAGCAAAGGCATGATCTCATCTGAAAAGTCAATTACAGTATAAACAGGAGACTTATTGCCATGGTATCCAAAAAAGCTTGTATAAAGTGCAGCATATTTTAAATGGGAACTGCCAGACAGAAATCAGAACCAAGTGTAGCTTTTAATCAGTCACAACGGTGACCACTTCCATTCTCCAAAAACCAAGATGGAAAAAGCTGAGCTGGAAATCAGTCAGTCACTACCTGTGTGATATCTCCCACTGTCCCTGTTCTTGAAGGGAAAGGGCACACTCCACCCAGATTACTGTATGACACAGTAATTTAGAGCTCAGTACTGGCAATTAATGGCTAGGTGCTACAGTTCTACCCCTGAGCCAAATCATCCTCAGAGGCCAGAGAGACCTTTTAAAACAACAACAAAAACAACAACAACAATATTAATCTGTAGTGCAGGATAGTTACTGTTACTTCACAGAATAGCACATATATGAGCGGGTTGGAAACAAAGCAATGCATAAACAAACTGTTGCGATTAGCTAATAAGCGCTTTTTGCAGAACTCAACAAACCTTTGCCTCACACATTCCTCAAATCCATCTGCAGACAAACAGGCAAAGTAGACACAAGCTGATAGCAACTAACAAAATGTAATGTAATGTTTGACATTCCTTAAACTGAAAGTAGGTCCTATTACAGAGCACACCTAGTTTACAAGACAGGGAAAACAAAGCAGTCCTACACAGCCACACTACCTTTCATGCCAGACTAAGAAGACTAGCAAGTGGACAGGTCCAATTTCCTGACACTGTCCTGCTGAAAAAAAACATGCTTAAACTGATTGCTGACTCTTCCAGCCAAAAGCAAAATCCATGAGCATTAGCATGTTAATGCAGCTGCTATCAGTCATGATGGATGAGGCCATCTCTAGGGCCACAGGAATGTTTGTTTTATGGATCCAAATGAGGACTCAGATAAAAGAATGGGGATGACCATGACACTAACACAGTTTTATACTACAGAATGTGGCATAAGTCATTTGGGGCAAAATTCAAAAGAAAAATATACTGCATTTGGTGACTAAAAAGCTTGTGGTGTATATTCAGTAAATCTGGGACAAACCAAAATGTGTTTACTGCAGCGCAAGCAACAGCTTTACATGTGAAAGAAAACTGGGTCTCATTTACTTTTTATCCAGTGCATCTGGGCCAAGTGGCTACAATAGAAAAAAAAAACAACAACACAGATGCTGAAGTATTTCACCTCTCTTCAACAAACAAAACAATTCCAATGCTGCTATTTTCAAACCTGCAAATATTCGGATATCTAATGTGAAGCTCGTCATGAGAAGTGACTCCTGGACCCCACTGGAAGGTTCCATGCTATATTTGAATGGCAGAGGATTTAAAGAGCATTTGCATTTAGCTTTCATGAAAGACGTGCATGACTCAAAAGTCCATTACTTTTAATGAGAAGCTTTTAGTTCAGGTGGTGTCCATTAGCATCACTCAGTGGAAACTGTTTGCTCACTAATGCCCCCAACAAAGCCCCTCTTAAGGACTGTGTCCTACAGTAGGGCAACATTTAGAGGCTTTCTCCAGGGTATTCAGTGAGTTCTGTAACACAGTGACTGGATGTACTACTGTTAATGATAGTGCTTTTTGTGACTTTAGTTTTTATTACTGTTACTGAAGGTTTTTTCCTGTTCAGCATTGCTCCTCTGTAGTACTGGTATGTACCTTTGAGTAAACCAAGGTGAAAAGTCTTCCCCTGGGTCACTGCAGTCCTTGGTCACTACCTCTGCTGCTGCTGCGGGCTGTACTAAACTACCATGCTTCGTCCACTCCCTCTCCCCTAGACTTCTCTTTGATGCACTGATGCCATAGTGAGTTCCCATGGATGTCTTGAACTGAAGTGCATAAATGATGACATTGTAATAGGTAGTTAACCAGGAATGACCTGAAAAGCCTTTTAAGCGCAAATGAATGGGCAGTGGGCAGACACTATATAAATGAACAATGAGCACCCCCTGAGAATGGGTCGCCTCTAATTAATGGATAACATGAATGTCACAACAATTAAAGCTATAGATAATTAGAGACCGACGTATTAACACATGTACCAGTGTCAACCGACTTTAACTGTGCATGTAACACCAATGAGCTGCCCCAGTGGACCCTCTGTGTGTCTCCTTTTTCTGCTACACAAAAGAAACACATGCACCACAGCCCATCACAGTCTCCACGGCCCATCAGCGCCACATGACTTTAAGCTCCAAACCTGGGTGCGGTCAATCCCCAGGACAGCAGGCAGGAAGCACTGACTGCAGGGCCACACTCTGTCTCCCCCGGGACATGAGCTAGCACATGGCCCATTGGCCACATGGGCAATATTACGTAACCATACATTATGCCCTCAAGGCACACTTATTCTGGAAATACAGATGCTATAGCAAGAATAGAAAAGTTTTCTAGATGCACTGTAAGGTGCCAATAAATGTTATCTTGAACTCAGTGAAAGAGTGCATATAAACTATATGGACAAAAGTATTGGAACATATCTCTTAATCATGAGTTTTGAATTCAGATGTTTTCATTCAGTTCCATTGCCACAAGTGTATAAAATCAAGCACCTAGCCATGCAGTCTGCCTTTACAAATATTTGTGGAAGAATGAGTTGTTCTAAAGATCTCTCTTAATTCAGCTGTGGTACTATAATAGGATGCCACCATTGCAACTACACAGTTCTTAAAATTTCTTACCTACTAGATATTCAATGATCAACTTACTGAAAAGTGGAAGTGTTTAGCAACCACAGAAACTCAGCCATAAAATGGCAGACCATGTAAAGTCACAGAGTGGGGTCGCCAAGTGCTGAGGCGCATAGTAAAAGAAACAAAACTGTGAAGAACTCAAGAACTGTAGAGTTCCAAAACTCTTATGGCAAAAAATGTGCACCAGGAACTTCATGGCATAGGTTTCCATGACCGAGCAGCTGCATGAAAGCCTTATATCATCAAGCACAATGCCAAGCATCCTATGGAGTGTTCTGCGGAGTGATGAATCACATTTCTGTATCTGGCAGTGTGATGGACGAGTCTGGGTTTGGCGAATGCCAAGAGAATGTTACCTGCCTGACTGCATTGTTCCAAGTATAAAATTTGCTGGATGAGGGATAATGTTAAGAGGATGTTGTGTGAACAGCTTGCAGAAGATCGTTTTCTGTCTCACCATAACTGTGACCCAGGGCACATAAAGGCATTGCTATGTGGAGAACAGAGCCCTGATCTCAATCTCATCAAATACCTTTGTGATGAGCAGGCCCTCTCGTCCAACATCAGTGTTTGACTTCAGAAGTGCTCTTCTGAACGAACGGGCAAATCATCCCATAGGCAGACTCCAAAACTTGTAGAAACCCTTCCGTCCATTCCAATCCTAATATATTTTTTTTACTGGGTGACGCAACAGGAACAGAGCAGGCAGAGAGAAGCCGGGCACACTGAGAACAGCATCATAGAACACCAGTCTAACAGGATGGAGAGAGCAAGTGGTCTCATGATACTGACCCAATGGATCCTCGTTTCAATTAAGACCGTCAGCTCTGGGAATCCTCTGAGCAGGTGCTATTGACAGACATTGTCAGATCTGACAATGCAGCATTTTAAGGGACTTTCCAAAATGACCAACGCCACACAATCCTGAGATGCAGAAGACAAACTATACCACATTGCCTAATTAAGGTTCCCACTGGTCTTCTTAAATAGAGGAGACATGCTCACAAATAAAACACACACACTTAAATACATCTATTGTAACACTGAGTAAGATGAGGTAATACAAATGTGTAAGTGAGCATGCTTTTTATTTGGAACTTTACCCAAATTTGGAACTTTACCCAAATCTGAACCATTTTAAAGTGGAAATTGCAAACATTCAACTACAACAATGGTATTGAGTATTTTGTAGGGTGTGAACTGCAAAAAGGGTGTAACCTGCACTGGATAAGATGCACTGGTCTCCTAAGTAGCCAGTTAGAGATATTTGTGCTTCAAAACCCATTGTGAGATAGTCTTTATCTTTTGCACTCACTGGTGCTTCAGAAAGCCTTGCGTGTTTGACTTCCATGCTGTCAGTCTATGCATAGTCCATTGTTCTCCTAGGCCAGGCTGCAGCCTCCCTTATCTTCTCTCTCCCAGCTGTATGAGTGGCAGTTGGCGAGTAGTCCTGGTCACGTCCATGTTTGAGTCACCGTTCCCTTCTCTTTTCATTTATGGTCAGTGTGTGTAGGAAGCACAGACTTTGTTACTACTGTGGAACTCAACATAGCTGAACTTTTGGAACTACCTTTCATAATAGTTTTAATGTAGTTACTGAATAATTCACAAGTTACCAAATAATATGCCTTAAGATTAATACTAAAAAAGAAGCCTGGAGTTTGAGCAATGTAGTCTGTAATATAGTAATAAATAAATTAGTGTTCTAATGTATGACAAAGCTAGATGATAGCGGTCTACAAACTTGAGGGGCAAAACAAATTAGAAATGTAATTATGCCCCAAACTTAGGTTAGTAACTTAGAAAATCCAGTTTTGTTCAATTAAGATTTCAAGTCACTTTTCAGTTCAGTGAAAATGAACCTCAAAGGATTCTTTAAAGCAAACTGAGAAATGTATTTCCTGCCAATGCACCCTCTATATTAGGGAAGTGAATATGAGCAGAAGGGTGTTGTTAATCTGGTTGAAGGAACCCTGGTCTGAACTGCCTTATTAAGACAGTGATATTGTGTACAGAACCCTGTGCATCATGCTTGAGCTTACCATTAGCTCTGTCACCACAGGGAACTTCCTGTATCATGTAACATCATGGCAGTGATGCAAGAGACTTCAGCCAGCATACAGCAAGCTTCTGAACGCACTCAATTATCATACACTCCCACAGACACACACACACAGTCATACAAGCACACACACACACACACACACACACCCAAACACCTCAGAATGCAGAAACAAGCCACAGGAAGTCTATGAAATGTGTCTGCACACATGCTCTTTCCTATCTTTCTGAATCAAACTAAAGCTAGTACAGCTAACACAACAAAGTGCTTCAAAATATTCTGAGCATTTTTATCTCCAATATATCTCATGTGGAGTGTAAACAATCCCTTTACTAGGAATAGTTTATTTCCTACATTGACAGCCTAAGTCTAAATAAGAGGCAGATGACTAGAAGGCCCAATCAATGTCTCTCTGTAAAAATGTCAGCATTCAGTCTGTGTGGCTCCAGCTTTGACCACTGACCAACTTTCAGGATTTCTCTTGCTTTTTGAGCACACAGAGGTCATCAACCATAAGGCTGAAGAGCTGAACTTCTCGATCAGTGCACTATCAACTTCACTACTACACATAAAAAAGTCCTGATCCTGTGAATGCTTTCACTGAACGTTGTGCCATGAGTTGAGAAAAAGGTATGCAAGTTATTTTATGAGACAGGTTTCCTCATGTTAATTATACCTAATCATTTTGGTGAATTTACAGTACAATTATTTTTATGGTCTCTTCTACAAATTTTGTGGGCACTTATAAATTATAATTAAATCTGCATGGTGGGGTCATTCAAGCTAGGCCCACTTCATTAAGGAGTGGTCCTGGAACAGAACTACGGTCCTGCTGCTTTAGCTCTTCTCCATGAGTAGGAATGAACACTGCCTGCAACTCCAGGAAAGCTTTTCACTCCCACTGTAGAATATCTTTACATAAACACACACTGTAATGCATTTAGCGAGCTAAGCTAATATCGCATGCAAATGGGCTCTACTGCACCTGTCTTATGTGAAGTCAAATGAGGGCATTGAATCTTTTAAGAGGCAGACCCAAAGGGGAGCACACTGAAGGAAGAGGACCTGCTTCCTCTACGTAGTGAGACCCCACGGGTCCTTATGCCCATGAACATATAGGTTGCCCCACCCTTCCTGGCACAGCTCACTTGTCAGTTCTTACAGAAGTAAGGCTGAAAGCACCATGCCAACTGATTAATTTAGTGAACAAAGGTATTTTCATACAAACTTAAACCGTAATGCACGCTCTTTCCTTCACTCATTCTCTCTTAGCACCATTTGCATATAAATAGCTGCTCAGGAGGCTTAAGACAGAGGGCCTCTAAAAGAAGCGATGACATTTACTAGAAGAATGGAAATGGCAGCATGACTTTCTCTCTCTGGGGGTCTGGTGAAGGCGTCGAAAAAACAGGATTAAATATGTCCAGTTGGATTAATGGGTGATTCCACTCTAAAGCAAAAAGACTACAAAGGAAGCTGGATTTTGGGATAGGACAACACAGAAACTGAAGTCTTAGGTTTGTGGATCAGTTATAGAAGAATGGTTAGGCTGTATACCCTTTCAAATCCACAGTTGTTGAATCCCCCCATCTTTGTGCCTTAATATCTAATGCTCCAGCATAAGATGAAACAATATCAAGGTATTTATATAAAGTAGCATACCTTTCAGCTGAATACATACTCATTCATATTCTCTGGAACAGGTAGAATAGGGTGGTGGGCTTACACTCATGGAGCCCCCATGGGATTAAAATCAAAACAACAGCAACACACAGTGGAGAGTATCCACAGAGCCTACAGTTTAAAGTGCTTTAAATCCAGTATAAATATACACTACAGGTCCATTCTGCTTTTGCACCTAATCAGGATCAAACCCACATCCATCTCATTGCAAGCCAGTAGCTGCAGGGACTTAACAACTCTATTGCTCATGCCTCAGAGTGAGCTATTATGGTCCTACACTGCTGAACGCAATGCTACAGAAGTGCTCTTTGGCATTTCCAAAGCACTACACTCAGTGGTGTAGTGCTCAGAGCTGCCCGCCAGAATCCTGATTTATTCTTGGACCCCTGACGCTCACCCAAGCGTCTGTGCAGATGAGTCAGTATCTACTCCTTCAGTTGCGACCTGTGGCTCGAAATCACATTATTCGGTTTTGTTACATTTTTCTTCATGTAAACATTTTCAGTATATATTTTCAGTGTTTCTTGCATAAAATGAACCCCATGGCTTCATGCAGTTAGTCAGTTTAATGAGTTGCCCACAGGTTACCCTTCATGCCTTAGCATAGCCAGGCAGGGACTTCAGGATTTGTGAGGGCATAACCTGATGGTAAGCATCATCCCAGCATTTGTTTTCTGTTAGCTTAGGCCCTATACCCAGTTCCACCAAAGATTTTGCAGCTCCAAGAACATCAGTGTAAAGCATTAGAATGTACTACCTGATTAATGAAAATGTAAAAGTATGATGCTTTTGGGGACCTCACCCCTGACCAGGAGTCACTTAAAATAACTGGCTAAGAGGCACCATGTGATCAATAAACTCCACTGGTCATTCATTATTTGCTGTACATGTGCTGTCCTGAATCACTGTGATCAGCTGGTGTCTAAGAAAAGCAAAGCTTGTAAACATTCTGCACTCCATTGTCAGGAAGAGCACTGTCAGCTGCTTCATGCCCTAGGTAAAGTGACAGGTGCACTGGAACATCAACTATGATGTAAAATCACACAAAGACATAAAAAGAAGAGTTTAACTCCTTGTGGTGTGCTAAAGAAATGCTCCATGTAGAGCTGTAATGTGAAAGAGTGTGCCACATGGTAGTTAAGTTATTATGCCACATATCATTACATGACCTCAAGTTCCTTCCTTTTCATGTTCCTCATGCAATCTTTCTAGTGTCCATTAGCATGGCTGCTTTCTAGCTAACATTCCTGCACTGGGATAGTTTATTAGCCTATCAATGCACCACAAAATTAAGCAGACCAACAACTGCTTCACACCCTGGAAAGGAGAAAATGGTTTGCATTCTGGGACAAATTTTAAAGCTGCATAGTCACTTTGCCTTTTGTTGAGAGCTGTTTAACACTGTTATGTGTGTCAGCAAAGAATATCTTCTCAGATCATTTCAGAGGAAGGTATGCTAGAAGGTGAAGTTAACAGGATGCTTGCACAATTTGGGGATATTACAGCAACAGTTGATATCAGTCTTTGTTTTGAGATGGATAGAGGGTTACTACATAGTTTCTGTCAATGCAGTCTTTCACAATGCGACTAGACACAGACCTGTATGTGACACATTTCCACACAATGACTAAAATACACTTTTTGGTAGTACTACATCAAGCATTCCTGTGGTCACAACAATGCAATTGTTTGGCAGCCATGATTTCATACATTCAAAGCTTGAAGAAAACCACTGAGTGACCTGATATGGTGCGGTGCTCCCTAGATAAAGGAAATATGTGTTGTGGCACAATAACACACAAAAACTAGATGTATCCATAATCTGCTACCCATGTAGTAACATTACACTTGGCCATAAAATCCATGTTTTTTTTCAGACGTTTTAAATGGATTTGTTGTTACACCCTAGTATGAATACAGCAAGCCATTCATTGTAAAGTAAGCCTACAAAGAGTTGTAGACACATACCTGTAACTGACACAGTTATAGACAGCATTTCACAATGTGACTACAGCACACTTTGACTGGCTACACAGATAAGCACACCAAAAGACCTTACACAAAGAAAAAACTTTGCCTGACAGCTCTGTAACAATACATAAAAAGATTCATATGAATTGCTGAAAACCAGGCAAAAGAAAATGCCTCAGTGTTCCTTGCTGGCAATCAAAGCAGCAGGGAATGCTGGAATCACTAAAACAGAGTAAACACTAACACCCGGAGAATGTGGGAATCTCTAAAGCAGAGTAACCGCCAACACTAAGCATTATGATGCCCAGAACTGGAAATGAGGTACTAGCCCCAAATCACTGACCAAACACACATGAAAAATCAGTCAAATCTGATTTCCCAACTGATCCAAACCACAATACATTCATAACAATACAATACATTGAGTGTAGATCAGCGACCATTCTCATAAAAAGTGTTTAGTCCTCTCTGTGCAGAGTGAAACTGAAATTCATGAAGTGATACTGAATGTTAATAATGCAAAGGTTTTTATTAAACAAGACATTGTTTGTAATTATCAGTAGAGAATGACTAAGATGTAAAAGGAAACATCCTTTACTCTATTCACAGTGAAAAGAGTGATCTTTTTAATGACCTCGCGGTGGTCTTAATACACAGTGCTACATTTCAACTGTTAATTTAGATGATGTGAAACAAGATGGTGTCCTTAAATGTCAGAGTTCTGCGCAAATGGAAGCTATGTAAATAGCATTATGATCGTTAGCTCATATGTTGATGCAGTTCTGCTTTTTAGCCACATCGAAATGGGATATTTTTGGGTCATGATCAGGCATGATCTCGGGCTCAGTGATGAATCATAGTTATTTGCAATCATTTGCTGGACACCTGTGAGCATCATTCTGCCTGTTCCTTCACACTGCTGGCGGGACACCACAACCTGCCTGCCAAAACATGTGGGTGTATGGTAAGCAGGGAGGTCATGTACGATACCACAGTGCCCGAGAAATCTAGTCCTGCAATGGGCTAGGATGATTTGTCCTGCCAATATCAGTGTTATGGCATATAAAACTCTAGATTGCGGCATTAAACCAACAGCCATGACTTGCACCGTCAGCAACATATCAGTAGAGTGACAGCTTAAAGCAGAAGTAGTAGGTGTGTTTCACCACCAAGCATGTGTGCAATCACACCCACACACATTTCTCTTTAGCAGTCCTACATCTTAAGGAATGTTTTACATGTCATGACATTGTAGAATCCCCTAAAGGGCATGATGCAATGTTGATTCTCTCAGCATACTGTGCAGCTCTGCTGCATGCCCTGCTATGTGCAAGCCTGTGTGGGAGCTGTTGAACTACATGAGCCCTCTGATTTTGAGGACACCGTAATCAGATTTTTAAAATTAGTAAACACATCACAGCGTCCAATGGCCACACCAGATGTTGCATGACAGTGCTGTTGTGAGAGTGGATTTTTGCCCCACCTAGGCTGCAACCAGTTCACATTTGCTAATACCTGAAAAACGGTACATGAACAAACAAACATTCAACTTAACTTAAGATTAGAGCTCAGTGAGCATCAAAAAGCCATTGTGCTACTTACTGGACAACCTGAGATGACTGAATCAGTTCTAAGGAGAACATCACTTCTCGTATTCTATTAATCCTGTACCTAGCTATCCTTAAACACTGTTGTGCTGACAAAAGCCATTCCTTATAAACACAAATAAAAGCATATGCACGTGGAAGTTATGTGGTTTTAAATATTTTTCAGCCAATATAACGTTGCCACTCACCTAACGTTTTGACAGCGATTTGTCGCGTCAGCGGTGGAGGCAAATTAATGCAAACCAAGTCCACATCCTGGTGAAGAAGAACGTCGTCAATCCGGTTAGTGTAGAAGGGAACATTCATCTCCTTAGCAAGCTCCTCAGCCTCCTCTTGTGTCCGTCCCCAAAGAGCCTTAACGGCAAACCCCTCATTCTTTAATAAAGGGATGATCACCCTTGCGGTCAAGCTGGTACCAAATACTCCGACCCCGGGAAGCATGACTTGCCTATCGCCCAGGTTTACAGTTCTTTATGGGGTTTCTTGGCTACCATTGCAGGCTCACAATAAAACAGGGCAACAGAAGCGTGTTAAGAGTGCCTCCCTTACATCAGGTTGGCCATCCACCTGCACAAAGCGACCCGTTGCCACGCATTTTCGCATCCGTTCCACGACCACGTATCCGGGGCTATAGCGACTGAAGCATTTTGTAGCTAAATGCAGTACCTTATATTCGAAAGTCGACGGATACAGAATTGCAGCATTCTAATCGCGATGCCTGTTATCTAACGTACATGCAGCTCTGTACTAAAAGCGAAGGACACCGGATATCTCGCGCTGTAATTTCGCTTTTGAGATGTAGGTGATAATAAACAGGTGCCTCGATAATATTCATTCGACAGTTCAGTGTAGTCGATAAGGTTTCCCCATTTCCATTCAGAGACGGACTCCAGTGGTGATATGTTTCTATCAATATTGCAACCATGTACTGTGGCCAGTGCGGCGTACGTCAGCCTCCGAGTTCTCCCCTCCCTTTTTAACCCCTTCGAGCGAGAAGTGGGCGCGAGCTGCAAGAAATACACACGTTGCTTTCTCCAGGAAGCGTGAGAACACGTCATTGCTAGCAATATTTAAACAAATGTCGCTTTTGAAATAATCAGTATACTTAGGAGTTTGTTTTCCTAGTGTAAGCAAAATTTGAAGCAATGACTGAACTTGGAGGAATAAACTGTACCTTGGAGGAGACTTGAAATTTTATAATAATTAGAAACACAATACTTTGAAATAATAATATGATAATTCTGTCATGTTTAGAAATGAGAAATTAGTCATTTGTACTTAGAATAACTGATCCTCTAAAAAAAAAAAAGATAGCAATAAGTCTCCTGCTTTCTTTCAGTTATCAAATTTTACTTGGAAATGTTTTAACGTTTTTGACTATGCGCCGAAGGTTCTATCTTAATATTTTGAGTTTATATCAACACCTTATTATGAGAGTTCAGGGCTGTCATTTTGCTCAACAGCAAATGGTTGCTTACAGTATGCACTAAAGTAATACATTCCTGCTTCCAGAAAATCCTGAACACTTACTGCACCTGTAAAACCTGATGAAGCAGCCTTCCTTTGTGTTTTGGCTTGCTATCAAACTCAAATATCTCCTGAACGCATTGAAAGTAATCCTAATTATTGCGTAAGTGGAAAGTTGTGTTGTACACGCCCAGTATATTTTGTCAATAGACTGTGTTTTTCAGCTAAAGCTTTGGGAAAAGTTGATGGATCCGTTTCTGGATTTAAGCCCAATTTGGCCACCGGGGATTCTGAGCTAAGGACACTTAATTCAAATGACCACTGCAGATTTGCCCTGTGAGCAAAACGCTCTACTCCAGGCTACAGCAAGGGCCTTGCGTTTCACTCCCTCCTGTCAGTTCATGCTTGCAAAAACATTCAGAACGCACCTCCCTTGGTACAAAACAAATTAGTAAAAAATAAAGTAAAAAATTAAAAAACAAACAAAAAACAGAGTGCAGGTCATTTGCCTTTGGTCACTGATCATTAAAGCAAGAGCAAGCCTACAAACAGTGGCAGCAAACTCTGCTCCACATACTGTACCTGCTGGGTCCAAAGGGCATATCAGATCTAAGGTCACTGTGAGCCCAGGGTTAGTGAGGGCTATGGGTGGCACATTTATTGTTACATAATTCCAAAGACAAAAACAACAACAACAACAACAAACAACTTTGACTACTTTAGTGACACTGCTGAAGATAATGAGTAAACGAGCGAGAGAGAGAAGTGATGCAGTCAGCACTGAACAAGGGCTTTGAATGATTTTTTTGGCTTCCAAAATGTTTCTTGCTGTCTACTGCAAAAAAAAGAAGGTATAAAAAATATAGTATATAAGTACAAAGGAAATAAACACTCATAAATATTCCCATTCATAGTCATCATAATTATAAGAGATAAGAATCCTATGTTGTTATGTGTAAGACATGAGCAACTTGTTTGCAGAATACAAAAAGAGCATACAGGCCACCAAACATTCCTCCATCCCTGTCTGTTCTCTATCATGCAGTTGCATACTCCTGGTGCTGTTTTGCTGCCATTAAAGGTCAGAACATATGCACATGCATGGCATGTGAACAGAATGATTATCTGCTGACCATGCACTTTGAAAAGCTTGAATAAAGACCTGAAATTGATTCTCTGGTCACAGAAATAATTTTGGAATGGTAAGGTTTTGCAGTGCCCTAGGCCCCGATGCATTTCTTCTACACATTAAAACAACAGACAGAGGACAATTACTGCACAATATGCCACTTATCTGTAGAATTATGTGAAAAATGCAGATTTCTATATGGAAGGTCCCCACATCGCCCCAAATAATACAAAAATATATAATTTTATTTAAACAAATACATTAAAAAAAAACAAAAAAACATAAACATGTAGGACAGGTTGGAACATGTGCATCATATTTGCCTAAATTATTACAGCAAAATGTATTTTGTGACTTTTGGAAACTCAAGACAGTACTGTGGAAAAGTCTTAGGCCACCCCCCATAATATATTTAAACCAATTTATCAAAGCAGCATGTGAATTGATTGTTTAAAAACATAAATGGATCTATGATCAATTTTTCATTTGACTGGCTGGTTATGATCCCATAGAGTGATACTATACAGCTTCAAATATGCTGGTGAATCTATGAGTGGTCCATCAAACTTCAGTGGGAGCCATTTTACAAAGTATTGTTTATTACCATTGATATTCTTTTGTATTAGGCATTTATTTATGTGTTATATAAGAACAAAAAAAAACACTTAAATATAAATACTTAATGCCAAATAACTATCTTTTAATTTATTGAGTGATGCAAAACGTTTGCACAATAATGTACAATAATCCAAGGAATACATATTATTTGGAAATACACTTTGCATATTTTATAATTACAATCAAAAGTGTACATGTTTACTTGAGGATCTTTGTATACAGATGAAGACAGTAGACATGCACTGTTTATTTGTGGAGTGGCTGAACACTTGATGTTTCTGAAGCAAATATTGACTGAGTCACTGCTTGTGGCAAGATGGATCTCAGTGTCTATATTTGCACTGGTGTAGGAGAAAATAGAACCAGTCTTTCTCTGACTCAAACACTTTAAACGGTGATAAGATGCTACATGCTTGTTCATGCTTTTAATCAATATAAGGAAAACAAGAAAATGAGAATTGAAGTGGTGTTGAAGCTAATCATCTAACAGACTAAACCTTCTGTGTGATAAAGGAGGGAAGGTGGCTTATCTGTTTCACCCAGCGGAATCCTTTTATCACAATATGAACGCCGCCCCCTATTGCAGCAAGCCACCATGAAAGTAAAATTTCACACTGGACAGATTCTTCCTGCTGCAATAGGAAGTGTAGTTTGTTGGCCTTCCATTGCCTTTTCTTGGTTTAGTTTCTTAATAGAATATCATTGATTTTAATGTGCATCCACATTTCAAAGACTTTAGATGCAAAGCCACTAAAACAAACAAACAAACAAACAAAAAAAGACAAGCAGATGGTGGATAAATTGCAGTATTTTAAGTTAAATTACAGAGCCACAAATTTAACTTTAAGGGCTATACTTATATTTTCATCCACAAGTAACAACTGCAAATATTTAGTGCTGCTTAGTAGTAATGGGACAGAATAGAATTTGATGAACAAGGCTGATCTCACACAGGGATATTTTTTCTTTTCATGTTCACATTGTTAATATAGAAAATATAGAGTTATATAAATATATACTGATTAGCCATAACATTAAAATGACCATCTTAACGTTGTGTAGGTCCCCCTCGTGCATGGACTCCAAATGTTCTCTGAAGGTGTCCTGAGGTATCTGGCACTAAGATGTTAGCAGCAGACCCTTTAGGTCCTTCTGGCAGTACAAATGAATCATGTGGGTGGATGGAACTCACCCACCATCAAGACAAGAAAAGTCCTCACAACGCACATCAGGTTTCATAAATACACTAAGTGGATGAAGTGGGGCCAAGGATCACTGGGCATCAGAGCCACTATGCAAAGATGAAACATTAAAAATCCAGGAGTATGCCAGGAAGATGGCCCCGAATGATGAAGTGGTTAGTGAGTACCTCAGACAGCAGAAACCTGAGGAGGCTGGGAATGAGGAGGAGCAGGAACCATCATGGGAGGATAAACCCCTACACGATATGTACCACTGGCAAATAGTGGAAGTGCCTGAAATGGAGAAATCTTAACAAAGAGATTGCATGACGCTAGCAGGCAGAGCTTACATGGAACTCCATAACCAAGTGGCAGGAATTGTATAAAGAAATGTATCTGTGCCAAGTATGGGCTGTGACCCCCAAACTGGTAGAGAGGCTCCAACAGATCCCAGGAACTCCCAGGATCTCCATCAAGAAGAGTGCAGTCCTGGGACCAGTCAGGTTTCTAAGAAGGACTCGAGCACCCAAGTCTCCTAGAGGACCTGAACTTAGAGAAAAAAGAGAGACCATCTGGGGGAGGGCAAGTCATATATAAAGAGAGCCCAAAAAGCTTTCTATGTGTAATTAAATCAGTGAGCCATTGCAGGAGCTTGTTTTACCCTACATCTAATCAACAGACTACATGCCACACATCACGATTGCCAATTGTAGACTTGGAGATCTCGTTACCTGTTGAGTTTAGTTGTCCTGAAGGTAGTGATGATCTAGATAATGTGTGTTAGGTTAGGACTGGGATTAATCTCCTGGACAGAAGTTGGGAAGCCCTGCTAAAAAACCAGTAACTTCTATCAGCTGTTGTTTTAGTGGTTCAGTCCTCCTCCTCATCATCATCCCTCTCATCATGCTTCCCCCATGAGTAACACTTTAATAGCTAATCCCTCTGTACCTAATGATTGATAAAATGTAGTAAATACACAATAAAAATGGATTTAGCAGTGTTGTAACCCATTTATTGTCCTGGTCCCAAAACAGAGTTGTCTAAATGTGCATTTTGAACCAGAAAAGCTCTGCATGTTACACTTGCAGCAGGTTGAGGAAAAGGAATGAAGGAGAAAAGGAAAGAAGAAAAGCAAAATGGATAAACAAGCAAACAAACAAACAAGCAAAAACCTTATACATTCATCCCCCTCCCCATATAAAAAAAAATCTTCAAGTTTTACTAAATGCAAACACTTAAAACGCTTAAAGTAAGTGCAGAGACTACAACCACTGAAGTAATAATACATAAACTAGTGCATGGCTATAGATATCAGTGGTAAACTCCATAGAAAGAGAGTTCCTTTTAGGAAACGCCATTCTAGGAATTTTATTTCTGTGGTCAGTGATGATGATGACAACATCACAATGCACCATAGAAAAATACAATAGATATGTCTGAAACTGTACCCTACTTCACTATACAGTGCACTACTTCGGGGTTCTGCCATGTTGAGGTGGTGTCAGAAAACAGTGTGTGATATCCAGTGCACTATAATAACCCCAAAATTCATCACAATTAGTAGTTTACCAATGATTCACCCTAGCAGTCAAGGAATAATGTGCTGCATTGTTTGAAGATTCACACACAGCTTTTCTGAGGAGGACTAAAGGATGACAATGGCATCTTCAGAGACCCCACAAGCCTGTTACAAATTTAAATAGCAGGTTAACCGAAGAAATGCTTTCAGTTTTTTATGTTGTCAACTTGTTACAATGCACTGCGGTATGATGATTATGTGATGCAATCTATACAGTACAGTAATGAGCTAACATGCTTAAAGTAGTGTCCAAAATTGTTCACTATCTTGATGAATTATATTCCCTATAATAGTGCTCTATGTATTTATCCAGATGTTCACATGTAGGAGATAATGAACATGGCACACTTTCAGACACAGCTAATGTTCTGGTTGCAAAATACTGAGCTAAGAAAATGGTTCTAAAGAAACTGTCCACATTTATGCAGTCAGCTGTCCCCTTCCACCAAACAGATTTGTACTGTACCTGAAAACACTGATGCAGATATGGAGCAAAACAGGCCCAAAACACTGTGAACTTACATTAGGGAATCCTATATAATATTGCCGTCTCTGGCAGAAGTCTTAGATAGCAAAAACATTCTAGCCAACACCAGCCACATGCATGGTGATTATGGAAAGAAACCTTTAAAAAAGGTTTATATGTGTCTTTTTTATTAAATGTGGACTGTGCTTAACTTCTGTTAACTTGGAAAGAACACACAAGTAATAGTCAGGTCCAATGTTGTGACAACTAAAAAGAAAGGAAATAAAACCCTTCTGGTTCTTTTTTTGGCACAAGTCATACTTTTATACAAAAACAATGACATCAAACCAAAACAAATACAAACATACATTATAATTAAAACACAAGGGATTAAATTAAGAACAGTATTTCCTTATATAGTAACAGATTGATATATTTCCTAAAGGCAAACAAAATCTCTCCAAAGTATCCTCTTTATAATAGTTGGTGCTTGGAAAATCGTATACACAAATTAACTAAATTCAGTTCAATATTGTGTGGCTTTCCTACTGTTGCATGAGCAGCCTTGAATATCATTAAAAGGGCATCATAAAAATGGATGTCAAGGCATAAACTAAATGAGTTACACCAACACAAAGGAACTTTAGCTTTGGTTGTGAAGGCTGAGAATGCTGTGACCTTGTAGAAATGTAATCACTCTAAACTCTGCTGACAGTCTAAAAGCTTTAATGAAGCTATTAATTTCATACTGGTTTTAAATGTTTAGTTTTGAATCTGACAAGTTGGCAAAGGTGCAATGTCTTGGGCTGATTTCTGAAAAAGCAGCACAAGTGGAGACAGTATGACAAGTTCTGTTTAGAACTTCTGCTTATTGTTATTGTTATGCAGGTAGAAAGAGTAGGACCTTTATGGATTCCTTCAAATCAGAAAATGTCAGAGATTGTCAAGGCTCTTAGAGCACTGATGCTATGGCTATTTTCCTGGAGCACTGAAGGCATTTAATTACCATATTAGATTATGATACAAAACGCTTAAGTCACCAGACATTGTCTCTCACCTCAAGATAATGATCAATATGTTAGCAATAAAGGAAGAAAATGATTGCACACATCTAATTAAATAACATTCAGTAAAATAACATTCATACAGGCAAATGGGTATGTGAGCATAGACACACAGAAACACACACACACACACACACACACACACACCCTTACATCAACAATCTTGCTACAAATAGCATTTCAAAGAACAAAAATAAATATTCTTTTGCAATCTGAATTTGAAACTTAGTTCCAAAACCTCTGATACAGATCACAAATGAAAATGACCTGGAGCATCCCATAACCAAGCAAATTAATATCACATTCACAGGTGCTGTGATACACCAATGTATGCTTTTGACAACAAAGAGGGATCCTCTCCACTTTACTACATAATAAAACATTATTGTGTGTAAAAAAACTAATGCAAAAAATAACTGTTTTCAAATCTGAAACTTTGTATGAACATTTGTCGCCAAGAAAGGTATCTGCCTGGACCCCTGATATCTTCATGTAGCTGTAGTGAGCTTGAATGCTCCTGCAGCTGAGTGCTTGAGGACTACCCTCCTGATGAGCAGATGAGGAGATGAAGAAACAACAGTTCTCCATTCCAGGCAGAACAGCTACAGGAATGGCTACAGAATGTCTGTTGTAACATATGACAGTTCAGCATTGTAAAGCATCTTAAAGCAGTTAAACAAAGGCAGCCAGACCATGTGCACCTTGTGCAAAGAAACTAATTCCTTCAGAAACAAACAAAACAAAAGGGACAACATTCCCACAGACATCATGAGCAAACACGTGTTCAGGGGTAAATAAAGAGGAAAAGACCGACACAATAAAAGAGAGTCAGAATGTAAGTTAAAGTGTCGATATGCCGCTTCATCCTTTGGCCTGTGGTAGTCTTGCATCTTGCCTGAAACATGTTTAAAGCTAGAGGTGGTCTCCCCAGGCTAAAAGCCTGCAGTCTTTTCAAACACCCCACAGCCCTCCATAATGCCACTATCCAAACACCAGCTTTGCCATCTATACTTGGCCAAGCCCTTAAAAATCACTCTATTCAAGGAAAGTTGGGGCAGCCAAGGAGTTTATGAGTAAATGGTAATAACCTCCCGGCCACCACCACGCACCAACAGGACCCGGTTGAGACCCTCTAACAAAACCTCCAGGAACTCCATGTCTGTGAACTACCAATTAAGGAATATAAAGTTTGATTTCTGTCACAATTCTTTTACCAAACTTGCATACATTTATAATAGACCTCATAATTGCCAAAACTACATGCCAGTGTCATGCAGAAAAAATGGTTTTACACAAGCAACACATTTAATCTATAATAAATTGCGATTAATTCACCGATATAAAGATGAAGATTAAAAACATTTTGGTGACTTTTATTGGTCATCTGACCTTCCAAAAATTGAATCTTCTGCAGAAGCATTATAGTAAATGTAGTACATTACTGTTATGATGGACATGGCGATGTAGGTAAGGATACAGTTTTCATCTCCACCACAGCTCTTTGGGGGTCCAGGCATGTTGAGTAGGACGAGCTGGGCCCCCTGGGACTTGTTCACCACCACCTCGTTCAGCTTGACGGCTGTGTGCATGCGACGCACGTTGGACTGGTTGCTGCATGCAAGGAAGGAGGAGTAAGGACTAAGAGATAAGACATCTGAAACCCGTAGAGAATGAACAATAAACCAAAACCACAGATAGTGAAGTCAGGAGAGCCTGATATATGACTTAAGGGCTTTTTTAAAGTGTAACATGTTCAAAAGCCGAAGCGTAGCTGGGGAGTTAGAACAGCTGTCCTACAGCTGCTCCAGCATCTACAACATGTTGCAATGTTTTTAAAGGGTGTAGTCTTATTGCAGTATTGCTTCAAAGCATGTGCTGTTGTAGTACCTGGTCTGTAAGATCCTACAGTGAATTGTTAGTATCTTTAAAATGTAAATTTTCTGAAATGAGTACTAGGAGATACCCTTAAGTACTTCACCTGTAGAAGGGCTTCTGTACGATCCAAGATACAAAAAAGGTTTCAAAAACAATTACAATGTCAGGGTAACTTGAGACTTGCTTTTGAAATGGAAAATAATATTAAACATTACAGCCCTTAGTATGCTTTGTAAAAAAAACCCAAACAAAAACAAAACAGAATAGGAATGGCAAACTAACTGCATTAAAATTCATCATCGTCATATCACAAATAGTGAATTAAAAACCCATTTGATGAGGTTAGAGTGCACAGCAGTAAAAGCGACTATGCAGAGCATGATATGCACAGGGCTTTAATGCAAATTAGCAATAAACAAACACACATACAAAGCTCAATCAAAATACATGCTGATATCATAGCCTGATGTTAATTCCAACCAAATGTTATTAAAATACAAAACGAAATAATATCTGATACCAAGGTTTGGACTGCGATTTCAGATTTTTGGAAACAGGACAAAAATAATTGACACCAGGTGGTGTTGTCTGAAAGCACATACACTGTTGACTGAGATGAAGATGCACACTATCATGCTAATTAAAAGCTTATTACAGCTCTTATAACAAGTGGAGAGAGCAGACATTAAATGACATTACGCATTTGTGTGCTTCGACTGTGCTGAATGACTATGGAATAAGGAGACTAAGACAAACACAAACACACACGACTAAGACAAACACACAGAGACACAGCCTATGGTGAAGAAAAGTTGCACTTACAGACTTTCCCACTCTCTAGAAGAAGGAAAATGGAACAGAACAACAGAGACAGACTTAGACGCTTATGCAGATGTCCAGTGAGTACATTCATACCACACCAGCAATACAACAGGTAAACATGCTCAATGCTGTTCTCAAAATTTGCCTGATCATATACTGTACACACTATGGTACAAGTGTAATTGTTGCTGACATAAAATATGAGCAGAGTATGGAGCCCCCTGGACTGGGATTGGGGGAACACTGATATAAGTATTCCAGCTTTTCATATATTTTTTTTCTTCCTGTTTAAAGAAACCCATGGCATGTCAGGACATCCTAGTGAGGGCATGGGCAATAATATGGGTAAAACTATAAAAACAAGTATATAAACAAAGGCAATATGTCTGGCTACAGATATAGCAAGAGCAAGAATAAGCAGCTATATTGCTGTTCTCTGTTCATAATGATGAAGTTGACAAATGTCACATTATGTCATAATTATGACAGCAGACAGTCAAACCTAAAGGTCTTTAGTTTTAAAATTCTCTTTTGTGGGCTGTCATAAACAGCACTTAAGATCTTTAAAATAAAGGTGCTAATATTACTTGTAATAGAAAATCTTTGCATTTTGTATTTTTGCATACAGTTTTAACTGTAAACCAAAGAGACAAGTATCAAGGAATGAGGGCTATAAGGAGATATATTCATCAACACAAAGACACATGACACATGGTGAGAGCATGACCATTAGTACAAAAGCCCACACACTGGACCATGCTAGTTAACTTGAAGATTTCTGTATGACAATGTAACAGCCAATACATCATGCAGACTGTGTCCTAAAATAAATAAGTAAATAAATAAAACACCACTACAGAGAAAGTATAGGATCTTCAGGGTTGTGCATTTCACTTTTAGTGGATTCATTGTTTGAGAATTTCATTGTTTGCCTATCACAATGTCTTTTCTTGTGCTTCTGTACCTTTATCAAAATAACCACACACTTTGTGTCCTTATAAGTGTGTGTTTTTCAGTGTCTGGTGTTGAGTACTCACGGTTTCATGTTGAAAATGTCTCGCACGGGCATGTTGGCATTTGGCTCTCGGTTGCGAGTGCGTTCCGAGATGAACTTCTCTTTGGTCCAGGTCATGTGGACCCGCTCGGGGGTGGCGTCAGTGCTATGGTTCACAGCAGGATGGGACACTATGTCCTTATCATGACTGAGCTGCTCCTGAAGAATTAGAGGTGTCAGATTAGCTCATGCGGATCAGACACATAATCTTCACTAGCTAAACCATGCTGCACAGTAACAAGCTGCAGGGAGCATGAGTTCCCTTTCTGAGTCTCAGTCCTCTCATGATTACTCAGTATCTGTTCATTCCCTCTCATGGATTGTTTTTTTTTCTCCTATCCGCGGTCACTTTTGGTTTCAGCTTTTCAATCTGCTATCTGGCAATAATTATATTGAAAATGAAGAAGACATCAAATAGAAACACCAAAAGACCTAAGATATTACATGATTGTTGACTGGGCCAGTGTTTTTGTTTGAAGATGTGCTATCAAATTAGAAACATCATGTGAAAACATCAATTCATGGTGTCATAGCAACTATTTTTTATATGAACACCGGTGGTTTATGCTGTAGCTGAAGATAACACAAAGTGCAAAATACTAGAAGTTATTTTTAATTTCTAAATCTATTATGCACAGTCAATATGTGGCTCTATTAGACTGAGAACAGCATATGAGATGAAGTTATACCAACAAGCCTACATGCAATACTTTACATATTTGTAAATTGTAAATACCAACATATAAACCATTCACTAACATATAAACATAAACATATTCACTAATTTTTACAAGAGAACTAAAGAGGAGAGTGGGTTATAGGGAGGAGCCTCAAACAGCATGGAACAAGGTGAAAATTCACAAAGGGGTTTACAAGGTGGCAGTGGCCACTGTGCATAGTCTTAAAGGAGACATAAAGGGAGATCGAACACACCATGACAGTTACAGAGCCATGCTAATCGCATGGCATCCGATATTACCTGACTGACAGACCTCTTCACAAGGAACCAACATGCCATTCTAATCTGAACACCAAGGCAAGGTACTCTGCCTTCGTTGAACGTTTTGCAACTGGTGATGCTAGATCCAGGGAGGTAGCCTTGAGAACATGTTTTTTTTTTACTACCTCTCTGTCACTTTCATCTTCCAGCTGGGCAGCCTGGTTACTTGTGCCCGAGCCCTGAATCACAGGTCTGTTCTTTCTCCGAATGGAGCTCCGAGATTCATCAGTGATGCTCTGAATCTGAAAGGGGATAGAAGGTGATTCCAAATATCATCTGAAAATATGGCAGATGATGGAACACATGTAAAATGGCTACATAGTGGTGTGCAGGAAGCTTCCATGCTGGGTCTGTTAATGTTTTAAACAGCTGACATATCAGCTGATGTTCTCTCATGTAAGTACATTAAATGCAACCCAAGAGTGCATGTTCAAGATAAATATAGAACAAGTTTTTATGGTCACTATAAGTATCAAAGTCACCTGTATATTTATATCAATACGGAACACTTTTTAAAAGATGATATGACACAGTTTCATAACAATAATGTTACAAGCATTTCAGGCAATTAGAACTATGAGATGATAAAACTAATATACAATAAAACAATATCAGTAGTGCTGGTGATTACACTGAACTTCACTGAACTCTACCTTAGAAACCTCATTTTAACATCTCCATAACAGAGTAAGCACTGACAATACCTCTCTCTCCCGCTCAGTCCTGGAGAGCTGCATCTGCTTCAACATCTGTGAGCGCTGCTCCATCACTAGAGTCTTCTCATAGGTGAAAGCTGAGATATCACTGCTGTGCTATTTGAACAAGCACACAGGAGAATGCAAGATACAGATAGTCACAGATGCAAGACACTGAAAGGCTTGCTTTGAACATAGAATGCGTTAATGTAAACTGAAGTCCAGCGATTGCCATCAGTTAAACTTCTTACCATTTCCACAACCTCAACCTCAGCGTCCAGCCGAAGATGGTACAGGAACATTTGCAGGTCCTTCTTCATCTGGATGCTGTTGTCATCTAGCTGAGCTACAGTGAAGATACGCATCTTACACTTCCTCCACACCTGACAGAGAGAAAAAGAAGCAGAGAGTAAGAAGAAGGGAGAGATATCCAAAAGAAGAAGACAAACGATCAGACATTTTTTTTGCCACCAACGCCGACACACATGAACATGACATGGCAGATGTCAAGCATGTGTGGACCGCTCCAACCACCCCAGGGTCGTGTACCTTGTGCTGGCGAAGCAGAAAGGGCAGAAGCATGAGCATTCCTCCATCGTGGACCACCCACCACACATCTATTGTACCCTCTTTCAGCCTCTGATCCGGGAAGTTGTCCACATTCTTAGCGACCAGCAAAGCCTGGTGTGCTGCAGTAGTCTCTCGCACAGACTCTGAGGAACACACCAGGTGAGAGCCACTTTCAGACCCAAACTAAGAGGTATTTATTTTACACACTAGAGATATACATGGCTGAGCCTTTTATGCAAGCATGTTTCTGTACTGTTCACATAAGGAGCCTTGAGCAGCACAGTGCACGGATGAAAGCATAGGCTTTAGTGGTTCAGAGGTGAAGTGCTAACCAACAAAGTTTTTCCATGACAGAGGGTCATTGGTTTGCTTCCAGGAGCTGGGCCAAGCCATCAGCACCGTGTTGTGTTTCATGCCCCCGAGACCGGCCGACTGGATGAGGTGTGAGACGCCATCCCGCAAGTTGGAGGACACCACAACATGGCAGAAGCCCTTGGTCTTTTCTGTACTCATGGTTTTCTTGATGTTCTACCAAATAAAATAATAAAAAAAACATCAATTCCTGTGCTGTAGTCTCAGGTTATCTTATCGGTGTTCTTTGTCTCAAATTTTGTTGTCTCTTCAGGTAAGTAAATACTTTATTATATGATTTGTGATAAGGACTGGCAGAATCAACTAATATAATATGTGTGATAAGAGACTGTTCATGTTTTTTAGATAAGAAGTGAAATAATACTGAATAAACATAAACATTTCATGTTCTGAAAACAAAAACACTTGTAACTCAGACAAATCAAAACAATTGCTCACAGCTGCAGTTATTCTTAATGACAGTAGGTGTCAGTCTCTCTTCATGCTTAAGACAATGACCTTATTCTTCTCCAGCGGTTTGTTCCTGGTATGCAGAACCTCTACACTGTTCTAACGCACCCAAGTTATGCAGGATGTGAACATTAGTCGAGAAGTTACTAACCAGCTTTAAAGCATGAATAAAACTATATTGAACTATGTAGGGCTACACCCAACCAAAGAGCTGAGATGGCACCTGCTCGGCTTGCTTGGCCTCAGTCTCTTTGATGAGGTAGGTGCCCTCTAGTACAGAGCCCACGATGGTGAGACCTCTGCCTGCTTTGAGCTGTGTGGTGAAGGAGAGGAGACGTGGGTGCTTCACTTGCAGCTCTGAGTCCAGTTTCAGCAGCACCAGCACCTGAGGCCTTATACATATAAGCAGAGGAAGAATTGGTATTTGTGTACCATATTTCAGTTGCCACATATGTTTGAGCACAAATGCTGGTACTTAGATTTATTAAAGAAAATACACACAAAAAAGATACATTTGCAAAACGAATTAAAATAAACCATTCAGTATTCATATATGAATATGAAAAGCATTCAAAGATTTTGGTGGAGTTATATATGATACCATACAGGGAATGCTTAATAGTGAATACCATTTCACTGAAATAATTAGAGAGTATGCACTATATCTGCCATCACATCACTGAGCTTCATGAACAGAGACACTGAGCTTCATGAACAGCAACCTCATGAACTCTTAAAATCATAAAGGACAATATGAGAAAGCAGCTGGAACAAGGGTAGAAAGACAAAGTAGAATTAAATCAAATGACCCTAGTTTTCCACAGTAAGAATTTCACAAACTGAAATGCTCAACAACAACAAACAATTTGGAGCTGTAATAATAACATTTGTGTTTTGAAAAACAACTGATACAGAGCCCACAGTGAGTGACTGTGCCTGTGGTGAAGGCCAGTGGCACAGAGCCAGGAAAAGCAGCTTAGGCAACACCGAGGGTACAGCAGGACACAAGTGGCACCTACACACCCTTCCTTCTACACACTTTGCCAGATGGCACCAGGGCTTTTTGCCTTTCTTCACCCAGAAAAGGGTAACACCTTGCATTACTAGATGGACAAGAACAAAGGTTTGGCCTGAGTATTCTCCACAGCAGCATTCTTAGGTTACGACAGTCACTGTGTAGGCAGATTATTTATTCAATGGGGGATAAGCAAGGCTTCAGGGATAAATCAAACAGTATTATCAAACTGTAATTCTCTCTGGATTATACAGATGGCAAATAGGGAGACTATAATCTGAGAAGTGCAGTAAAGAGAAAGAAAATAAGCATTACCACAAAAGTGAATGATTACTATACTTGTGGTGTTCAAATATAATCACAAAAGCCACTGTGATGTATGAAGAATGACCAACTTCTCGGTTAGGCTTTTTCACATTATAACATTTCATGCATATTTATACAATATTGTGCATCGCTGCCCCACAGTGCACTGCAGTGTAGTGCATTAGAAAACACTTCAGGGTAGTAATGCCGGAAAAGGCCACTGGTCGTCTCTCACCTCCAGTTTTTGGTATGCGGAGGGGACTCCTCCAGTCGGATAAGAGCATAGCGTGCTGCATTGAGAGAAAGCCCACGAATACCATCACCCCATTCCTTCTCTGCGCTGCATGTATGAAGACACACACACAGGATCTTTACATAAGATGTGGACATTAACATTCCTGTTCATACCCAGATCATAGCCATTACACTTTATGTCTATCTGCAAAAATGTTAGTCAATCTAACTGGCTAATCCTCTATGCATGTTCCTGGGGCCATTTGTCTTACCCTCGGTATTCAATGTACTTGTAGATACAGGTAGCTATGACCATGGCCACCAGGGCATAGTTCCAGGAGGAGATGAACATCAGGGCAAGACACAGGCTCATGCCCAGGAAGGACAGCGCCCTATCGCACAGGAGAAAGAAAATGAGCACTCGCATCCAAACCAGAGTCCACCAAACTGCATTTGCTGTTACTCATAAAACCTTGAATAAGTGGCAAAATGAAATGGTGAAATGCTAGTCAATATACAGCCTGACTCCAAGCCTCTTCTTGACCCACCAACTGTGTACCAAATGTCTGGTCATTAGAGATGAAGATTGAGCATTGCTAAACTGGAGCCTTACACATGATAATGCTAATCCGTATCTTTTGTTACCAGTCATGAATTTTGCAAGCACACATAGTGTCATTCATACAAAGCAACAATGTTACAGAGCTCTCCTACATAGGAACTTCTAGTACCACCTTAGAGAATCATCAGCCTGTTAAAAATGTATAAGGGAGTAAGTAGGTGATTTGTGTGCGTTACTAGCTTTAACATCTGAAAGCAATGTTGTATTGCAAAGGCATATGTCCTACTTTTCCACACACATCACTTTGTATCTTAGTATAGTATGTGTGCATTTGCATGAGGAGGAGGTGCCTCTCTGCCACCAAAACTGCACCAGCCTGGCGCTTGCCAGGAACTGGGCGTGAGAAAGAGTGCATGACCTCAGAGAGAACTGAGACGTCTAAGGAGTACTGCTAAAGGAAACCACAAGTTTGCATGCTTGGATTCCACAGTGACCTAAACAGTACTGAAAGGTAACAGATTAACAGGAAGATAAGATGAATTCTTTCACCCTCATCAGATCGAGCTTTTCACCTTCCTTCACCTTTAAAAGGCCAAAGCAATGCCTGAGAAATTAAGGTGCAGGGTTGTTCACTAGGACCTGCCCCTGTGCTCACCAGTGATAGTACTTGAAGCGGGGCCTCCAGTTAGGCGTGCGCAGAAGGGTCTGCAGAGCACAGGCCAAGTTCACAAACAGGTAACACATCAGGAAGAACCTGTCAGAGGACAAACACACTCTAACACTCTAAAATTGGCACTACAGTTCGACAGCTTTCATAAACAGCAAGAAAGAATAGGGCCACAATAAGTAAGTAGGTGGGCAGGAACAGGGACAGACAGGGAGAGGGAGGAACATGAGCTGGAAGGAAGTTATTAAAGTTATTATCATCAGTAAACCAGGAGAGCGAGGATAAAAGGAGGATATGAAAGGGGCAGACAGCCCAGCCAGAACAAAAAGTAGGTAAGAGGATTAAACAATAGAGCATAGAATGCAGCTGAAATCAAAGGATGGATTAGTAAAATTAGAAAAAAAAAAATCTAGTCAAAAAGAGGACAGGAGCAAACAAAGCAGAGAGAAAGCATAGGAAAATTACTTCTTACTTCACAACAGGATGAGGAAAAGGCACTATGGCCAGTACAGCTGACAACATGAAAGACATAGCAGGAAGAGAGCTCCACTCACATGGAGAGGATGGGAGCCACATCATCCAGTGAGGCGATGAGGATGCCAGTCTCACAGATCCCAGCAGTGAGCAACAATGCCCAGGTGGGCTCGCCATTGGCTTTGCCATGCCCAAACACCTGGGAACAGGACCAACAGCGCACTCAAGATACTGGCCCAGATAGCAGTGTGTGCTTTGCTGGACATGATGTAGATGATGCAGGCTTTTCTTCAACTTCTGTGAATCTTGGTTATTGCATATAAATTACTGTCAGAGGCACTATCAAGATGAGCCAACCTATTCAAAGAATGCAATGTACTCTAATTAATTTTTTATGTCCTATATTTTACATATATTACATCTAGGTTTTTACATACAGGTTCTTGTTAGGCTGTTTCTAAGTGTAAAGATGTTTTACTGATAACAGATTGATCAACCACTGAAGATCAATACAAATAACGTGTTGCAGTGTCAGTGAGACCTCTAAGAAAGGCACAATGCCATCTCGAGCAATGGCTTGCAGCAGCCTGGGGGCGCCAGTGAGACTTTGTAGACCTGCGCCACAGCAAGAAAAGAAAGAGCCGATCACAATCACCCAGGGGGAGGGCCAGGATAGAGTACCAATGACCAAGTTTCCTTTGACTGAGTCTCCAAACCTGAAACACACGCACACACACACACACGCACACACGCACATGCACACACACACACATTGACATTTGGGTAGACATTTAGTGCCTTAATTCTCTCTTCTGATGTATTAATTGTATGACATACTAGGACAACTCTCCCGCAAGAGTTTTAATAAGGTCCTATTAATTGGAATTATTTGGATTTGGAACAGTAAGCACATTCACAGTGAAAGAGTAGCATTCAGTCTAAAACCATTTTTAGAGAAAAAAAAAATCAAAAGTAAAGAAAGAACTGACTTGTCTCGGAGAACCACTCCCTCGATGCAAGCACCAAACATCACCACACAGGATAGGTCTGAATTAGGCAGTTAAGAAAATTACTTTCCTAGAATTTGAAAAAACGCACATATTTCTACTTGGTTTCTTCAACACTGATTCATATAGTGACATATTGCCAGTACTGCCCACCTAGCTTGCTACGGAGCATAGATAAAGATACATCCTTACCCATAAAACACTACAACAGCAGGACTTTGAAAATATGTTATTGCAGCAAGGTTGCAACAAAAAAGTATAACATTACATTACATAATGCTCCTCCTAAAGCCATTGGGTTCATTCTGAGGATACAGATGGTAGTAGTAGTTGCTATGGCAAGAATGGTTCCTATGGGAATAGACCTCTGGGCATCCTTCAGATCCCCAGACCGGTTGGATCCTGCCATGATACCTGAAAAATGGACAAGGATAAAGAGGAAAAAAACTCTTACCTTTCAAAAATGTTTTATAATTTCATACACCCAGGAAAGTAATATCCCTATATGGCAGGTGACAATGGCATTGCAGAACCTTTTTGATTTAAATGTAATGCAGATCATATTTATTTTTCAAATGTAACCAAGTCATTATATCTGACTAGTTACATCTGGCTAAACTAATTTTGAGTGTACATGCCATGCATAAATGACTTCCTTTCTTAATAATCGATATAATGTATACATGCATTTACTTTCCCATCTCATTCTTTCATATATTTAGAGGAGCTATTGTATTTTTGTATCAGTCATGACCTGTGCACTATTGTGTTACATGGTGAGCAGGCACGGGGCCCCTCTGAGGGGAATGACTGGTCTGAGAGTTCCAGCTGAAAGGGGCAGATAAGCCTTATCTCCCTGCTGGCTCACAGGCTGCCTGTGGCACTTCAGATAGGGTTTAAGAATAGAGATTAAGGTGCAAGTGGGTAGAAAAGGACCAAGTGCACAATATACACCCATCCAATGAACACAGTGCATACACATCACATACTACATGGCATATTACAGAAGTAGAATAAAACTTGGATGAATGGGTTAGTTAGAAAGAAAAGGCACCCTACATATTCAAGGCATGATGAGTATGGTGCTAAAGAGATACAGAGAGCAAAGTAGCAAGTAAGGGAATGGTGAAAGTGTCCTTACCAGTGACCGAAGGAAAGTATATCCCCACCAGCAAAGTAAAGAATGTGGCGATATCGTTGACCACGTAGGGCAAGTACATGTCCTCAGAGGTATCAGACACTTCCAGTGACTCCATTTTCTTCTCCACCAGCATTTCAGAAGGACCATAACTTGACCACATGTTCTCTGTTCAGCAGAAACAATTATTGAAAGCTGGTAAAAACAAATTGTACATATACCCTCTGCAGTCTTGCTTGTCTGGTACTTATAAGGTCTTAAATGTGAAATGGAAGCACATGATCATGATCAGTGTCTCAGCCTTGCAATAAATCCTTTATCTCCTTGCACAATGTCAAAACTGTGGATCATCTCGCTGGTTCTGCTCTTCTTCAATCTTCTCCTCTCTCCCCAGCATCTATAACTTTCTTGTTTCAATGATATTCTATATCTGTAAAGATACTATCTATCCCTAAAGACTAGACAGGTGCCTTCTGGTTGTTTCTCCAAATGACTTGCTGTTGAGAAGCATGCTCTGAAAACCACAATTTGGTGTATTGAGTGCCTTTTACAAGAAAACTGGCCTCTCTGTTCATTCAGTAACTTACTCATGTGCTTCATCACAGAACTGTTTTAAATACTGACTGTTTTTCAGTTCAATAAGCTTTATTGGCATGACCATATACAATTATAGTATTGTTGACTGTTTACATTACATCTCAACGGTCATGTACCATACTGGACATAAGCCCCATATTTGTTTTTCTAGTATCAACAAAATGTATTCCTTTTATCCTTCCAGCTCTGACATCTATGTATTGTTTTACTTAGATTCATAAAAGAAAACATTGTCATGATTTATCAACATTAACATCCTGCAAATTAAAGACCCTCAGTGTTCAGCCAAACTCCATTCTCACTCCACTGCTCTCAGGTCTTCTGGTACAGGACATCTAGTTGTCCCAAAATTCAAATTAGTCACTGTTGGGGCAGATCTTTTTGTGTGAGGTGCCCCAAACTATGAAGCTCTATCACAAACTGTCAGATACAATCATTTATGTCTTCACACCTCCTGCCAATCTTCTTCTTACCCCAGTTTAGGATCATAGTGAAACTTATTTTATTTTGATGATTTTTTTATGTTTTATTTGAAGATGATGTTTTATTTTATGAGAATAATAATAATAAAAAGTTTTAAAGCAGCCCAAGGTATATTCTCATACCCAAGGTCTTTGTACAAACCACAATACACACATGCAAACATAACACATTATTATTATATAATTGCCTAAGGTTTGCAGTGAACTTAATGGCAGTGCTTCTCACCTGAGATAGCTCCACTGGTAAGGCCAGGAATACCCTGAATCACTGTGACATTGTTACTGGTAAAGTACTCATTGCAGGTGGCATTGAGATGGGGGCTGTCACAGAACAGGTCCCAAAGCTCTGTGGTAACCGTCATGTTATTTACAATCTCAGTCTTCAAACACTTGTCAAAGTTGTGGTTTTGAAGCGTGCGGTTGCCTAACAAGCAGACCCTAAGAAAGATGACCACAGACAGGAAAATGATTAAATACACACAATCAAGAAACTGTTAAATGCACACAATTAAGAAGCTATTAAATATACGTAACCAGTTTCTCATTTGTCATATCTGCTGGATGGCTATGTTTAGAAAGCAAATATGTGTTTTGTCTGATAAATTTGTTGTAGAAATTGTTGTAAAATGTTTTTAAGTGCTCTGTAGCTAAACTAACATACTATAAGTGAAACCATGCTTGGTTTAGAAAAATCTAAAACATCGGCATGGTTTCTTACATAACCAAGACCCTTCATTTTTGAGAAAAAATACACTGTTTTCCTCAGCAGTTTCAAATTAATTAAGCCTAGGCTATATTGGTAGAGAGCAAAAACAGACAAAGTGTACTGCACTGAAGCAGTGGCTGCTAAAAAGAAAGATTCACTGATGTACACTGCACTTGGCCAGTTCCTTCCTTGTTGTCAGCAAATATATTGCATTATATTTAGTTACATGGTTGCAGTTTGCACATTTTATGGGTCCAAATATAAAAGAACATATTGTTTTTTGACATTTAGCAGTGAGCTTATGTTCTAAATTGCCACTATAATGATAGTGAAAGCCTAAAAAGATATTTACTGACTTGAACTATATATAGAGGATAACAATATCCAGTTGTCTAAATATAACTGCTAATTAAGAGGTAGAATCTCTTATTATGCTTATGTGTATATATATGTGTGTGCGTGTGTGTGTGTGTGTGTGTGTGTGTGTGTGTGTGTGTGTGTGTGTGTGTGAGAGAGAGAGTAACCTGCAAAGCAAAATGAATTCAACGGGTTTATTGTCATACTTTACAGAAACCAGAAATTCCCAAGTAAAACACACAGACAGACAGACAGACAGACAGACCTCTAGCAATCATTCAAAAACCTCATCCTGTCCCAAAAAATGGATTATTTCAAATGTCCTTGCTCACCTAGAGCTTTTCAGTAACTCAATAATATTTGGATTAAAAAAAACAAAAAGAGTGAAGTTTTATGTTTTACTTTTATGAGCCCTATGGTCAACACAAACACATAGGCATTGGAACTCACGGAAATTCTGGTGGTTCAAAGATAGTTTTGACGACTCCAGCATAGATGGCAAGGATGGAGAGGATGACGCAGGCAAGGAAGACCAATGCTAGTTTATTTACGTATTTCACCCCCACGAACACGACGATTGCCATCAGGGCCAAGCAGCAGGTGCCATACACCCGCATGTTGTTCAGCATGGCTGCAGCCTCATGCTCTTTCTCAGCTGCCTTAAATATGGCAGCATTGGGAGCTATATAGGTCTGCATTGTAGAAGACAAAACAACAATTAAAGGAATACTCCAGGGTAGAGCCTTCCAAACCTTTTCTTTCAGCATTTATAGAGTTAAACATGGCTTTTAGACTTACATATATGGCCAAAAATTAACTTATTCTCTTCTCCAGGGCATAATTATTGCCAGTGAACTCACAGTACTATGAACTCACAGTACTGTCACTGTTACACAGATATGTGTTTATTACTCTAAAGGTAAGCTCTGTGGAGACACGTGTTCATTCTATCCCATACACTGAGGCTTCTTGAGAATCATGAATATGTGACACATTTATAATTTTCTCCTACCCTTTCAGCATAGTCATTCTGAAGATGAATGACAAAACCTTGAGTGCAAACTGTATAACCAACTCACCAAGAGTATTTCAATAGTACCAAGGATGTACATTGATCCAGCAAACGTGGTGCCCAAATAAAAACACAGTCCTACAGCCCCTCCAAACTCAGGGCCCAGCGACCGTGAAATCATGTAGTATGATCCTCCAGCTATGAGGTGAAAACAGAGAAATACAACATATACAATGAAGATTTTACATTTAAAGTAGCTAAAGGTCTTTATCTATGCAGTTATTTGGTGTGACATTATAATAACTGAGTTCTGCAAATACCAGGACATATCTGACATTTAGATATAATTCAACAGAGGTAGGCTCAGTGATGACAAATAGAATACCATCAACTCACCCGGAACTACCCCATTTGTAGCAATGGCACTCATAGATATTGCAGTTAGCATTGTCTGGAAAAAAACAAAACAAAAACATCAAGCATAGGAAAAAGAAAGGGTGAGTGCTCAGCAAGTGGAATACTTTAGGACTGATTCAAAATAGGAATCCTTCTTAAACACTAATTTTAGGAGAGGAATAGGAAATGGCTCAATTTCAGACATCACTGCCTCAGGATTGTGCAACAAGCTATTGTGTAACACGCCTGAGAGAGTGAGTGTCATTGTCCTTGAGTGCACTTGGACCTAATGACTGGGCTATATCTTGGCTGCTTCTTCCTCAGGCTTGGCTCATGCTGTGAAGAGCTGCATTACAGCTACTCACCGGCCATTTTCCTCCAGTTTAGTGATTAGGGACAGAATAAAATGACCACAAGAGCCCTTCTTGAATGAATGAAGCACATCCAGAGATATATGGCAGACACCACAAGGAGCCTGGAGGCAGATACCTCTTCTCACCCTACCTCTTTGACTTCAACAACATTACTGATACAAAATAAGATGATAAAATAAGATGATGTGTATCCCCTGACCAAGCAGCATTTTTTATCTAACACTATGCACCACTGCAGCCTGTCCTGTCATGACACTATGATTCCTGTGCTTCTGTTAAGGGGCTGAAGTAGAAATATCAATGTGAACAGTGACACCAGTTCAGGAAGTGTACTGTCACATTTCTTAATAAGCAGGCCCTAGAAAGGTGTGGTTGCTCCATTTGTCTGCTCGGGGTTATAAATAAGCACCTGTCTCAAAGAGTCCCATGCAAAACAGATTAAACTCCAAGACATCACACCCATGAGCACTGTCTGAAGTGGACGGACGGCTAAACTTTGATGGCAAGAAGTGTCAAGTAACCCACTCACTTTCTTACACAGCTTCTTTATATGCTTTCCTTTGTGTACTCATGAACATTTGTGTATTCATCTCTTAAAATTATTTCTTAATCCCTACAAACTGCTTAAAACTTTGTTGTGCTACAAGGAAAATAAGTTAGTCTAAAACCCTACAGTGACTTATGGCATTTGTTAAAACTCTTCAACTATAAGAGTAGCATTAAAACTAATTATCAAAACTAATTTGAGTCTAGCAGCACCGCCATCACGTCTCTCTTTTTTCTGAAACTGTGACAGTCATCCGACCTGTCTATCCATGAAAATCTCAGAACATAACGCACTTACACAACAGCAGCACATAGCTACAATGCTAAAGGCCTCCAGGATGCCAGCAGTCCCAACGATCCAGGTCATTCGCAGAAACAGGATCACTCCCAGGATATTCTGCATACAGGGAAGGTACACACCCATGAACGTGCCCATCTGTGGACTCTGTTTAGGGAACAGAAGAAAAAAGTGCCATCTCACTACACACTCTTAGACTCACAGACACCTGTGTATTTATATCCACCTGTGTATTTATACCTCTTGTCTTCCTATTTTCCTTGTTGGCCTTTACCAACCAATTACTTCACCACTTGGTGTGTACTTCTCAGTGTATATCTCTGGTTTTGTTCTGTTTCGTTTTCATTCACTTTTATATTAACATTCTCTAGTATATTTCCTCATGGTCCTTGCGAGTTTGTGTAACTATTCTGTGTTCCCTGTCTTCTGGTTCATTAACTATATTTCTTGGTATTCAGAACTTCACTCCTTTGCTTGGTGTGAAGCTGATCATCAGTGCTGTTTAGCAGGCAGCTTGTTTTCAGGTTATTACTTGGCAACAGTTTTATTTAGATTTTATATAGGGTCACTATCCTCACTGGAAACAAATCTGGCTGGAGCTATCCTGTTAGATAGACCATAAACAATAAATAATGTGTTCAAATTCTTCTTTATTTCTTGTCTTCAATTCTCAGGATATTAGTTTTGTTGAGTTCTCGTTACATATCTCTTTTTCTTGTAAAAATCAAATAAATAAAACAATACATAATATAATTTCTTACTCATCAAGTACATTTGCTGGTCTACTTAAGATCAGCGAGTTAGCTTCTATGACAGTGACAACATAACTGATGATTACAGAGATAACACAGGATAGCTAAGGCTACATCAACATTTAAGAGAACTAGTTCCATAGTTCACCATATAAGCACTCGAGCATAAATGCCAATATATTTAGCACAATCTTCAAACATTTCACAGTTTATCAAATCAACTAGAAACATGTTGCACTTACATCACAAAGGCATTGTAACATAAAATATCATGGTTACAACATAGGATGGCACACTTACAGGCATATTTAGGGCCAAGATTTTACAGAGTGAAAAAACCACGACTGAACTTTTGGATGAGCAACTCATAACTTAAACTGAGTCATGTAAACACAAGATTCTCAAATATTAGTGGAGACCTGAAGAGGACACTAAAACCACAGGAAATTCATCAAGTCCCTAATCCCATATAAAGCATTACTCCCCATCTGGTATAGTTAAGTTTATATCAATATCCCTTTTCACTCATCAGCCTTTTCTATAGGCTCCTTGGGGAGCAGGAGGACAACCTGTGACACCTGTGACAAATGCAATTAAATGTGTTGAGTCCCTTGCTTCACAACTCTAACCTCCACCTTTCTCATTCTGTTGTCTTGAGTTGGGATACTTTTGATGATGAGACCAATAGGCCAGTCATTTTTCTCAACTTGGTCATACTTCAGTAAGATGTCTAGGACTTGAACCTCATGTTTGTCAGCAATCTATTTCTTTCTGGATTGAAGTGTTAACAGGTACTCATCTCCAATGGTTCCAAAACAGTACTCAATCCTAATCACTGAAAGGATTCAGCTTCCAGAAAGTACTTGTCTTAGAGCAGTTTTTTTTACTTCATCCTTGAATACAAAGTGTTGAACACAATGGATGATTTGCAATTTGGCTTGGGTTTCTGGACCTTTGGGTTTTTTGGACTTTTCAGACATTTCCAGGAGGACTTTTCAGACATTTCCAGGAGGAGTTGTGAAGTTGAGAAAGCACCTACTACAGGGCGAATCTCAACGAGCTCTGGGTTGACAAGGTCAAACTCAGTTGATGTTACTGGAGTAGACAGCTGCTGTTGAACTTGCTTTAGGAACACGGGCCCAATGAACCATCTTGTTTGTTGCATGAGGCTTGCTTTTATTGGTCTTGCTGCAACGTTGGCTAGGTTGTTGTCTGTTGAGACATGGTGCCACTGTGTGGGTGTAGAGGACTTCCTAATTCTTGAAACTCTGTTTGATACATGGATATAAAACCTTCTTGAAGTATTATGGATGTTTCCTAATATGATCTTGCTGTCTGTGTAATACTTTACAACTTGAATCTCCAGATTCATTTGTTGGCAAATGAGCTCTACCATCTCCACAGCAAAATCGTGTGTTCAAGTTTCGGCACTAGGTTGGCCTTTCCCACGATGAAGCCAATGAGGTACTCTCCTCTTTCACTGAGAACTCACTTGGCCAATTCCAAGTCTTCGAGGTCATTTGCTAAATCATCATTTGGTAACGTTTCCATCACCTTACTGTTTGGGGCAAATGTGTGTAACCATAATTTGGACTCAGCATATTTTTTTTGTAGGAGATTAACAGCCTCTGTTTTGGTGGAGAGCACAATCAGACTGTCATCAAGTTTTGGGTGACAATATGGCTTTGCATATTTGCAATGTTCCTTATAACCTGCTTGTGCAGTTCTCCTTGCCCACAGCTGGTGCCACAGCTGGTGAGGAGCTCTTTCCGAAACATGGGCACTTTCTTGCATACTCCGTCACCTCTTTTGCAAGATCAGTGTCTCTATACCATAGAAAACATAGATCATTGAGATGGACTTCACTTACAGTGAAACTGTGTGGGCTCCTTTCGAAACTGCATCAGTACACAGACAAGAGTGTTGTTTATGTCCGGGCCACTTAAGAGGATGTCATTCAATGACACACCCTCATACTTGAGTTGAAGACTACCTGTATTTGTCTGGGCTTTTGTGGATGGTGTACTACAGACAATGGGAGGTACTAGCACTCTTCATCAGACTCCAAGGCATGAATTTCAAAAGTGAACTCTCAGGTCTTCTTTTTTGTTGAAGCTCAGACTGAGGGTGTAGAGCTGTTAAAGAGCCTGCTCTCAGTTGTTTGGTAGTCTCTGCTTATGTGTTCTAAAGAGAGGAGCACAACTTATTTCACTCATCTTTATACATCTTGTCCTATGATTATGAGAAAACATTCATCTTCTAGTGCAGGTATTGGCCTTTCATCATTTTCCTTCCTGTCAAACACTGTCACGAGGCTCTCTGTCTGGTCCCTATGGTAAAGATCTCTAGTTTTGTGAGGTGGATTGCAGACAATTTTTCTTTTGCCTGTTTGCTGCTGGGACATGGACTGAGATATGATGGTCTCCCATTAAACAGCATGTTGGTTTTATAGGTCTTCGCAGAGGCCGGCTTGTGTGTGCGTCCCAAAGAGACATCTCTTATGACAACCCAACCAATTTCAAGGAGTTGGACGAATGGTGTGTCTGGCGGCCCACTGTGCTGCTTTCTGACCTTGTGCAACCTCAACATGTCTCTGCCTAAGAGCAGGATTTGTGCCTCATGATCAATGGATGGGATTTTGTGTGCAGTGGTGTGCAAGTAAGAGTCGTGTGTGTTCTCAGGAAAGATATGTCAAACTGGTCATCTGGTAACATGCCAAATTCCAACAATAAGGAAAGCGGCACCTTTATATGACCATCAAAGTACTCTATGGCACACTTACAGGCATATGTAGGCCAGGATTTCAGAGAATGAAATTTCCAAATGAGCAACTCACAAATGAGCTCAAGACACGTAAACAAAAGCTTCTGAAATATTAGTGGAGACCTGACGAGAGTACTAAAACCACAGGAAATGCACCAAGTCTATAATCCCATATAAAGCATTACCAGAACATATATGCTAGAATTCAAAATATTATGGCTAAATAAATACAGCATATAACGGCAAAGGATAAAGGCTGAAAATGGCTAAGACCCATTTTAAATAAAGCTCCATTCAGTTGAAGACATAATGCCATATTGCTGAACCTCAAATCTGTTCATTCTGGGAGCCTTACTTTCACAGTTTTCTTCCTGGCACCTTCCTCTTCATCTGCTTCCTCATGCTCCCGAACCCCCTGCGTGAGGTTGGTGTAGTTGGCCAGTTTGCTGAGTAGCGATGACACCATAGGATTGCTGTCCATCTCTTCCTGCAGATAAATGGGTCATCCCTTTTCTCACACTTTCATAAAATTACAGCAGTCCAAATCAGCAAATCCATGGCAGCCCAATGAAATACAAAGAACTGAACCCATCAAACACTTATCTGTCAATACCACGGAATGGAGGCCAATTTGTATCTTTGCCCAAAATGATAATCCATGCATAAATTAATTTATAATTGGTGAAAACGTGTGAAAAACTGAAAACTATGAATATGACTATACGTACACACACGTCTGCATTTGTCTGTGTGTACTTTTGGAAACTGAAAAAGTACCTCAAACAGCGCCATGTTTGTTCCATCATAGAGGCTGCCTTTTTCATTGTCAATGTTGTTGATGAATGGACTGTTCTCTTTTGGGTTTCCATCACCTGAGGCAAAACAGAGAAAGTCACATCTTCAACTATACAAGCTTGACTCTCACTGCAGCTTCTAACAAATCAGATACTTGTGACAAATCACTGTGGCCAGAGAAAGAACAAATAAATAACAAAATAAATTAGCCAGTTAGAACTGATTAAAGTGCTTGCTTCCATCACTGACCATGAATTAAGGAAGAAACCGCACAAACGAGCTACACTGCACAACCCGAAAATGTCTATCAGACTCATCTGAGTAAAAACATGTAAAACTTTGCAATCTTTTCAGCACACCTGGCAAGAATCTGACCTCGTTCTATGTCTCTCATCATGAGCTGTGAGAAGCAAGAGGGAACAGGTTGGCCCCTTTTCAATGAATGAAAGTGCAATTTTAGTCAAATACAATTCTGAGTTTGTGAAAGAAGTATACGTACTAGGGGTGGAGCTCAGCTCACAATAGGATTAAATGTATGATACTGTGTCCATGACTTTATATTCTTAAGATACTGTGAACATATTTTGAATAAAGTAAAATAAACATCTGAATAATTTGTAGATGTTTTGTTTTGTATGTCATCCTGTTTCCATTTTTTTCAACAAATGGGAATATTGTAATACTGCTGCACAACTAATTTAAAAGACAATGGGGCAATCCCAATGACAGTCCAACTTCACTTGCATCCAGGTAATGTACAGTACTGTGTAAAAGTCTTAGGCCACCATTATAATAGTTGTTTAGTAATGGTATAATGACCATATATAAATGACCGTATCTAATTATTTATCAGTCTCTTAATATAAAAACAGAGAATATAGGAAATATATGCACATCATAAAACAAACAAACAACAGATTTCAGAACAAAATGGCTTTTACATGTAAAAGTACTTAGTGTGACCTCCATTGGCACTAAGAACATCTTGAACTCTTTTGGGGATACTGTACTGAAGTTTTCTGAAGTAATCCTCTGGTATTATTCCATTATTCCATTCAGGTTCCATTCCATCTAGGTTTAAAAGAGTCAGGTTACTGCTATTGCTCAAGTGTAAGGCTCTATGAGGTGCATGGCTACACTTTACATTGGAATATATTGTTACACAATGCACCCCTAATACATAAGCATAAAAGAAAGGACATGATTGTTCAGCTAATTCCAAAAATCTGGAAATGTAATGGAAAATACACTGCTTTCAATGGCAAAGTCTATTCTCTGGTGAGAGCACTGAATAGAACGATATATTAAATGTTAGAACCATCATTCACTCATTTCCCACTTTCTTGACTTTCTTGTACAGAGGCATGCACACTTAATCAAGACTGCTCCAAACTGAACAGCACCAGACAGGCCATAGAGCAGGAAACAGCTGGGGACCTCCACACCATCACAGTAAGAATGCTGAGAGACAGTTTCCATGTAAAGTTTTCCTCCAGTAAGGCAGGAAACCTGTGGCCGATTACAATCAGCTCAAACAGTCAGGCACTCTGACTCCAGGTTTCAATAACTGCATTATAAAAATGAAAACATTCTGTATTTCATGTCTTGTTGTTTAACAAAATAAAACAGTATACTTTAACCTATTTAACTGAATGTAATAGTAAAGAGATCAAGCTAAGTCAATTACCCAGTCAGTCCATCTGGCACATTGATCTTCTTATAATTAGAACAAAATGGTGATCAATGTCTTCTCTTTTAGGTCACTGAATCCAATTCCTGATGACTCTCAGAACTGCAGCCTATAACTTAATGGTGTGGCATTTCCATGTAAAGTAGACTGAACGGCTTAAATGCATGAAAGCATGTGATTCTTACCACACTTCTATTCATCACATAAGCTTATAGGTTAAATATACATGTGGCATAGACTTCAGAACCACCGATGAGGGAAAAATCAACTGGCAGTGAAAAGCAAATGACATTCACAAATCACCAGTTCTGAGAAGTGTGCTCAGTGCTGTTAGGTTTGGAGGGAGCGCTTCCAGGCAGGGAGCCGAGCTGAGCTGGCCTCGTTAACGCCGGAGTGGCCAGGAGGGCTGCACGCTGCCTCCTTGATGAATGACTGCAGGTGTGCCCAAAGCTCTCCCTAAGCTCCAGCCCTGTGCCACGCTCATGGTGTAGTCCTTGAGCCAATCTATGGTGTGACCTCTGCGGGCGCGCCCAGGGCAGCGCTGGGACTGTGGGACTGCACGCCTGTGCACCAGCAAAAACTACAGAGGAAGCAGCCGTCAGTTTCTGAGGTAGTACAGCTCAGCTTTTCTTGGACAAAAGCATGAATGATGGGCCCTTCTAAATTCCACTGCTGCCTGTAATTACCTTGGTAGACCGATGCTGTATGGCTTTCTAGATGAGAAATGACTGTCCCACAAATCAGCAGGAGAAAATTAAAAACTTAGTCAAAGAGGTTAGGTATAATGGCTTGCTTATTAGGGTAAAAGAATAACAACAAACAACAACATATTGTCCTATACAGTTGAGAAATCATTTGTAACCTGGAACTAAAGAGGGGAGAAGCAGAGGCTGGATTACAGACCATGTGCAGTTGAAACAAGAGCATCAGCATCAGGAGCCTTGCATCTCCGTGTCTATGGTAATAAAATGACCATGCACTCTATTTATACGTACTGAGCTCCATCTGTAAGCTGCCTTGCACACCTAGGCTGCAGCTCACAGTGCTGGTGTGACAGAGTGTGAGAGGAAGGGGGGAGGGGTCACATCAATCCTTTTATCCAATGGTTTCAGGCAAAGACCAAAGACACAGTCAGGCAAAAGTACAGAAAATAAACCCAGGCCAAAAACTGCAGTTTTAGCTACAGTTCTGCACTGACTGTACTGACAACTTTAGCAAAGAATAGTTGAAATTATCTATGTTGAATATGTTGAAATTAAATGTACTTAAAACAGGGTGGCACATTTATGAGAAGCACCATGTAACAACTAGTGAAATCAACAAAATTGCTGGCTTTAAACCAAAACGGCACCTAGTTAAGTATCTCAAATATAGCATCCAACCTGAGAAGTACTGTATCTAAGCACCCATCAAGAACCAAAGTCCTCTGACCCAAGCTTGACCCCAGCCACTTACCCTGCTGATGAGACCTCTCTACCTGCTCCATGCAGCTAAGGTAGAGGCTGTGGGGTCCCCTGAAGTGCTGCAGTGTGGGGGTCTCCCCTATGCCTGACGTGAGGGTGGTGCTAAGCTAGTCTGTGCTCTTAAGATCAGCTACTGTGACATTGCCTGCCAGAAGCCAATGACACATCAGTTGCTGATCCCTAGACATCACCACTAACAGAGGGGGAGGAGAAAGGGGTAGGGGTGGGGGGGAGACGGGACACAGAGAGAGAGAGAGGAGGGAGAGAGAGAGTCCAAGAGTGATGTGCAGCTGCTCACCTGCCCAAGGGTATACAGTGCTCCACTGCACACTAAAGGCTTAGAGAGAATAACTGGAGGGACAACTAAGAATGGAGTGAATTAATGTCATTTTATGCAATGTATGTCATAAGTGCCATGGGTCTTTCGCTAGAAGTCATGAACTCTAAAAGTCCAGAATGGACAAACCTTCAGCATTCTCATTTCTAATGTCTCATAATGAAAGTGAAGGAAGATCTTTATGCAGCCTATCAGAATTTGTCAAACACCTTATGATGAGGTCAGGCAAGATCCAAAAACAACCCAGATTTCAAATACAGACATGCTAGACTGAGAATCTGTGCCTGTACAAGAAGGAAATTGGCATGGAAAAAAAGCCAGTTTGGTAGTAAGGCAGAATGTTAAAATTATAGCTACCACTTTAATTTAGTGGTCAATAAATCACTTCATCAGCATGTCAACTGGGCTTTAGTAATCACTTAACCAGATTAGCCAAATCCTGCCCTTTTTATAAATCACACAGGCAAAGTCTGCAGGAAGCAGCACCATCATACAATGAAGACCTAATGTAACCCATCTAAACATTTACTACTCTAAGCATTCCAGCAGTGAAACCAGACTGTGAAGAACAAAGAATAAACAAGAAAGAACAGGGGAGTATAAATTATATATACACTAAGCCCAAAACACAACTGAACTCTGAACTACTGTTTAACTGAACATGTCATCACTGTAATGTCCCTCCTTTTGCTTCTTTACCACAGCCAATATGTGAAAACAAGTGTTCAACAAACTATGTGAACACTGAATTTGGTCTGCTTTTTCTAGCTGACCATTGTCTGGCAAAAACTAAATTAATAAAGCACTCCACAATGTTTCATCAAGCTTGGCAATATGTCATCAAGGCTAGGGAATCCTCAGATTAACTACAGCATATCTCAACTTGCACATATCCACCAGGCGGGTTGCCTGGGTGACGCTGGATGTAGCCAGTGTTGGTTGGTTAAAAGGCGGCTCTGTTGAGCTTTGTGATGCTTTAAGCCGCTACGGCCCTCAGGTAAAAGAAGAGCTTCTTACATAACAGTGAATGCAGAGAGGGTGGGGGCCTGTGTGCCAGGTGGATCGAGCCAAGGTAGCAACTCAGAGGGCTCAAAGCTCCTTAAAGCTGCAGGTCACATCTATTATACCTGTCACTAACAAATTATTCTTTTTAAAAAAATTTTATACTATGATTTATCCATAGTAGAGGTCATGGTGAGTGCTCTTCACCTTTTTAAACATCTTTTAAAACATAGTCAGGTTTGGACTTGACATGGAATGTTTGCATAGTTTAGGCAGCAGTGGATATGCATGAGTGCTAATTTGATTTCCGCCCCAGCAATCACTGGCACAGACACTTTTATGGTACAGATGGTACAGACGGACAGATTTGTATTCCACTGACAATGTGGGAAATCTGATTTAGCTGATATGGCGGTCAGCACAGACCATGTGAGCTATGGTGATTTCCAGTGACTATGACAATGACCCAAGACACACATGCACACAGTTTCCTCCTCCCTTGGGAAAAAAAGGAAAGAAAAACCCATTTATGTACACAGTCTGCAAGAGGGCATGAAGAGAGTATCAATATTAAGTGAGGCAAAATAAGTCATTCAAAACTCTATCTTAAAACCAGATGTTTTTCACCACTTAAAAAAGCCTTAAATCTCAGCAGGTTTAAGATCAAAGGAAAGATTGTGGGCTAGTAGGATTATATCAGCAAAATCAGTTTTTCTTCCCACATGCAGTTCACACTGGGAAAGGGGAATGCAGCACGACAAGGATTCTAAATGCTTGACGACTGCTATGCTTTCTAAATGCTAAATGCTTCTAAATGCTTGACAACTGCTATGCTTTCTCCACCAGAGGGCAATACTGACATGTAGCATCAATGTGAGTCACTCTCTCTCTCACTCTCTCTCTCTCTCTCTCTCTCTCTCTCTCTCTCTCTCTCATCTGAACATAGAGGTATGCAATTTCTGATGAAGAGATTTATTGTTATATTCAGTGTTAAGCTTGCTTAAAAACAATAAAAAAATCTACATACACACTAAGCAGGCTTCTGGGGAGAAATCATGATTGCTCGTGCTGTCTGGTGCTGATTCACAGCTCACACAACCAGTATGCTGGTTATCCCCTTAGCACCTTTTGTCTAGCCACTCACTTACTTTTCTGTATTATACCTATTCAATGCCCGCTCAAGCAGGCTCTCTTGCTGTCTCTATCCCGCTACAAAAGAGTATCTGCTAAATGCTGTAAACACACACACACACACACACACACAATACTCAGATATAAATCTATATGAGACAAATGTGTTCAGTGCCATATTTCCATATTTATAAAAGGAGAATTCAACCACTTGTGCATGTCAGTAAATAAAAATTATGCTATAAAAATACACACATGTATATTATTACATATATTTGTAATTATACAAACACGTGTATTACTCGGAAAATATGAGATTTTTAGGTTTTAGATCTAAAACAAAAAAAAATTAGACTTAGGTTATCATAATTTCAAGCCCTGGCAAGCACATACAGGTCTAATCCAAATGACCCTAAAGTAGAACATGTCAAACAAGCATGAACATGTGAGTCAATATTGCAACACAACAGCTAGACATGTTCAGTGCCATGTTTATAACAGGGGAATTTAACCACTTCAGTTATGCATGCCAGTAATCATGAATAGGAATAATAATAATAATAATCATCATCATCATCATCATCGTCATCATCATCATCATCATCATCATCATCTACTACTATTACTACTACTACATTTACATTTATGGCATTTAGCAGACGCTCTTATCCAGAGCGACTTATAAAAGTGCTTTGTCATTTACTCACAGAATATATCCTAGTACAGTACAGTAGGTAAGAAGCAAACATCTTAATGACCTAGAATACTGTAGAATACAGGGATGAATGCTGATACCTAAAAGTACAAAATACACAAGGTCTATCTTAAACAATGATAAGTGCTATAAACAATAAATGCTAGAGTTTGTTAAACAACATAAACAATACCCCACAATAAGTAATAATTTAGTCAGTCAATATGGGAGCAGTGTCAGTTGTCCTTTAAATATTCTGCAGATAGATGGGTCTTCAGTCTGTGTTCAGTTTACATTACTACTACTACTAGTACTGCTACAACAACAGCTGCTATCAAGTTACTGATTTATATTAGCTTTTATGCCTTCCTGACACATTAAGAAGAGTAAAAACCTGCATACACAGAGATTACAGGACCATACAGCTCACACTGCCAGTTCATGATTGTTGCAGACTACACATGCAGCATGCTTCACAGATCAGCATGCCATCTTACTATACACCAGTTTGCTAACTATGCTTTAGCTGCAGCAATATTTAATGCTTTCGTTTTCAACAGTAATGTGATCCAATATATTTTTATAGAAGGCTGATTCTAAAAACTAAAGGGCATTACTAAAGTGTTATCAGCGTCATACAGGCCATTATTAGCATAGTCATATCTATTCATGTCAGAAACACCTCTGTCATTCCCAGAACATGCCAAATGACTCTAGAAGTTTGCTTTCAACAATGAAACAGAAAACCAGGAGCTTACTGTCACCAATCTTGACTGGTCGGCTCCCAATGTACAGTTCACATGAAGCAGAATGAGTCAGCGCATATAAGTAAGAGAAAATACAAAATAAATGCTCTCAAGATGTTATCAGGTAGAGTACACAGAGTACAAAATGGGTGGTAGCACTGGTAGGTACACTGGCCAAAAATCAGGAAGCATGGTATGCGTGTGTGTGTGTGTGTGTGTGTGTGTGTGTGTGTGTGTGTGTGTGTGTGTGTTTGTCGTCTAGCTATTTCTCAATGTTTCACTTTTAGGGGAAAACATTTATTTTAAAGCTAATTAGCCCATATTGTTTTTTAAATCATACTGTTGACACACCACTTGATCATCCGACATACAGCTGTGTGTAGATGTCAAGGAACAGACAAACCACTAAACACTAGCCTCTACTTGGTGGGGGTGTAAATTGTGAAACTGCATGCAAACCAAGCTTACTCCCGTGCAAACTCAGTTTATTGCACAGATGTGTTGTGTAAGGCTCACACAACCACTCCCAATAGGCCAAGCAGAGGCTAAGGTCTTCAGAGTAGGTATTAATTTGGAAGGCAGAGGTCATGAAGTGAGCTGGAATGCTCGTACATGACCTAGAGAAGTAATCATATAGTTTAGTGTAGCTAGTCTTACTGGTTTCATGCACCAAATGGGACAGGTGAATACATACCTTATGGTTGTATATCTAATAATGTCTCTGATATTCAAGTCCTCATTCCACATTTCACAACTGGCATTCAAAATACTCTTCCTGTTTCCAATTTTTCACCTTTCAGTGAGAAGTGTAGATCATGTCCTGCTGATATTGTCTGGAAATCAGGACTATATATCCAATGTAAACATTCCTGAAATTCAGCACACTTAATTTTTTTTAAAAGTGTCTTACTTCTACTAAGCCCTTCCTTTTCCGACATTCACAAATTGCAAACAATTGCTTTACTGGCAATGAACAATCTCATGTACTATCACAGAATGGCAAAGGGACATAAAACACTTTAGAAAGACAAGAACTCAGAATATTTGCCAGAATATTTGTTGGACCAAGGACCCTCATGAAAACAGACATTCATTGACCCCAGGGCAATCAAGAGACATGATAGTAAAAAAAAATATATGTGCGAAAGACATGTGAGAGTATGCGTGGGAAAGGAAAGCCAGGAACCTTACAGCAAGGCCACATCCAGTGCTGCACCACATGGACCAAATGGCACAATGATCTTAGAATGGGACATTATCTAGGGTACACATTTGACATTTCCACAAGCCATCACTGAATAATTTGGTGGAAACAATTACTGTGAATTTGTCACAATGCATGAATGCATGTGATTCATCTGAATGTTGCCAGCATCCTGCACGATCAGTGACATGAGACTGGTCATCATGGTCACAGCACAGGAGAATCGCTGCAACACTCTCACTAAACACAGTCACCTTAACTATTCTGATATACTGAATGCACTATTTTGAATCCATTTGCAATGCCATACAGTAAGGGCCAATATTTCTATATTGATTCACATGGGATAAACTGAGCGGAAGCAGAAACGTGAGGATTGTTCCTGATCATGAGCTGCTAAGATTCATGGACTTTATTTTACCTTAAGATCATGACACATACTTTACACTGCTACACAAGGGTTGTTTTTAAAACCCACAGGACAGGTTGTGCACGGTACCAGCACATTGAACACAATGAACAAACATTAATTGTCTTGAATACTTATCTGGGCAACTTATTAGGAACATGCCTTAGACTGGATAAAAATGTTTAAAATATGGATAAACTGGATAAAATATGGGATAAAAATATGGGAGCATTCATTAGGTCACAATGACACAGAGGAGACCAACTGCAGACTGAAACACTGAAACAAATAACTGCTTTGCACAAAAATAAAGCCAGAAATATACAGCTCAGCAACAGTTAACAACCACACAGACAGTGTGGCTGTGGGGTAAGAGTCATTGACACGAGCATTATAAACTTGAGAAGTCAGGAGAGAAGGTGAAAAACAGGAAGCATAAGGGTAGTGTGGATCACTGGCCAAATAGCCAGCAGCAATCTTGTTAATGAGATCAGACAAGAGCGCTGAATAACTGCAATGTTTAATGTAACGGAGGCATACAAATATTAAATAGTTAATTTGCTCAACCTCTATTTATATAGTGACAGGCAGCTTTGGTCATGCTACTCTGTCAGTAAAAATGCTTACTTTAGCCAGGTGCAAAATTAATGTTCACCTCGAGACTGCTAGGCAGTGCTTTTATTTGGTTTGCAGCTGGGTCTTTGGCAGGTCCCGCTATGTGCCATCTCCTTTTACACTGAACCAGTGTTCTGCTGTGCCAGAGCATTTGTTTATGCAGACAAAGAGATGGAAGAATACTAGCAGAAACTCTTGCTAGTCATTTGAATCCTTAAATCCTTAAAATCTGAACCAATTTGGTTTGTCACTGTTTATGTTAAGTAGTCAGAGCTTACTTTAATTAAGTAGTCAGAACGTACTTGCTGATATACTAGAAAGCATTTCTTGGTGTAGAGAAGTCCCGGGTGTAGCTCTGCATGGAACATGGAAACACAATTAACAAGTTCTTTTTTAATCCATAACTAAAAATTCTGATGCTGGCTGTAATTTCTGTCTGCAGTATCAAGAGAATTAAATGTCACTTGTGAAACCATGTGCTAAAAACGAATCCATTGTAGAGGTATGTTACGTAACTTGTTTAAGATGTGTTGTCTCTTTATGAACCAACTTGCATGCAAAAGTCAACAAAATATTCTGCTTACTTTGGCCAGAACTCAGTAAAAGCTAAATCTAAAAAAAAGAAAAGCCTGTACTGAGATTCTGAACGATAAGCATGATCTGGGTTTACAGTTACCGTGTTATTTAATTTCAGGTTTGTCTTTGGGTGGAGCTCAGAAATAATTTGACACAGATGCCCAGCTTCATGGTCCATTCCAGCAGTATGTAATCAGAGAGGAAGAGCGCGCCAGACTCTCCTGGTCTCAGAGGAAGCTTCTGCGGTAATGGAGTAGATACAGAGTCTGAATTTGTCTTTATTTGGATACTCAAGTCCTTGACTCAAATCAATAAGAACAAAGATGAGAAGCTGATCCTGAACTTCCTCTGAAGGACAGAAGATAAAAAGGAAAAACACTACCTCCATTGCCGAGATGGCTGATAGGTGGGATTATCAACTCCCGCTGAGGGAGACCAACAGAAACAAAGCTACAAGGCAAATCAATAGTACTGACCAGAATCTGACTGGAGAGGTGGGGAAGAAAAACAGCCATTGCACAACACAAGACCCCACCAGCCGACAAATCTTACATAACCCTCAGTTCTCTGCGCTTGCTGCTTCTCCACTGAGTCTATAATATTCGGGCTATTACTGCACAACATGATGGCAATTACCAGTAACAGACTGAAACAGTGAAAAAAACTGTTGAGCACTGGCTCAAAAGAATTTGATGGTAGAGGTAGTTGGTACAGTGTTGAACAAATGCACTCAGTGACCTTTTGTGAACACACAGCAAAGTGCGTGTCCTAAACTGAGTGACAGCTCAAAAAGATAATGATACTGGTTCAACAGAAGCCTGATATTGGACCACGCTATGCTAATAGAACATGGAAACATTAGCCACTCCATTAGCATGATACTGTAAAGTCGGCACTCAAAGTCTTACCTGTTTAAGAGTTTTATTACAGCTTTGCTAAAAGACAGATCACAGGTAAATATCAAGAAGCATTATAACTGTACTAGCTGCCTCAAAGACATTCAGTGGAGCACTGATAATGAAAGAATGCAGAGGGGTAAGTGAGAGAAATAGACAGGAGCTACTATTGAGAAGTGTTCCTCTCGCCATTGTGTGAAAAGAGGAAAAAGTGTTTCTAGAAGGCTCCACTTTATTGTGCAAGCAAGGCAGACAAAATATTTTTTAAAAAAAGAAAAAGAAAGAAAAACCACAAGGGTTACGTATTTTTATATAGCCTTGTGGCTCAGGGTTTAGCACATTATAGGTTCTAGAAAGGTCCACAAATGTCACAAGCTAGGCTCACCTGGAGTTGTTTCATCCTCCTCCCTCAGGACATTGCTATCATCTCCGTCTTCCCAGGACGACTTCCTGCCGTCACCCACGCGGACCACTGTGAAGTTTGTTGGCATTTTCTCACCATGTGCTTTTCCGTCAACACGTCTCCCGTTCCTTATCTCGCTCCCGCTTGGTCTTGCTCTGTCTCTTGCCTTTATTGTCTTTTCTCTACCCCCCCCGTGAGCAACTCCCTCTCCTCCCGTGCGATGACTTGTCTCAGCTGTAGTTCGAAGTTCTCCGTTTCATTCCTACTGCTTGGTTACCGGTGGCCCATGTGACCAGCCTTCCTCCAAATATGGAGCTTAAACAACCCCGCCTTGTGGGCCAGGCACAAAGACACACACACACGCGCACACACACACATGCGCGCGCACACACACACACACACACACACACACACACACACACTGTAAAGACAGTCTGCCTTTCTTTTCTGTGGGAGTCGGGATCTCCACAGAGGGACAGAGACAAAAGAAGAGGAGATGAAAGAATCTATTGATTAAGTTTAGGCCTCTACCACTTCCTCTCTTTCAGACAAAGGGAAAAAGGCTTGACATAAAAAAGCCTGATTCCTGCTCAAGGAGCAATGAAACCCAGTCAGAACTGTAGCAGTTCAAAGCTTTACAAGAGCAGTTCAAAACGACCTTACAGATGAGTTTCTCCTAGCCACAGCAGCAATGGGATCCACATAATAATATTCAACATGTCAGCATGAATGGTCAAACATACATTTCTAACCAATAAAGATCTGAGCCTTGATCCTAAAAAATATGAGTTGCTGGAAATGGTCTTGTTCTTATATGAGTATCATACCCAGTTACTCAGTTATCATAATGTCACTCCACATGTCACTCATCTGTTCAAGCTTCACTACAAGCTCAGTTTATTGTATTCCCCACGATATGATAAAGACTTAGAAGACATATTTGGATTTGAAAACTGTCTAAACTCAAGAATCTCATAAAGACATCACAATCTATTTATAACTCCAAAATATTTGAAACAAACAAACAAACAAACAAAAAAGGTACAAAAGGTGCCCCTCTAACATTTAATGAATGAAGTCACATAGGTTTTAGGTGACTTTATTTTACGGCTGCTTAGAAATTCTATTTCTAGCTATTTTCTGCAAGTCATGGGATTCAATATCTTAGAATATTATATCACTATGGAGTCAAATTACAGTCATTTCCCTCTAAATGAACTATATAATGGAATAAAGCATAGAAGAAAAAAGTCCAAAAAGATGAGTTGTAAGGTATGATGCTGGAAACTGTCCACCTTGTTCCTGGGTTATCTCTAGACAGGGGTTATGAATCTTATTGGGTTCAATAAAATTTCTCACAAACATAGTATTCAGTGTGTTTATTCTGGCTTGTGTCCTCTGCCCACTGGGTTCTCTTAGCCAATGTGAATTTTATTGTGGTTGTGGTATAAAATATGTTAAATAATGAAATGTTTCTTCCTGAACTGTTTTTTCTTACAACTGCACCCTCAGGCAAAGTTCTCCACAAGACAGGGCATATAATGTTAAATACAGCTCAGACTGTAGTAAGAACCGATGACACATCCAGTTGGCTATAAGGGTCAAACTGGCAGTACAGACACATACAATTAATCTTATTTTCAATAAATATGAGCATCTATATTGCCGCAATGCACATATGATGCAAAATTGTCAGGCAACTTTTTGTGACCTTGAAATAACAGAGGCATAAGGCCAAACTGTTTATCTGCACATACAGAGGCACTGTGAACTACATTTCACCAATCAGTCACAGCAAATTGGATTAGAGCCTACATAAAAGGGCGGGTCTTCCATGAGAATGGTCCACCCACTCTGTTGCCTCTAGCAACTTTACTATGGGGCTCATACACTTAGACTGAAAATGGTGGTTAGTTTTTTTTTTTGATGTTGATCAAACCCAAAGGTGGGATTTGAACTGCATGTCATTACAGTGGCTCATTGTGATGGCGTCAGCTATCTTTTTAAATGAACTTATAATACAGTAATTGTTCAACACAGGACAGATTTGTCGTCAAGCCCTGATGCTGTTGCCATCTCACAAAGCCTTCTCTGGGCTATGTGCCATAATAATGTGCTGAACTCACAGCAAAGGTTATATTGCCTAGTAAACCCAACATCCTCATTAGTTATGGCACAAATTTCATCCAAAAATCATTTTCCTAAATGACCAGTGTAAGACAGATGAGAGTAGGAAAGAAAGATGAGTTTGTCTTGTTATCTCTGAAACTGTTCTTCCAGTGATTCTCATCAGAAGATGTGTCTTAGAAGGCCTAAAACTAATCAAACTAATCTGCAAAAGTCTCTTACAAAAGAAGCCTAATCAGGAGTCTATACCCACCAACACGTAAATGCACTCAGAACATGCCCTTTAGCTATTCTGGAATAGCTTAGTCATTTGTAATAGTTCCCTGTTACTTGCTAAAGCATTACATTTTAAAAACATTACAAAGGTTGTTAGTCTAAAGCTATAATAGACATAGGCTAATAGTCTAGATAGGGGTTGTGATGATGCTGAACAGAAACATTTATTTTTCAAATTAACATAGAACAGAAATCTATTTTTGCTTCTATTCTCGGCATGGTGGCTAGATGTGGGTATTGATGCATCAGGAAATATAACAAATGTACAGAGATGGGCTACTGAACCTTCCTATGGGAGACAAAGCTGAAGGGAGTGTTCTAAAGGAACCATATTTGGCTAACCTCAAGAATCATTAATCCATACAGTTTTCTGGAAACACTGGAAATATCAGACCAATTATTGGTAACGCAATGACAGACACTTTTAACAGCAACAACACACCCTAGAAAATGTAAACTGTGCAAATAGTCACACACAAAGAGTTTCAACAGTACAAGACATCAGAGTTTACAACCCAGTTGTAACTGAGCATGCTCCCAAAAGCAAATAAAAACATTCCAGCACATCCCAGGGACTTCACCCTAACGGTTTAGTCATTTGAAAATGAAGGGCTGTCTCACTTCTTGACCTTTGATTTACTGACAGTGTTATGCTCCAAAGGCACCCTGTTATTCTGATACAGCTTTCGTTTATGTTGAATCCTAACAACTAACGGCCACTTTACACACCCCACTAAGTGTATTAGTGCCAGTCTGCAATCAGTTGTTAACTAAGAGAGCATAATGCAGCTTTCCTACTTCCTTCTCCTGGGCTTCATCCTTAATCACTGGGCTTCCTGGGCACTGGGTAAGAATGACACACCTGCTAGCATGTGGAAGAAGCCAAGTGGAAGCATCATGAAATGTACAGATTATTGGGAAAGTAACCATAAAAAAGAAAAGTGACAGAAAGTCACTGGAACCTTTAGAACACAGATCTTTCATTTTTCATTCAAATCCCCAAATCAATACACCTTTACTGGAGCCCTTCTCTACCTCTCTATGTCTGGCCATGTCATGAGAGGGGTGTGGCTTCAAGGCACCTTCCACTGTGAAGCCTGATTGCAAAAGCCCAGGGCCTAGGTTAATCTTGTCAATGCAGACAAAAGATGAGATGGCCCTTAAACCAGCCATTATATAGAGGCCAGCAATTCATTCTTCCCTTGAAAGACAGGAGAGGCAGGTAATAGCAGAAATGGAGCGGAAGCTTGGCACTAGACATCCTGAATAATTAAAGAGCATACTGGTAATAGAGTGTATGGGGATCACACAATTTGTTAGATCTGCTGAATTATGTTTCTGAACACAAAATAAATTCACATTTCATTTTACTTCATCTGGCAAAGGTGAGATGCAATTTCACAAACACAGAAAAATGATTAGCTAAAGAAAAATGGTGAATCTCTAATCATTTGACATGCATTAGATATGAGATCCAAAAATAAACAGTACTTACTGTAGAATTATGATGCCACCTTCTGGTGATTCTCAGTTAAAGCTAATGTGCTCTTGTTTTCAGCAGTTTCATCTGACAAGCATTTTTTGAATTAAGAACAAGACAAAAAATTTAAATAAATTCAGATAAGAAAAAGACTCAGATAGGATTAAGGTATATGCTGTCTTAAGATAACCTTTTGATACTGTACAACCTAATCAAATTCAAATATTATGAAAAAAAATGGAGAAGGCTGATATTCAAGCCAAATATAGGTGTTTACGAATAAATAGGAAATATACAAAGGCTCTTTAGTCCCTCTTAGATAAGCTTCTATACACATTAAGTGATGATTTATTTAGGAATTTAATCAACAGTGTGAGGCAACGGTTAAGCCTGGATTACAAGTGATACTGCAATACAATTTGAGGGAACAACAAACGAAACAATCACAGATGTGTTGAGGATTTCTTCTCTCTTTGCATGTTTTGTAGTCACCCAATCAGTTTTACTCTACTCTGTTCCACAGTAAACATTTTACCAGACATCACTACAAAACTTGGTACATATGGAACTTGTCAGAGCTAGTCTGTTTTAACAGACTGCAGTGCTTATAGTAAAGACCAGTGGTTACCTTAAAGTAAGAGAACTAGGAGTGTTCTTCTTTAAGAATTCCCTGTAATCAATAGAGTGTTTAAAAGCCATAGAACAGGCAAAAAAGTCAGACCTTTCCAAATGCAACTAAAATTAAATCAAAAGAGCAAACAATTGTGTCTATTTAGGTATTTCAGATTATAATTAGTAGATCCATATATACCCATGCAATAATCAAAAAAGACTGCGAACCCATTCCCCTGCTGGGTACTGTTGTTACCAAAAAGGATCAGACTGTAAAAGGGTAGGCATGTTTGGCAAAAGTTCAGAACAGGAGGGTAAGTGCTGTGGAGCTATACTGTAACATTGCAAACCTGGATGTTCACAAAAATAGATATTCAGTAACCTGTAAAGACCTTTCAGTTCATCATGGACAACTGGTCAAAATTCACGAGAGCTTTCCTTTCTAACTCAGGCAGCCATTAGCAGGTGACGACAGCTCCACGAGCAGTCTCGCTGGTATCCTTCTCAAATGCTGCAGTACATGCCACTCTCTCAGCTGTCTGTTTCACGTGGCAGGATCAAGTGCTACTTTTTTATGGAATCACTTATGCAACGGAAACCACACAGCGGGAGGATTTCGCGGAGCGTGCTGCAGGCTGCCCTTGTGAATGGGAGAGGTTTCCTGGACCAGGGGGATAGGTGGAGGGAGGAGAACAGTGTGACGCCGGGGGCCATCTGCTGGGGCTACAAGGCCTCAGGCAGTTCCACTCCCATCAGTAAAACAACTGAGAAAGGCTGTCACCTGAGATTTAATAAGGTAGAATTCATTGCTGCAGCCAGACAATTCTCAGTATGGTAACAATAACAAAGACGTTCAGCAAAGTCAAAGATAGGGCATGGGGTTCAGATTAAAAACACCACCCCTGGTGCAGTTTTTTTTTTTTTTTTTATGTAAAGATTCATGAAAGAGAGCTGGTACACAAATCACCTTGTATATCATGCCTGGTTACAAAGACTAAGCCAAAAAATTTACCGAAGACAATGAGTTTGATTGTTTGTTTTGTTTAGCTCCTGTACATTATAAGGGCAGCTCTTTGGAAAGATCTGTAAATTAACATTTATTTCAATTAAACCAATAAATCTACTTCCAAACACTATTTCCAGTATGTATTGTAATTTAGTTTTTTTTTCCCCACTTACATTCTGCCAGCCCAATCAGATCTGCGACAATGACTGTTTACAGAGACAGATGGTGCATAAGCTATAGAGGGAGGTTCATGCCATGAACACTGCTCTGTCAGCTGCAGGCAGTAACAAGACACTAGAGAGGTGGAAATTCCCATAATGCGTTATGGACAGAAAAGGCAACCCCGTTTTGGTCTTGCATTTTTAAACGTTTGTAAGCGGGCATGGAGGGTATGATGACTCACGCGACGATTAACTGTGAGCTTCATGCAAGTCTTCTAGCATGCAGTGGAAAAATACACAGAGGCCTCAGAAAAAATGGTGGCGCTACTATAGATAAAAACAAAATGCAAAACGTTAATTGAGGATAACAACTGTATGGCCTATTAATAAAGTGTTCATATCCATATTCTCAAAACCACATTGGTGTCCAAAGATCCTTTAGAATACCCATGAGACCATTAGAGCATGCACTACTGCAAATATCTTCATTATAAGACTATAAAGATGATTTATGAGGCTTAATGAAGGAAAAGTGAGAACACCAAAGTGCTGAGGGAAACACTATTCTCAGTATAGGCATACGTGGTACCAGTCAACAGCAGCATGTTAGATAACAAATAAACTACTTAAAATTGTTAATTCTTTCTTTCTAATGATTAGGTGAATCCAAACAATTTTCAGAAATCAAGAGGTCTCAGAAAATAATCTCAGAAGTCAAAGCATCTCTACACCATACAATTAACACCTCTTTATAAGACAGCATCTGAGTGTCCTTTTTATTGAAATGTATGATAAAATCACACATAAATGATTGGATGATTACTATTTAACCAACGATATCTAAGCACTTCTCTTTCTATGTCTTTGCACCTTACTATGCAGTGGTGCCAAAATCATAGGTCAAGCCCCCAGTGATCTAGCATGGAACAGCCTGGTCGTGAACTTGAATGCCCAGTCAGGTTTTCGCTGTTTCCTGACTGAGAGAGACTCCATGTAAAGGTCCATATAAAGCCTACCTGACAACCTAGTACTCACTCTCCCTTTTAGCCTCTGCCAACCAACATCGATGCGCACACAGGCAGGTGTGAAAATTAGATTACACTTTAGTCAACACAGGGGAAACAACACCCAAATGTGTGACAACTGCCCAAATAAAAACAATGCAGGGTTTTTAGGAGTGCTTTGAGCAGGAACTTGACAAACTGACAAGTTAGGCAGGAAACATTTTCTTGTTGTTGTTTGCTTGTTTGTTTTTTATTTGCTTTTACTAAATACATATGGCATTGTTTAGGTTTAAAGATGAGTTGCTGTGACTCTCATATGCCATGCCATGCAATCTGCTGTACACAGTGTTATTTACTGACATTCCTGCACCTTGCTGTAACTTGTTCATCACATTCACCAATTACTAATGGATGCCACTACTTGTTGAATAATGCTAATAAAAAGCCATTTAAGAGCAAAGCATTCTCTACCTCTGAGAACCACTTAATAAGATCTTTACAGTTATGTATTTACTAGACTAAATGCTATTTTTTAATTACTCTAGAACCTATCTAAACTTCTTTTCAAGCTTGAACACAAAGAATCTGATCTATTAAATTCCAATTTGAAATGAGTCTGTGTTTCAGAAAATGTTCACGGAGTGGTATAGCTTGTCTAAGCAAATGAATGCAATTAGGTTAAATAAATGTCCATGGAACATCAAATCTGATTTGAGTTTTACTGGCAGAACCACTCTGCTATAAGAGTGTGTAATTACATACACCATAGCCCATGTAAGTCAGGCAACTAAAGGAAGGCACAATTCCCAGTCGGGTGTTTCACCTGGATGTAACCCCACTAGTCCATTTTGGGCAAGAGAAATGCACTTCCAAGAAGTCAGTCATTTTTACTGATAACCCAAATACCTACTGGATGCAGTCGACTGCTCCAGATCAAGCTTCTCTGTGATGTTTGCATTATATACAGGTTTCAGCAAAGCAAATGTGAGATGCAGTAAAAGAAAAATGGGAAAATTTGAATATTTTGTTAATAATATTGTGAGTGCCATTAATAATGTTAATAACAACAGAAACTGTATATTTCAAGACATGGTCACTGTGAACTCCACAAGAAAGCCTGTGAATTATTTTCCATCAAGTGAACTATTGTTGCTTTCAAAGTATTTGAATAGTGCTGCTTATGACGGATACAGCAAGCACAATATTAACAGACTACAATGGATAATAACAATGACACAGACATATATTTTACGAAATCCTTACATGTTAACATGTTACATGTTAGTTTATATAGAATAAAGAATAAGTGATGGATAATATCAGATTTAAATCTGTTTTTCTTTATTCATGACACTACCCTTCTATCATGAATATGTTGGGGAAATTTTGCATAATCATGGAAATTGAAAGTGTTTTGTGAAATATCTTCAGTGCCTAAAAGACTAAAGGATAATTTATTTAATTTCCTTTAGCAAATTAACAAGACAGCAGACAGTACAGGTCAGTAATGTGAGATGAGATCCCTGACTCAAATGGTGACTGATGTGTGCAATTCTGTTGCAGAAAATACTGAGTATGCTACAGTCGCCAAGAGATGCTCTTGATGAGTCAGGTTAACAGCAGAATTATCCACGTTTGCTGCTGTTTCTGCAGTCTCAAGCTTCTTGAAGCCAATACATGAGTGTCAGACAATATGACAATCTTTATTCTGTGCACTTTAAGGGAAAGTGGCATCTAGCTAAACAAGAGTTCATAGTTCATTACTTTTTATTTTGCTGTTAAAGGCATTTATCACAGTGTAATTAATTGTAACGGCCACTGAGTAAAACTAACCTAAAGGTCCAGCCCTAAACATAGCCACAGATTACATAACTTATTCAATCATATACACCATAAATGGCATTACAATAGTAATGCCATTTATGTGAAATACAGGCCTACTATATTTCTCACAATAGTTGCAAAGGTAAATAAATGCTTATACCAATAACATAAATATCTAATCAAGGCCTAATATAACAATGATCTAATCTATTATCTAATAACATAAATGTGTGACATTATATCTAATAAATATCTGATCTAATATCTAATAACAAACATTTTGAAATTTGTACCCTCTGCGAGGCTACACCACAATTTTAAAAAGGTTGACAACACAGGAAGCCAACACATGTGACACACCTGAGGGGTGGAGAAGCATTATAATCCCATACTGTGCTCATTGTGAATAATTACATGAACATGGAAACACATTCAGCAATTACCATTCACAACACTAGACATTAGGCTTAAATTACATAAACCCATCCAATTTAGCAAATGAATGTTCAAAGCAGTGATTCAACTGAGTATGGCATTTTTGATAAATGTGTCATGGTAACAGAATCCTTCTCTGTACCTAATGTATAAGAGCGGACAACTACTTTGAGACTCTACCAACTTAACGTAACACGTAAACAAACAAGGAGCGTCATTATTAATAAAAGGAGATATCTGAGCATAGAAAGTGCAGTGTATCAAAGAATAGCCACTGCTTAAAAGACAAACTAACTTTTGCCCTTGTACATGTACTTATCATGTGCAGACCCCACCCAATTCTATTTCACAATAAGTCAACTGGCAGCGCAAGCAAACACACGCACACACACAAGCAAACTCACACACATCTACACACATACACACGCACACACACAAACGTTAACAGAGTACAGAAATAAAGAAGCACAGGCACCAACTTGCATTAATTGAGCTATTCTGGTGAACTGAAGATGCTAAGCCTCATTGCTCTCTGATGCTAACCTAGCCCGTGTCTGTATTACACTGAAGAGGCCTGATGGTTTTTTTTAATAAACAACACTACAATTGCTAACCATCCTAACTAGAGCATGCTGTGTGCCCCTTGTAAGTGTCTCTATTTTTGTACAAGGCAAGGACACTTGAGAATGTTGATGAATGCAATCAAAGTTAGGTAATTACAGTATTCGTGAACATACAGTGAGAAGTACTATACCGTTCAAATCCACTAAAAGATGCGAGAACAGAGCGCTATATATATATAAACTGCCTAATAATAATAACTAATAATAATAATAATAATAATAATAATAATAATAATAATAATAATACTGTAACTAACATCAGATTATATACAGGATGGTTCTAAAATTGGCTGAAGTCTGCATGTAGTGAACGGTATCAAAGCAATCACCACTCACCGTATTTATTCGGCTCTCTGCTATACTCAAGGATAGGAACAGCTTCACGCTGATCTAAAGCTCCCTCATCTCCAAAGCCAGGTAAGGGGTCATGGTGAACCCCCGCGTTCGTGCTTTCATTGCCGTGACCTACGGGGATGACAACGAATCTTTCAGTCATGCTTGTCTTTTATTTCACCTCTCCTGTCTACACAAAACTTCAGGTCTCCGACGTCTTCGCCATGTGAAACATAGTCGACAAGAGACTGCACTAGCAAAGCAAGTTCAATAGTTGGTGCAGCTACCAGAGCAGCACGCGTCTGTGCTAGGCAGAATTGATTGCGTTATAGGCGTATAAAGGCGTGTCAGTTTAATACGCTCTCTGATTGGCTGACTCATGTACGAACTTCTGTCAGTCCGCGCCAAACATAAACGAAAAGACAGTCTCTGCTGGTAGGGATATTTCTGAACTGGTGAAGTCTACGTAGAATATTACAATTTACTTGTTAGCTTTGTATAAAGCTCTGTGTCATGTATTCACCAACATTCGAACAGGATTCATCTGGGGCTATAGTAATAGATTAAGGTAATGCTATTGAAAAAAGAAGTGCAATTAGCCGTCAATTTAATTCAGAGTTTTATTCAGGCTTTATGATACTGAGAAAAGATATTCAATAATTCGGCGAAATAGAAGTGGAGTGTTATCGTTAAATACTGTCAATAATAATAATAATAATAATAATAATAATAATAATAATAATAATAATAATAATAAGTACTTAGCTAGTAAGTAACCTAAAAATGTTACTGGGAAGGCGAACCATTGCTTATTTAAAAAATATAGCTATTCGACAATTGTAAGCCTCATATTAAGACGATTGATCTGTAGACTTATGGACAGAAATTCAATTATATACATCTTCGCTGCATTAGATCCAGTCCGTTTGAATAGTTATAACACAGTCTGAATGGAACACTAAAAATGACGGTTGAGATGTGTTATGAGATGTATTACATTAACCGCTATTCATTCAGAAGTTAATGAATCTGCATTTTAGTACAAACAATGTTTTATAGATAAATCAGCCAAAACTTGGCAAAAGGATTGTCTGTTCTGTTACTAAACAAAATATGAATATCACAAAGCCAAATGGGCTGTCAACATAAGAAGCTTTTGTGACATAAATTATATGACAAATTCAACTGCTGCATGACCATTTGAGTTTCCTCCTTGCTTTCCACATCAACATAAATTTGCCATACTGAGCCCAGAGGAAATTCAACAAGTACCATGGTACACAACAATACAATACAGACAAGGAGTACAACAAGTTAGACATAATTGTTACAGAATGATATGGGATACACTCGAGTACCCTGTTCCTCATATACAGAGTGATAATAAATACGTGTGCAAATAGGTGCTATTGCAGTAGTAATATGGTGGCTAGATAAACACTTTTCCAGGGCACTTAACTACTTCCAAAATGTCCTTGACACACACACACACACACACACACACACACACACACACACACACACACATCTTATATGTGTGTGTGTGTGTGTGTGTGTGTGTGTGTGTGTGTGTGTGTATATATATATATGTATATATATATATATATATATATATATATATATATATAGGAAATATAGGATAGATAAGAAGAGTACTGTACATATAAAACTGTACAGATATATATACTGTACATATAAGATACGAGTACTGCACATATTGGAGGCATACCTCATATAGATACATAGCTATATACACTGTAAAGTGTGAGGCATAATGTATGGTAATTTACAAGCATGGCATATGGTGAAATTACCATACATTCCCTATTCATTTCAGTGTAAAAATAACACTTTTTAAGTTAGTGCAAAGTCATGAGTCTAACCCTATAGATTAAATATCATTTAATGTCTGCCAATTGTGTATGTAATAGTTAAAGCTTTGAAGTGGCACAGTTATATTCATACATGGGTGACTTGGGGGTGTTGGCTCATTAACAACAGCACTTCATTAACTTCTTACATCCCTTGATTCCTCATAGGTCTAAATTAGTAAGATATCTGATTATGCTATGTTCTTTCCATAGTACACTTTCCATGAGCCCCAGGCATGATTTATTCATACTCTTTCTAAATATGGGTCAGATGTGTTGTCTTTGTTGGGCTAAAACACCTAAATATCAATATGGGTTGGAGAGATGCAAATGAATAATTTCAGTACTTATTATTACGCATTCAGTAGACATTTATATTTTCTCCATGGAATAATAACGCTGACAATGATTCATTAGACAGGTCCCTAATTACTCTTTATTCAATGCCAGCTAGCTAAACAGGTTTGGTTGTAATAGTCACAGACTGTTGTAGTGATATGTGGTAATGGTTTGTGATGTGGAAATACCCTGCAGCTCTGAATATTTATTTATAAAATTGGTAATTATTTTATTCTTTTTAATCACTGCTTCACATTCTATAACTATGTGGCATTAGAAATAAATCAAAATATTGTGCATACAATTAGAGTTTGGGTTTGATCATGCTTTGAATAAAACATTTAAAAAGAGGTTTGTAAGTGATGGCCTTTTAAATACACGTGGATAGATAAAGATGTGGGTGGGTTTACATTTGTCAGATGTTATTAAGAAAAGTAAACACTGCACTGTGCCACTTATTGTTTACCCAGTTCTACAACACCTGATTCAATTCATCAAGTAATTATTATGGCTCTAATTAGTGCTTTAGGGCATTAGTGCATTGAATATTACTGCCCATTCCATGGTTTTGCCTTCAGTTTGCTTTCTACAAGTGAACATAGGTTGGATCTGACACGGTTTCACCTTGGTGAAATCAGTATGCTTTCAGTTTTTTTTTAACACTGTCAGACGATGTTTATAAGCATATTATGGAATTAGATGCATTTCTCAGGTGGTGAGTTTCCTTTTGTCACTGCTCTGTCCTGGTTATCTTAATACCACTTAGTTCAGCTCACAAAGGCCTTGAAATCTAGCTAATGAGATGAGATGTAGACGCTAGAGAAGGAAAAGCCTCTATTTTGAAATTTTTTGTAATATGTTCTGGGAAATGCCGCACTGGAATATTCTATGAAACTTCTATTCCACTGATTTTTGTGCACCTAGGGCTGCATCAACAGACCTGCTTGCACATCAGTACATTCAGGGTAGCCATTACTAACAAGTTTAGACTTGGTCATTGTGGCTTTAAACCAAAATAACTTGGTTGATCTAATTACTCTAATCAGAATGACTTTGGTCAATATAACCACTCAGTCATAATAGGTTTTTCTGCAAATAGGAAGTATGAAGTATCTGTTACATGCATTAGTGCTACTTAATGTTTTATGAATAATTAGAATTAGAATAATTAAATTTTCACATTTAGAAAACGCAAAGGACACCGTCATATATAGTTATTCACATTTAGGATGGAAGCCAGCAACATGATAGGCTACAGATTATGACTTTAGGTTCAGTCAAGATAAGCAGCAAAGTTGCTTGTCTGGGATGCAGTACTCAGATAATTAAAATAAACTATTGAAGACATAGTCATTATTCTAGTTATTCATCAAAGAAAGCAAGAGTGTGGCTCCTTCTTCCAGAACAAAAGTAATATTCTATGTTCAAAGCAACACAAATATCAGTCATACATATAAAATAAATTTTTCATTTCCAGTCATGGCCACAGCATATATACAATCTGTATACATAGGCTGCAATAATCAATTTTGTTAGTATACATTGATTTGTATTTTTGCCAACAGAGACTCATATCATAGCACAATTACTAGGTTATAGAATCTTATACACACACTGTAGGTATGACCAAAAACAGCACAGTGAAATTAGTTCAGATTGTTACAGTTAAATTCATCTCCCCGTATGTCTCCCCAGCTGTCCAGCTTTTTATGGTTTCATTTCGCCATGGCTGCGTCCCAATTACACACTGCTTACTAATACTAACTAGTTTTTGAGTATACAGTATGTAGTGTAGTTAAAATCGTCAAATTTGAGCATACTCAAAAATCCAAGATGCATACTTAGAACTGGTCGGTTTTTGAGTGTGATTTGAAAGGACACTATTGTCCCACAATGCAATGCAATGCAAAACGGAAAACGAGGAGCTACTATCGTCTGGAAAGTTTTGGGGAAAAAAGGCGGACAACATAGATGGTTCAGCGACGACTGTTGCAGGTGAACTGTCTGTAAATGTCAATACAACTTGGATTTATTTCTTTAAAACAGTAAGGTAATTAATAAACATAAAAGGTTGTTTTAGCATTTAGTAATAAGTCTGTTCAAACGTATGTTACTTTAAGTTTGCTAGCAGCTTAGCTGTAGTAATGTTTGGCCTTCGTAGGCAAGCTACGTAGCGTTAGCCAGTTAGCCAGCCAGCTAGACGGCAGCTAAATTTAACTTATCCATATTTGTAAACGAGTTGGAATATTAGGTCTTAATATTTCAGATTTAATACCAATGTTGATGTAATATATAAACTCAATCAGAAATCTATAACATCGTTCACTAATAAAGACTCAGATCTTAACTAGCTAACTTAGCTAGGTTAGCATTATCTAGCTTCCCTGCTGAGGCGTGAGCTCCGGTTAGCCTAACATGGTAATTGTTAACATGAGCCGAGAATAACTTTATGTTCAGGTGTGATACTACAAAATTAATACAGTAAAATGAAGGTAAAAATTACAAATCATGTAAAACATTCTCGGGGACTGATGGAGACACCCGCCTGATATCCTGCCACATAGAGAAGACAAGGGGAAAAGGGCTCCTGCTTTTAGACAAATCTGTAAAGTGAGATTAAAATAAAATGTAAAAACAATATAATTTGTTTTGTTTTTAGATTTAGTTATAGGTATGGTTAATAATAATAATAATGGTAATATTTAATAGTGTTAATTACTGTTGATTTGAATTCCAACTTTTAAAATGACAACTAAAATACGAATGTCCATTGTACAGCCAAGCGTCAAGGTGTTTTTGCTTAGCGTATAGCCTGGCATCGAAATCAGGTAGGCTACATATAAATGTCAGGGATCCTGTTTCCTGTCTACATGCTGGATCGCTGTCAAGCCTTTCATTCTGGTTTCAGTGGTTTTCTTAACGCAGTTGTGTTGTAAATGTTCTGTTACTCAGTTCGAATATTAACATCAGTGTATACCATGTGAAATGAGTTTACGGTGGTAAACTTGTGAAGGATGAGGTATAATTCACAAAAAAACTAAAAACTGTTACTTACATGTAAGGTTAGTAAATAAAGCAGCACTCTTCTACAGGACCGTTTTTGTCATAAAGCAGTATGCTGAAAAAGTGTGTTTATTCCCATTTTTACTTTTTTAAAAATCTTACAACTACCTATGTTGGCATAGCAACGCTTCATCATTTCCTGTTAGTACGAAACAAAGTATATTCATATTTTGTGTATTAACTCGCTAAACCTTTACTATTAAGATCAATTAGTGTATGCATTTGGGACACAGAGCACACCTGGCCCTGGGACAACTGCGACAACTTTGGAAGATGAAGGGGGATAACATAAAAACAAAACAAAAACATCATCAGGAATCTTGCTTATTCCAGTACACTAGCTAGCTAACCTCTAATTAGAAGCATGTTACTGATAATCCACTCAGACCACATTTGTAGAAACCATGTCAATTAATATAATTAATATGTTTCCTTGTTTGTATATTTGTTTATCTATTGTTTGTTAAAGCACCAATAAATCATTTCTGCTAATTTTTCCTCACATTGTGAAACAGCCATTATCCTGACACTTAGTGGCCTGGATGTATCAGATTCTGTGCTAAATCTGTTTTAAACATGGCCATCCCCATGTGGGGGACCTGTTCTATGGAACATAACCTTAAGTAATACCTTAAAGCAATTTGATTCTGTCATGTGAGCTGTACTTTATAGAAAAATAAAAAGTACAATAATTTCTTTCATAAATACTGTTTGCTACCTTTTGGTGGTAAAAATGACTTCCTGCTCCTTGATCATTCTGTGATTGTGCATCTCAAAAAGTAAATCTATGTTAGTTATCTAGTCGAATAATATTCAAGATCACATGTTCTGCATGTTGTTCAAGGTGTTGCTGACCAAACAGAGCTTATCATCTAGTCCAGTGTACCCAGCTCTCAGTGCAAATACTAATAACATTGAAAACCTAATATAGGTGTATTGGCAGATAGATTAGAGTAAGAATGTTGACTGACTGGTGGAACTTGGGGACTGGTTTAAGAGACTGATCAATCAACCCTTGATCTTTGACCATTCACACTCCGTGTTGGCAGTGGGCTACTTGTCCATGTCTCCCAGTCTTTCTCAGCTGCTCATGGTTATTTTGAGAGACTGACAAAGAGCACAGGGATGGCTGAAATGCCAGCTATAACAGGCTGTGTTATGCTTGGGGGTGTTGGTTGGGAAAGGAGGAGTGGGTCACTAGACTGATATGCCATGACATGGCTGAACTATGCAAAGAGCTAGTTTAGGATAAGATTTACAATTCCAAGTGCCTCAGCAATTACAGAGGAAGATAAGGTGCCTAATATGAGGTCATGAGAGTTTTGTTTCTAGTAATCTAGTAGTGGCAGCCCATCACCTGAAGATGAATCCCAGCAAGACCAAGCCACTACACATGCCTGGAGCAACAGGTCCTTACAGGAATCTTGCTTTGTCTCCTTTGTCACTTCGTCCATGAATGCTAAAAACCTTGGTGTAATTGTGAAAGACCAGCTGTGGTTCTCATCTCATGTTGCAAACTTGACTTGGTCATACTGGTTTTTGTTTTTCCTTTTCAACATTCTTAGAATTTACCCCTTTTTCTCTAGGGAGGCCACCAAGGTGCTTGTTCAGTTTCTTGTCATCTACAGGCTTGAACTGTGGCTTTTGTACTGAAATGTCTCATAATTGTACTCAAATTATGTATTATACTGTATTGTATCTCTCACTCTAGGTTTCATCACTGATTCTTGTTTCTGGCAGTAGCTCATTTTAATAGTGTTTTTTCGAATCTAACCTAGTTGTTTTAGCTAAGAACAGTCAACAGCTAAGCAATTCTGTAATTTGCTCTGGATAAACATCTGCTAAATGCCATAGGTGAAAATGTCAATGACATATTTAATGTAATCTAAGTTTTGAGTTAATTACACTTTTCTTCATGTGAATAAAGCAATAGAATGCAAGAGAGTGTTATCACAATAACACACAACTTTGAGTGATTTATTATTTCTATACAACAGTTCTACAAAATAAAGACAAAATAAAGAAGCCAAAATCTTAGTGGTAAATGTTTTATTATTGGCAATTCCTTCTGCTAAAAAATAATTCCACAACAAATGACTTGTTGCTAAGCAACATTAACAGTTGCCTGCATAACATAGTTCAAAAGGCATAGGTCTTATATAAAACTACAAAGTAACGGTAGTTTGAAATACAAAGTGAAAATATGGAAAATGGAAAAATACAAAAAAATTATGAATAAATGAAATTATATTTTTTTGCATTATTTTTCTTTGTTAATCTGTACACTTCTTTTCATTATGCAGTTGGGAAAAAAGGTTGCTCTGTAGGACATGCATTGGTATCAAAAGGCCTGCTCGCTGCGCTGGTGGCCTCTGGAGTGTGTCGAGTGGGCAAGGTTCTGTCACAGCATGGCCCCCTTGTTCCAGATATCTCCCTGTGTGTGTTTGTTTGTTTGCATTGCCACACCCTCCCTGTGTATCACACCTGTTCCTCATTTTACATTGTTACTGTGCATGTATATAAAGTCTTTTTTAGTCATTGGTGTTTGTCAATGTTTGACCCTACATAAGCCTGTGTGCTTAGTTGTTCTTCATTGTGTTACATGCGCCAAATAAATATCTCTGTGTTCACGGTTCATCTCTGCACCCTGCCAAGCCTCTCGCGTTACAGAAACACCAACCGCTGAAGGATGCCAGGAGCGTAGAATAAGAAGAAGGGGAAGAAAAAAACATAACTGCTGCTATCCAGCCCTTTTGGGAAAACCCTCCATACTTTTGGGCACACTCCCTGCCATCACAAGGGCGGAGAATGTCCCTGAAGGATTTCGGGGGGGGGGGGGGGCCCTGAGTGTGGTCCAGGGTCGGACTCTGCAGAGTCCTACAGACCTCCATCTGACTACCGGAACTGGTAAGATGATGACCAGTATCTGAGTTTGGACTCTGCAGGGTCCTATTATTTCTCTAGAGACAAACGAGGGTTACGAGGATTATAGCAGGAGTGAGGAGTATAACAACGTCATCCTCTGGTCGGACTTGGAATTCAAGCATGTTTAGTTTCCGTCAATGGAGGTGGAGGGTTTAGATACCTAGGCAGCAGACTGCGAGAGAGATGAGCCTCCGGCACCCAAGGCATGCCACCCTAGAGCCAGCAAGCTGCCCTGTGTGACTTGCAGAGAAGTGGCGTCGTAGTCTGAGGGCACTCCCTCACATAAGGCACACAGCCCCAGAGCTCACGTGCCTATGCTTGCACCTTGGAAGAGGCAAGAAGGAGGCATCACAAGTGTCCGCCCCAGAGACAGGAAAAACATCTGGTGTGCTTCCTGGCTCGTCTGCCCCAAAGCCAGAGAAGCTGCTACAACCCAAGTCAGTGATGGGCAATTCCACCCCCCTGACTCGTCAGAACTTGACCCAGCTGATGAATGGGGGACTGGATGGGGTTCTTGCCAGCTTCCCCGGACTATTTCACAATCCTTTGTGTTTTTCTTAATGTACCTGTCCTGGTCACTGTACCCATCCCTGTCACACTTACTGTGCCTTTCACTTTGTCCCCCTTTGTGTCTGTTCCTGTTCCCATCAGTGTGCCCGTCCCTGTGTCTGTCTTCATCATGGTCCCTGTCTTCCTCTCCTCTGTCCTGCACACGGTGGCCCATGTCATGCTGATCAGTCCTCCAGCCTCACCATATGGCGCTGGTCAGGGAGCCGTAGCCAAATAGGCTGGCGCGCTGGGAGTCATGCCGGTGGAGTGGGTTCTGTCACGGCACGGTCCTCTTGTCCCATACTTCTCCCTGTGTGAGTGTGTGTGTGTGTGTGCTCACATGGCCACGCCCTCGCAGTGTATCACACCTGTTCCTCGTTTTATGTAGTTACTATGCATGTATATAAAGTCTTGTTTAGTCATTGGTGTTTGTTGATGTTTGACCTCACCTAAACCTGTGCTTTGTTGTTCTTCATTGTGTTACATGTGCCAAATAAACGTCTATGTGTTCAACACAGTTTGTCTCTGCGTCCTGCCAGCCCTCCCGCGTTACAGCTTCTGCACTAAGGACTGTACTCCATCTTTTTCTGTCAGCTTGTGTGGATCTCCAGTGGCTTTTTAATTAGCTCTCAGACCTGTAATTAGTAGTGCTGTTTAGTTCTAAAAATATAGCCTAGTTTAAAGATACCTGCATGATAACATAAGTGTATGACTCCAGACTGGCATTGGACAATCAAATTGCTGTGGCTCGCAAGCAATAATTGGTGTATGTGCAGGTAGTATCAGCCTCTCTGCAGATATGTGGATTTACTCCCAGAGGACTCATAATGTACCATAATGTATCTGCTGCAGGATTTTAAGGATATAAATGAAAGGCTGATGCGTTGTGCAGCATTTTATAACTTTTGCAGCATACTGTAACTTGGCATATGCTGTCTGCAGGTGTATAAAATACAAAACCCCAAATAGTTTCCCAAGTCTCGTCCCATAATTTCAGTGTGGTTTTTTTTCCCCTTCACATATTGTCAGTGTGCAGTATTTTGGACCATTTTGTCTCTTCCTTCGTTTCACACATTGTTTGCAGGGTCATTCTTTAATCACCAGGACCAACTTAGTGGTGGTTCATTAAGGTACCTCTTGAGCCCTGTGCACAATCCAAGATAACTATGGATACTTTGAGTCTTAACTTTCTGTGTTACAGATTAAGTCATAGAACTGTCACAGGATCAAGTTCAGCACACCCTTTTCAATATTTGCCAAATTAAGTTGTATATCATTTTTTATCAGCCACTCTGTAAAGTACTTTGCAGCCCATATTGGTTGCTGAATTGTATTGTTTGTTTCTAGGCAATTCTACTGTATTTGTTCAACAGCAGTTGACCTTAAGGTTTTCAAGATAATTACATTGTGAATATGATGGGCATCTATGTTTCAACACAAGTCTGTTGCATTGGACTGAACAATTGAAATATTCTTTTGCTTAAGAGAAATGTTCAGTTCCAGATTTATGTGGCATAAACAGGAGATGAGTCGGGGGCTATTTCTGTTTTTAATGCAGGTGTTCCTGGTTTAGTTAAAATCCACTAGCTAAGATTTTTAAAGATAATTATCAGTAATGTAGCTGATTTATGAATTTATTTCTGGAACAATTTTTTTTTAGTAGTTTTCATTTATAGTTTGAGCCAGAAGTGTTCAGCATAGGTTTGAACTTATTCAGGTCTATTGGAAAAGCATCTCTGGAGTGAGCTCATGAAGCTGGGTGACAGAATTAAAAGCTCCCATTAAAATAATCAAAAAGGAGTGACTCCTTTTCAAAGTGTTACTTTGAAAATGTAAAGTGTAACTTTGAAAATAGTTAAAACTTTGTGTTTAATGCTTTTTGGTGATATTTTCACATTGCACATTATATACTTCTAGCTCTTAAAAGCTGCATGTGAAAGAAAGATGAGAGAATTTGAAAACTGCTAGGAATAACAACTCAAAGTATAACATTTGTTCTTTTATTTTGCAGGTAGAATTGTCATCTTTCAAATGGCTAGAAGGACATTAATGAACCCCTCAACCAAGATCATGTAGTCCAGTAATGTTCACATGTAATGTCAGAATTCCTATCAACAAAAAGATATCTGAACATAGGCCATTGCAGTGTCCCTTAGTTATGTTGAGTTTTTAAATGGTTGTTGAATTTTCCATTTTTATTGATGTATTGTTGGGATAGAAAACTATTGGTCATGTGTCCATGTCCTTGCCTTCAGTCTTGTAAGAAAATAAGTGGTTGTAAAGTTAAGAATCAAATTGAATAAGTTCCCGCAGTGGAGAATGTTCAATATTCCTTGATATTGCATTGCTATTTTACGTGGATTCAACAAAAAATAATGAACCAGAGATTAATGACAAAAAATGTTTGAAATTTCTAGTGATGTGCAACTCTGTGAGCACTTGATGGCACTATTGCTCATTAATGTAATCTTGTCACATGTTACAGGCAGCCAACTGCCTATTATAGAATGCTGCAAGTTCTTATAAGAATGATACTGCTGATGTCTAATAAATTGTAACTGGAGATTACATTTTTTGGGGAAATAATCAAAACAAATCATAAGTGTTTGGTATACATAAATGAGAGAGAATTATGTACAAACATTCTTCAATAAATACATATACCCATGCCTCTGCTAGATACCTTCTCTAAATTTGTCTCTGTTATCTCTGTTCTCTTTCTCTGTCTTCTCCCTCTCTTGTTCTCTTTCCAAGGCTGTGTTAGGATGGGTAATTGCCTCTTTTGTGTCCTCTTTCCTCTCTCTTTCTCCCTTGCAGTTTGTTCTTTTACACTCCATGTGGGAGAGAGCATTTGGGGAATCAGCAGTAAGTAATATACATAAATGTATGTATGAAAGTGAGGACATACATACATAAACATGTATACAAAGAAACTGGATATTTGGATATTTTAATACTTGGCCCCTATACATAAGTTTACAATTTAATGTAACTAAATCTTTCAGAAATGTATAATAATGATTACTCATAATAGCCCTAATATAGCATCACAATAGCACCTAATATCCAAAATTAGTTGCTACTGCTAAAGATGATAGACTTGCTTTTTATACTGCAACAACAGACATGCTGAACATTTTCCTAGATGCAATTCAACTGAGTGAAGAACAAATACAGGGTAGACTGAGCTTGAGGGAAATAGTGATTTGATTTTCAACAGCTTCATTCACAGCTGTTTCACAGAGGTTACATCTAAGCACTGCAGTGCACAGCTTATTTTGTAGTTTTAGCATGTTGCTTATAACACACACACAATCTGTGTATAGAATTGTCTACATAGATCATGCTACTCCACTAAATTCTTATCTGGGACACATTGATTCTTCCAAGGTTAAGGTTACAGGTACATTACACGAGTCTTACTGGGGTCTTAAAAGATACTTTGTGTCTTGTTTTTATTCAAAGAGGTTAACTACAAATTGAAGCACTGATATTCATTAAGCTACAGTGAATTAACTCAGTTTTTCACAAGCACTTTTAAAAATGCATTATAACATGATCATATAACACGATAGAAAGTAAGAATAAGTATGTGAACATTGGTCTGTTAAATAAAAAGTATATAAGGGGTCACTTCAGAATTCCCCAACACTTTAAACTGAAGGAAAAAACTATGGATGACATTACCTTTAGAAATAAAACTAGGAAACCACCTGAAATTTAGGGTGTGACTTTAATTGTGTGTGTGTGTGTGTGTGTGTGTGTGTGTGTGCATGCACACAAAATGACCTTTTTTTTTTTTTTTTAGCTGTTAGCATTACCAAGATTTTATATAACAAAAAATACTGAGACTACTATATGCCATTCTAAGCCTGCTTAGTGTTCTGACTCTGTTTCATCTGATAAGCCCAGTCCATGTCTAGGGGAAAGGTATCCCAGTTTTTGTTGAGAGATGGATAGGGTGAAAGGGATAGGGTAGAAGAGAGCTGTGTCTGGTGTCTGGGCTTCGGCTGGGAACTGGCCGGGTGTAACACCACTTTAAACACAATCAAATACTAATAAATTGACAGAATTAAGTGCCATGTACCTACGGCCTACATACTGCTCAATGTATTAAGTACACTTTTCTTAGAGATGCATTTTATAAGGGTCTCTAAAATGCTATATAACACATAAATAAACACTGTTACAATAAAACAATTTACATTTTTTAAAAATCAGTGGAAATTTTCAGTGGAAAGTGCAAGGCTCTGGTCTTCATACACCACATTGTAAATACAATATAAGAGGATGTGTGGCAGATCTGCTAATTGTAATGTATTCAAATAGAATAATAAGTTCTGGTTCCTTATCTGTATGTGCAAACTTGATCATAATAGCTGGATTAAGAGAACTGCTTGATCCTATGTTGATTTAGGGCAAAGTGCATATACATCGAGAATCAAAACTATGACCAGCAAGTCAGCAATTGGTTAATGAGAACTGCAAGATAATGAGCTACGATGTTTTCCCTGAGAAACAAGAGTTACTATTAAAAGCTCATAAAGAATTTAAAATTATGAAAAAAGCACCAAAGGCAATTCAGCAAAAGCAACTGGGGAAAAAAAAATTAAGGGTGGTAGAAAATGTCTCATTAATGAAATGAATATTCACCACTTCAGCAGCACAGCTATCAGTAGTACTAGGAAACACTTTCTTAATGATAGGCTATGGCTATATATTTTTTCCTTTAATGTAGAAATCCCATGAAGCCCTTTCTTGCTAATAAAATCTCTTCTTCAGACTTGATGGTGCCTTAATTGTTTGTGAGCTCCACTGTTTCTATTGCATTACAGAATTGGGAACATCTAATCAATGCAGTGTGTCAAAGGGATGCTTATTTGGGGCTCTATTAATAAAAATACATTTATATCTGACTGTCACAGATATCTTCCAGTAACAGGAATATTTACTTTATAGCACATCTTGACCTCCTCCTCCTCCCGGAAGACCCTTAGGATCCAGCCTGGCCTTTCTGTGCCTAAATACCTGATCTGGAGCATTTTGAATAGATCTCTTCTTTTGTCTATAAAAGCGTGACTATTGGGTAAATGTTATTCATCCTATTATATATAGATCATATATTAACAGGGTTAAATAAAAAATGAAGTAAATAAAATAAAGTAAAACATCACATTTAACTGATTAATATGGTTATTATAGCAACAAATCTATAAAGGTCTTCATCTCAATTAAGGGAAAAAACAGGAAGCCTTCATTTGGCTTTACCACCACATCAATCATGAAATCATGCATCTTCCTGTCCTTGTGTCTGAGACTGACTTTATGTCCGTTTTGTGTAACAAACTGACCCCGCTGTGTGGGCTGTGGAGTAAAACAATATTTACTCCATTAAGAACATACAGCCCATGTTGCTCCATCCACAGTTTACATACCTAATGGATGACCAGTCAATGCAGCTGGAATGTTAATGGAATATTACCCAGCTGATTTCTTCTCCTCTTTTCTGACACAGAATGACAAAAATGTCTTATGGTGTCTTGACCTTCATCAGCACATCAGCACATGCATGGGACCTCTGGATGGTCTTCAGCTAAACTCTCATCAAAACACAGAATTTCATCCTGTCTCTGCAAAGCAGAAAGAACTGCTAGAATGACATGCCTTTTTGGGTGTATGTGTCTGCCCTTCAACTTTTCTCTTGCATATTCCTTCATTCATTAAAGATTCAAAATTATCTTTCATTCTTATCTTTATGAAATTCCCCACAGAATACAGGAAACAGCAGTTAGGATCAAGCAGCACCAATAGGATGAGTAGAATCGATCATTTATTAGCAATATTTACATTTTTTTTAGACATTTGTCTCACGTATTTTGTTTGAGAGAGAGCTTTAGAGATAGAGAGACAGACAGAGGAGTGTACTACTGTGTCAGTCTTCTGCTTTGTTTTCTAAACATTGAATTGTGATGATGCATGGGTCTTTGTTACCCTGGTGAAGTTTAGGAATTCCAGTTCTCCATAACGTTTGAGGTCCTTGCTTTACTGCCATTTCTTTTTTGACCAGAAGAAAATCCTGTTCTTTTTTACTGGAAGGTCACTTTAACTTCCACTGTAAAAACCTTAGCCCACAATTGATAAAAGAATGTCTGATAGTAAACTAGCACCCTAACTAGATTTCACTGCATAGACACAGTTGATGTATGCTGTTTAATAGTGGGTGGAAATTAAATGTTTAAAGGTGAAATAATGTTTATTGCTCTTCGCTATAAATCGAATGAGGCTCTTACATATTATTTATTAAACAACAGCTAAATAAAGTGGACAGTGATAGATTAGAGTATTGTAATTGTTATAAACCCCCCCCCCACACACACACTTTGAGCTATCAATAAATCAAAGCTTGTTTCTTCTAGTGTCTTCTAGTGTTCTTAATAAACTTGTAAAAGACTGAAATAAGACACAAGATGTCTCTGTTTCTTTTTTCCTCCCTATCGGTTTCCCAGGGTGACTATGCAGGTGAGTTCTGGATTGTTTACAGAGCATTTTGGGACAAGATGTTTTGCTCTCTTTTCCCACTTGAGCTCAAGCTACTTTAGCACTGCTGAGATGCATAAGCTGGCGGATGAGGCATCCTGCTTCCTGGATTCTCTTCAAACATAAATCCAGACCATGGATACGCACTCTTTCATTCAACCTCTCACAGATCCCCCAACAAAATGTGGTAGGCCTTGACAACCAAAAGAACAAAACCATTTATACTGAATTACGCATAAAGAAGTGATATGGAAGGTTTTTTTTAATTAAACTTTACAAGATATTGAGAAATGTTTTTCATTTTCATTTTGGATTGTAAGAGTTTTTTAAGATTTGACACAGAACTCTAATTTCAGTATGTGTGCAGTGTATGAATATGTGCATACGTGTGTATAACAGGATGAATAACAGAGATACTGTTCAATACCTTGTACTTTATAAATTCCTTTTCCTTTGTAAATAAGTTTTTTTTTACAGCCTAAGGATTTCATATAAAACAGTAATAACTTCTTTTACATGACATGATTCTATCTCAAAATTTGTTTTAGACACCAGAATATGTGCCATTGTAGACGAAAGACTGGTATGAGACACAGTGACCTATGACCTCTGGAGTCCATCTCTGAACTTTTGGTTTGCCCTCTTTGTCTGGGCGCACAATAATTGTACTGCGTGATGACAATGAGGGATCCTCGTTGAAAAAGTTAAAGGGCCGAAGGAAGAAGCCCACTGCGTTTCCAGGAGTTGCCGTGTTGGGAATGTCCTCAGAGTGAGGAATGTGTAAGAATCCCACTGTAACCCATGCGACCAAATCCTGCATAAAAAAAGTAGTTTGGCTCTTCAGAAAATCAACTTTTCTTATTCATTTCTGGTCTCTCTAATTTATGTATTCTTAATATATGCGCTATAGAGATATACATTTTTTATGCATAATGATATGCATTCAAGATTGACTTGGAAATTTAAAAAGCCAATCCCTTTTTGTTTGTTTTTGCAAAAGAGCCTGTGGGATAAGCAGGTGCTTAATAGAATCAATGTGTAAAACAATTTGATACAGTTGCAATACCTGATTCACAATGTTTTCATTGTTACGGATGTAATCCTCAAACGACACCACAGGCTCCCATGGATCATTCTGGGTGTAGATGGAGCTGCTGGTGGCCTCACTGTCCTTGTGTACGGTTACAGCCAAAGGGTATCTACATTTGGCAAAGAGAGGAACACTCAGATATGAGTCACTCATTGTCTATAAGCACAATTACTGTTTTCCTTTAGATTGTGTCTAATATTTAAACTTTGTTTTATACTCTTAAAAGATATCCAAACACTTATACACTACTTAACATTATTCCTAATAATTTGTATTTGTTGCAACCAGTTTTTCAGAATATGAATGTCACTACATTTTGTTTATGGAGACTGCTAAACTTACAAAGAGATACATTTGCCTTTTTAAAACATTTATTTTACATTTCACATTGTGTAAGTGATGCAGTAATGATACCTTGACCATGGAATGCCATTCTCCTCTCTCCAACCTCGGGGCAGAACACTGTTGGCATGGGAGTTAAATTGGATGCGGTAGCCTTTCTGGTGTCCCCACTTGTTCTTCTCATTGGGGTTGTAGAAGTGTAAATAACGAGGGAACTTCTTGCCGAAGCGGAAGGCAGCACTGCGCTCTGTTACATGCTGTGTCCTGTGGAGCATGGATTGTTTGATGGTATGGCTGGGACTCCAGGGGTTGGTGAAGTTAACATATTTCAGTTCCACTGATTCAAAGCTGTTACCTCTCCCTTGAGCAGAGGAAAGAGGATTACATATAAGTTATGGGTAAAGCAAATTAAAATATAATTAATATATTGTAATATAGTATTAATATATAATATAATATTAATAAATAAACAAAATACAAACATACCTTGTGCATATTCAAATAAGTTCTAGTTTTCTACATATAAATTAAGGCTGATCCTTAAAAAGGAGGATTCCATTTATCTTATAAATGCCATGAGGTTATAGGATAATATTTTAAAATTTAGAGTAATACACTAAATTTGGGCCCATTTTAGTTATTTCATCAGTATTTATAACTATTTTAATATCTGAGAATACATTTGCTCATATTTGCTTATTGTTGAGCTTACCTGCGATGTCTAGGTCCACTTTGTAGTGAACAAGATGTGTGTGTATATTTCCAAGAACATAGCTATAAACCCTGTTTCCATAGTTTAACCCATTTTCTGTGAAGAATGTGGCATGGATGTACCCAGTGGCACTAACCCGAGACTCCATTACTCCATTTTGATAGAAGATAAAGTCCCAGATATAGTCGTAATTGTAGACAGTGGATGTTGTTCTGATCACTAAAACATGGTTTTCAAGTCCCCCAAAGAAATTGTAGCTTCCTTTGAAGTTGCTGTTAAAGTGCCTCCTGAGAGGTGAGCCAGTAGTCATCTCAAAGATGCAAAGTGCATTCATATGGCGCACTGGCTTGTCGGTGTCATAGAAATGGTACTTGTCCACAAAAGTGGCAATTTCCGGGCAGTCAATACCTGGGGCGAGTTCATAACCAGAGACCCCCATGGCCCATCCTGCATCTATGTATTTTGTTTGCATTGCAGCTGGACTGTCTCCAGAGTAGAAGGCAATGGCCTCTTGCAGGCTTATCTCATAGGCAATCCGGTTGCCATTGAAACGAATGTCAAATATCTGGAGACCGGCGGATGAGCGAACACGGTAGGCAAAGGACCATCCAGCATATTCAACAAAGTTTCCATCTATTCGGTATCTATGACCTTGAGGCTCCACAAGCTTTGGCCCATGGATATTTGTGTGTGTGTTGCTTTGGCCACGAGGAATGTAGGTGGAGAACAGATCCTTCTCATCATGCTCAGGCAGTTTGACCTTTGAAATTGTTCCCTTCTCATACTTCTCCACTAACTCCTCCACACTGTCAAAATATTGTCCATTATACCACACTTTCTCAACAAACCAGTTCTCAGGATCCAGGTCCTTGTGGTTGATGAGAACCTCAAACCCTACAGGATGTATGAAGTACCCTTCCACAAACTTCTGCAGCATGATCCATGTCCGTCTCTCTCCTGGCTCCAGTCCACGAGGAGCTATGTCTGAGAAGGTCAGGCAGCGATCAGTGCAGTTCCAATACGTGAAACCTGTGCTCTCATGCAGAATCTTGTTCACTTTCCTTAAAATCTTCTCCAAGATGGCATCCACATGTATGTATTCTACAGACGTGATTGGCCGTGATTCAAAGTGTACAGGTCTGTTCCCTTTGAAGGTCTTAAGCTGATAGGAGTCTGGGAAAGGCAGAGGGCCAACAATGTACTCTGTTATATTAGGCTCAGCCTGGTTGGCAAATTGCACCACAACACGAGCCTGACGTGATGGTTTTGCTTGTCCTCTGTCCAGTGCATAGAGGGCTTCATGCTTTCGAGGGACTTGTAGCTCTATAAGGAGGATACTGTTCTTTTTGAGGGACTTGTCCCGGGCTGAGGTAAGGCCCAGCTCACTGCAGGAGTGGAGGTAGTTTCTCACGGCATGCATCTCTCGAGGGCTGAGATCAGCAAACATGGAGGCCCCATGATGAGCCCATTCCCGCAATCTAGACATGGCAACCTCTGTGGCTAGTGAAGCCATGATTAGCATCAAAGACAACTGCATGTCTATTCTTGTAGAAAGAGAAAATTAGACATTGTAAAAAAAAGTCTCTCAACCAAATGCAAGACCTTTGCACTAGGGCAACACAGAACAAAGGAGAGTCATAAAAGCACAGGTGAGAGCACTTACACTTCACCTTTCTGTTCTCAATTATTCTATCAAATGAAGGGGGAAAAATCAATCCACAGTCATGTGCTAAATGTAGATAACTAGCCTGTGAGTGTAGATAATTCTTTCATTGTCTCTCCTTTGCCATAAAGTTGTTGTAAAATCAATAATTATCTATAAATTCATGTAATACATTCACAAAAAAATCTTGACAAGCCAGACTCAGCAATGAAGTTTTAATGTGGAAAATACTAATCAGACTTACCGATTGTGCTTGTTATTTTAGTACTGCTCAAAGTTTCTGGTTCTCTGAGATTTCCACTTCTGCTGGTGAAATCTGCTGCTCAGTCCAGCCCCAGCAGTAATCTTTCCTCTGCAGTCTTCTACAGAAGTAATATATGAAATGAACCAGTCTCTTCTAGTGCTGCTGCTTTTATCAGCCTCCCACTTCTCAGGAGTGGATTGAACAATAAACATCATAAAACCCATTATTTTATGATTAGTTTTGGATATGGTCCAGTGTTGCATTTTATGTTTTTTCAGTGCTCTCCAGAATAATGTGCATCCTTGGCAATGAAGTTTTATTTACCAGCTTGATCTTACACTGAAAATAAAATCTAACATTTGAAATAATATTTGATACACCTGTGCTTTTAGAAAGTGGAACCAACATGACTGACTGTGTCCTGACTGAAAAAAAATTCAAGTGCTTACATATATGATTCATATTTGCTTCATTTTTTTGTTGATTTTTTACATTCCTGGGCATTCAGTTTGCTTGCTGGCTTTTTAGCATTACTCATTTTGGTTTCTTCATCACTCTTCCTCATCTGTTAACAGTGTGAACAGTATTACCATTACTTTTTCTTTCCTTTTCATGTCTGTTATATATATCGGGTGTTTATGATACAGACTTAAAATGAATCAGTCTTGGAATACAGGAAGTGCAAAGTGTGGAGACAGCTGTGTTTGTGTCTATCTCTGGAGTCAATGCCCCAGGCTAGTAATACTGCTCAGGCTTCATGCCCCCCAGCCCTTCCCTATTGACACTCTTTATTAAATAAACGCTCCTGAAATCCTTCCCCTGCATTTCTTTATAGGATTAGACTTGCACAAACAGCCTTCAAGCAAAGGGACGTGGACTTAACACTACAGTCTCTGGTCTCTTTTGCACTGGTCATGCAGGATCACTGGGCACCTGTATCACCCAATGAAGAGCTAATGGCTGCCCTTGCAGCTGTGGCTCAGTGACTTATCCTCCAATTGCATCCCTCTCAGATGCTACCACTGGGCTGTGAATCCCCCCACCATTTATAACACAGCACTCAGACGATGAGCGGATTCAAAATCCTTACTGAGGAAGTGCTTTACAACTGTGACCAAAAGTGAAAAAGAAATTGACTTTCAAGTTCTGCAAAGGATGTAGCATAGGTGAAAAAACAAAAGCAAAACAAGACACTGGAAAGGGCAAGACCAGGAAATATTTATAAAGAAGTTGAAAGAAACAAGTTTATAAGGAGGTAAAGGCGCACTGTTGGAAGTGATAAGATCTCCTGAGTGAATCTGAAGACCCAGGTAAATGGTTTCAGGCTTGATTGCCTAATTCCTGTTTTAAACATTAGCAGAAATTTGCACTTTGATATTGTACCCAGACATTGCACAATATTTAATTTTTGGAGGTCAAAGGTGTTTCACATGTTGTAAATCCCTAATTTGAATAATCAATTTAATAGTGGAATGATGAAAGAAGTGAGCAATATATTGTGCCTTAATGGTTCTTACGCAAGGCACATACTAGAATAAAAGATTTCACTTCTTATCTGTGAGTTTTGGAGTCATTTGGTTTGTGGCCATTCTGAGCATGATTTCGGTTTTCTTGTAGTGTCAATGTTAACATGACGTAAAACTGATGCCACTTAATAACATTTTTTTCTTTTTCAGTTGCCCTCACATATTCCCACATAAGGACCTTCAAAGATATAATGAAGGCTTTATTTGTATTTTTGCTGGGTCTGCACCTGGTCATAGGAATAGGGTGAGTAGCTGAACCTCTAACATACCTATTTATGTCGAATTTCTCAATCACAGGGCACAGTTTAAGCTCAGTGGCTCAGCATAACAATAGTGAGGTGAGCCAAGTGCCAATGACTGAACCTTTGTCTAGTTTAGCTGGGTAAGACCTGAAATCACAGGATGAGGCCACAGTGTTCCTGGCCTAGTGCTAGAGAATATAAAGCATGTGGAATGAAGTACACACACAAGCAGAAAATATATATAGTAATAAATTATATCACAGACCTAGTTTGGCTCAAATCTGCTGTTTTGCTGCATTCAACCTAGGCAAGTTTAGTTATAAATTATCTATTAATGAGGGTGCATGCTGATTAAGTGAAAGAGGAATGGATCTCCAGGGATGAGCTATGTCTTTGGTCCTAAAATGTCTTGGAAAAGGCAGTTCAGTTTTTAAAATTCCCATTCTCTATAGTTGTAGTTTATAACAATTTTCTGCAAATGACATATTTCCATTACAATATGTTACCCTTTCCCATATTGGCCATTATTTTTAGATAACTCATATATTAAGTATGTCTTTCCTTTTTGGTAGAAGTGTACATCACCCATATTAAATCAGAACAAAAATGCAGAAACAGCCTTGGCTGACTCCATTTGCCATTGTGTATTGTAGTTGATTGATTTTATCAATGTTTGACTCTAACACTATAGTCTTCTTTTAAACTTCAGTCACTGGTGTGAACACACAGTGGAAGAGAAACTGGAGAATATCATCTCCCCCCGCTTACAGCTTGAAGTGGAGTGCTCTGAGGTGTACCAGTACAACACTCAAGGCTGGAGGCTAGATGTTGACAGAATGAAACACATACATGGGGGTGATGATGGCATAGCTCTATATTTCAAAAGTCAGGGTCCCAAGGCTTCCTGCTACTTATACAAGTAAGAAAAAACGCTTTAGACCATGGGGACAATTACATTTTTTGCTGTTATGTTTTCACTGATATAATCATTCATGGGAAGTTAATTTAATTTCTTTTGTGACCCAGTTCTTGAACAGGCTGGTATTTGTGTCTCTGTGTTGTGTGTGTGTGTGTGTGTGTGTGTGTGTGTGTGTGTGTGTGTGTGTGTGTGTGTGTGTGTGCTATAGAGCTGCGAATGTTGTGACTGAACGTGTGAATAGGACAGTGAGAGCCTGCTGTGAAGGCTGGACTGGTCCTGGCTGCTCCCACGGTAACAGACCAAATGTAGCTCATCTTACCACCATCCAGATGGTATTACTGAAAAAACTGAATCATTATTTCATTAGACATGTGTATTAGGTCTGCACCAATAGCATTTCTTGTGACCATTCAAGTACAATAATGCTTTCATGGTGCTAACCTAAAAGAAAGATGCAAGCAATGATGTGTTTTTTGCTTTTGCTAACATATTACACTTTCCTCTAGTTATCTTTCTTTCTTATTTTTTTGTTGTTTGAATATTATATTTGAATATAAATATTCTGTGGCTGATCCTCATCTTGGTAGCAGTTTATTTTATCATTGCACATTTAGTTTTTCAATGTATTTTTCCTCTTTTAATTTATTTCATTATTTCGTTTGTTTTTCTTTTCTATTTAAACCAACTATATAATTTTAGCATTAGATATTCTATTTAAATAATCTGTGTTATGTGACATTCTCTTAGCAGCTAGTTCATTTGTGCTGCCAGGTGTTCACGGAGAACAGTCAGCTTCTTTAGCCAATAGGCATGGACCATGTCATGGCCTGGAGCTCAGTTCTTCATGCTTGAGACCCTTTCTTTGCTGTCTGCTAGTGAGATGGTTACTGGATCCTGTTGAGGAAGATTTCTGTGGTCAGCTCTCCCTGCTTTGTTGGATCTGTTAGTAGATCTCTCTCCGGCTTTGGTGGATCTGTTCTTATGCTGTTGCCGTGCCATTAAGAGTACACTTTGTACACTTTGGATGGCTCATGGAAGAACATCCTGTTTATTCTCCTGGCTTCTACTTCTCGGGTTTATCTCTTCAGTCTGGCAGCCAGAGCTGTTAATCTTTGCTTGTCTTCAAGGCCTCAGGTATGGACAGCTTGTCGTACTTCTCAGGTACCTTGAGGTGCTTTACGGTGCCTTTCTGCTTTTCTGATAGCTGGATGACTTCTCACTGGGTGGCCTTTATCTTGGCCTCCAAGATAATGGATCCATGGACTATACTGCTCCTTGATGTTGTTCATCTTGTAGCCAAGCATCTCAAGTATCACTATTGTGTGGCATATGTCAGCTTGTTGAGTTCAGTGATGGTCACAGTATATATATATTGAAATAATAAGCTTTATTATTTGCATTCTTTTCTGTTGATGTGAAGCACTCTGAATTGCTACTGTGTATAAAAAGTGCTATACAAATACAATTGCCTTCCTTGCCTCATTGGCTTGCCTGTAAGCCATGTACATGAGTCAAATTTCTAATCTTATCTTGTCCTTTACTTGATCTGTTATGTAATATTGTTTATTTATACATCTTTAGAGCTGTTTTTTTCCCTGTCCCTTTCTTCATAGGAGCCAGTGTTAGGGGTTTGTGTTTCTCTACATGGAGTTGTGATGAGTTTCCAGGGATTCAGAACTCCTCTCTCATGGCTCTGGAGCAGTGCTGTGGAACGTTGTGGGGTCTAAGCTGGAGAAATGCTTCCGACCAGACCTGCCTGTCCTGCTCCTACACACCTTTGCCAGGTATGTGAATGCTAAAAGTGATCTTAATGTTAGTAATTGTATAACAAAGGATTTAATTGTCCTTTTGATGGCAGTTCTGTTCTTTAGATTACCCTACTTTTCTATTATATTATTACTTCCTGTGTATTGCTTCCTGTCTATCAAATTCCCATTGACCATATCGTATTCCAAGCAGTTGGAAACTCCTAATCATTCTTACACTATATACAATAGATATGATTTAGATATATTATTGGCTTTAAAACAAACATTTGGTTGCATGTCTGGAAAAGTGGTGTTGTCTTTATCAATATTTTTTTTTCTAGAGTTTACAATACAATCATTATAGTTTTTTTTTTAATTGGGTGTCTTTGCTTTGCATGTAATTATATAAGTAAGTCATTCTTTAATCACTGGTCTGTGCCTGCAGACTCTGAGCCCTCACCCATCCCACGCAGGGGTCTTCTCGGACGGGTTCGAGACCCCAAAGGCTCTGCAACCTGCCTGAGCTGGGGTGGTGTGCATTATCGTACCTTTGACAGGAAGCACTTCCATTTCCAGGGCAGCTGCACCTATGTGCTGGCCTCTTCCTCCGATGGGACCTGGGCTGTCTACATCAGCTCTGTGTGTGATGGAGGGGGGCATTGCAGCAAGGTACTACACATGCACATTCTGTGCCAGCTCAGAATCAGGCTGGGAATGGCTCGCAGGTTAGGGAAAATCAGGTTTAATAAACAGAGTAAAGGGCAATCCAAAAGAAAAGTCAAAGCGGCATGATGACGTCATACACAGGTACATAGGGAAACCCAGTATATATACAAACAAGGGTATATATACAAAGGGAAATCACATAGAGAACGGACAACAGGTGGATTCAATAGACAGCAGATTGAGAATAATCAGGAGAATTACAGGCAATGTAACGTGTGGGTGTTGCACTGGGAGGGGCAAATGTGACACTCAGGCTTCTCAGTCCACTTTTTGCACCTCATATGGTGATATGGTAATCAACAAAAATATTGATATGGTAATCAATATATATATATATATATATATATATATTTGACATTAGAGGTAATTGACTGTTGTCATATGTTTGTAGGCACTACGGATGATGATGGGCCTTGACCGCGTCTCTGTTCTTAAAGACAACATTTCTCTGAATGGCCTCATACTGCCACAGGAACAGCCTGTCTTTCAAAAAGGTATAAATGATATGAATCATATAACTGGCATTTTTGAATATAAAAACAGTTTCTAATGTCAGCCATTGTGTTCTTGCCAGATGATCTTGTCAAATGATTGTGCCCTTACATAAGATAAGATTAGCTGTTCAGCAGGACAGGTAATAAAACCTGAGTCTATGTTGGGCAAAACACATTGTCACTTACCTTTGCTTCTGGAAAATAACTTTATAAATGGGCCACTGAACCCAACTCATTAACCTGACTTTCTGTTAATCATTTTTCCAGTCTGACTAAGGCAGTACAAAAGGAGAAACTCTGTCTCTTAGAATTTAACAGGTGACTAATACAATGAATAAATCCAGTCAAAGAGCATAGCATAATATTTATATTGTGTTGCAAAAAATTACTTAGGTTACTTTAGGAGAAGATATTTATGTGAAAATGAACAACCACCATGATAAAAAACCATTTCATTCAGACATTGTGAGTCTGGGAGACATTGGGACACATTCCCCAATGAATGCAAAGAATGTAGATTTGCTTTGCCTCCATGACGATGGACATCCTGCATGCCTGATCATGTTCGGCCTACTCAAGTTCATTAGTTAACTAGTGTCAGTTTATCCAGTGTCCCCTAGAGCTGATCAGTTTTGCCTGGAAACAGAAACTCATATCATTGCAACTCAGACCATGCTTTCAGTCTACTGCTATTTAAATTAAATGTCTTTATTAAATTAATTGTTATTATTAAACAGATACTTTCAATAAAAAAATGTGTGTAATAAGTATCAGTAAGAATATATAAAACTTGTATGACTGTAGTAAAACTGATTTCCTGCTGTATGAATGTAGTAAAACTGATTTCCTGCATGTTTTTTTCATAGGAGTGAGTATTCACTGGTTGGGAGATTTTGTTTTTGTAGAAAGTGGACTTGGTGTCAGAGTGAAATTTGACATGGACAACACAGTGTATCTGACCGTTACCGCAGAGCATTTTGCTGCCACTAGGGGTCTGTGTGGCATATATAACAACATTGCTGATGGTAAGAAATATATTCAGGGGCCAAGCATCCAGGAAGCTGCCTGACTGCTGTGATCATTAGTTTTTGTTAAGTTTACACTGACAGCGTTTGTAGTACTCAGTATGTCATATTGATCTTTAAGCAGTTAATGATCAGTCACAGGCAAAAAGGTTAGATATCAGATCCACTTGGGGCCACAGGTTTCTAATGCCATTCTTCTATACACTGCTTAACACATACAACTGGGGTGTGGAAAACAAGATAAAAAAAAAACAACAACTATTTATTATTCAACAAAGATTCTTTTTAATGGTCTAAATGATACCTTTGAGGGTTCCTTGAAATGATCTTAACAACAGATTAGTGTTAAGAATTTGAAGAGAAACAAGATCATTCAGGTGGACGTAATTCCTGCTGTAGGTACCTTGATTTTACATCGTTTGCTTTTCATAATACATCCAGATTATGTACAGTGATGTATTTTAGTACTGAATAGTAGCACTGACAAACAAACTCTGCATGACACTTAATATCCTAAGGCCAAACCTTTAGGTGACTGGCCACCAAAATTGTTTTTTGTTAATCATTTCTTGTCTCTCTATACAGATGACTTCAGCAGTAGAAATGGAAATGTTTCACCATATGCTGCCAGCTTTGGAAACTCATGGCGTGTTCCAGACCCACAGACAGAGGTATACTGTACACATTATCTGAAACTCACACTATTACTTGTTACCTGGAGTTAGGCTTTCTGAAGATGAATAGCAATGCAGTTAAGCTAGGTTCTTTCTACAAACAAGACTTAACACATTATTTGAAAAACTAACCAGAGCTAAGTACTTAATGAGCAGTGTAATATTTTTACTGCAGTATAGTAGGCAACTATCTTTTAGTATTTTACTGCAGTAGACCTGCTCTTGACTTTGACCTGAGCAAGGCCTTGTGTGAACGGATAACTGAGGTCCTCTGGTCCTGACCTCCACTAGGGCTGCAGTGATGCAGCAGAGTTGGGTCACAGCTGTGACATCACAGGTGATATCAGTCTTCGCAGAGAGGCAGAGTCAATATGTCATCAGCTGAAGGAGAGCCCTTTTTGGCACTGCCATCACTGGGTGAGAGGCACACACACACACACACACACACACACACACACACACACACACACACATTACACAAGACGCAAGGTTGTAACATTGGAAACGTGTTAGAATTTTCCACAGATAGACCTGTGCATTTGGCAGTTAACAATTTGGTAGAAAATTTTATTTATTAGAAATGTTCTGACCTTCTCTCGAATAGAGGTCTTGATAGTGCTGCTGATCTTTTAACCATGCCCAGGTGGATCCAGGCCCTTATCTAGAAGCCTGCCTGTATGTGTACTGCAGTATGGATGCTAGTGAGAGAGAAGGTGCTGTGTGTGACACGCTGGCCAGCTACGCCCGCGAGTGCGCTCAACAACATGTTATCCTTAGCTGGAGGGGCCCTGGTCTCTGTGGTATGTTTCTCATTTCTGGAAAATGTAAAATAGCTTTGTTTCTGTTACATATGCAGCACAGAAACCTGCTGTGAATTGTCTTTGGAAACACAAAATGTGTAAACATCCCGTATTTACCCTAAAATAGCTTCTCTTATAAACATCCCATTTTTCCAGTGTAAGTTTAATTGTACAACATGTTCACTTCGTCTTTGCTTCCTTCCTCCCTTTCTGCCTCTCCTTCTGTTCTGCTCCCTGCAGAGCGAGTGTGCCCTGGAGGTCAGCTCTTCTCGGACTGCGTGTCCTCCTGTCCCCCCAGCTGTTCCTCCACTCTCCCCCCGATTGCTGGCCAGTGTCGGGAAGAGTGTGTGGGGGGTTGTGAGTGTCCACTTGGACTATTTCTCCATGGAGGACAGTGCATACGAAGGGAAGACTGCCCCTGCTTCCACCGGCGACGCACATACCAGGAGGGTGATGCTATAAAACAGAGATGTAACACCTGGTGGGTTGACTGGCACTGTACTGCTAGTTAGTGCTGGCATGCAATAAATCTGCATGGTGTAAGATTGATTGTGTGAAATATGGTTTAACATGTTCAAAAATAACATACGGCAGAGGAAAAGTTTGTAATTTATTGCAGTTTCTATGTTACACTTCAGAAAGCAAGCAACAACAACCATTACAGAAGCAATCAAGTAAAATTAATCAGAAAACCAGAAAAGAGGAATTAGACAATAAAAAACGTATTTTTTCCTGAAAGGGGATTTATTGATCCAAAGGGTTTAAAATGTTATAATTTTGATTACATATATATGCACATATGCACTCTTTTTTGTTTTAGTTTTTTTTTTAATTTGTGAAATTTGAGATTTCGCATTGCATGGAATTTTCCCAAACAGTATCAAGAAAGAGGGTTCAGAGAGTGAATCACATTGTAAAGAACATGCAGTTATCAACAATCTGCCTCTTTGTTAATCAAGACTTCACCTGTTGGGTCCATCCTGTACTCTGGTTTCTCTTCTGGTTCACAGTGTGTGCCGGGCAGGCCAGTGGCAGTGCTCTGCAGAGAAGTGTGCAGCTCAGTGCAGTATTATCGGGGCAATGCAGATAACCACTTTTGATAAAAAGATGTATAACCTCCAGGCCGATGACTGCCAGTTCATAGCTGTAGAGGTAAGATGCTGATATGACAATATTTATTTATTTATTTATTTTTCTAAAATGTACACTGCATATCTGACCATTTAAGCTTAATACTAGAGGTAAGCTTTCAAAATAAATACATAAATAAATTACAGCTCAGAGATTTAAACTTAAATTAAACTTGAAATAATCAGTAAATACATGTAAATAAAAACTACCTGCCGCTGAACCCTGCCACTGTATTGCTGTGTATTGGTGTAGGATTTTGTGGATAAGAAGCTTGCAGTAACCATCAGGGGAGGCATGTGTGTGGTGGGAGGTGGCCCAGGCTGCCTGCAGGAGCTGTCCATCACTGCACTCCATACCACAGTGACCATCACTAACACTGGTGCGCCACCTATCTGTCTAATACCCCATCCAATTGCATGGATAACCTCATACCTCTCCTTCCATCTTTCTATGTGGTCTGTCTGTTCTGTTTGTCTGTTATTGTATTGGTCCATCCATCCATCCATCCATACAGCCATGCATTCATCCATACATCCATTGTTTGACTCCGTGTATCCTGTCTCTTTGTTCCTTTGGTTTATCCATCTATCATCTGACTCTATGTGCCCTGCTATGCTGGCCCTTTCAGGCTCTCTCATGTTGAATGGACAGCAGGAGGACTTGCCCATTCTCACGGCTGATGTGGCAGTGCACAGAGCCTCCTCCAGCTTTCTGCTCATCCAGGTGTTTGGGGCTCAGCTGCTGTGGCAGACGGATGGCCCTCTGCTCCTCATCACTCTGGAGCCCAGCTTTGCTCATAAGGTAAACCCTGCCTTTATTTCTCATTTCAGTAAAGTACCCATCAGCAATGTGCTTCTACAGTGTGGATAGTGTTTTTCATGAGTCCCTAGAGATGGGTTTTCTTTCATGGTGGGAAGTCTTGCAAAAAAGCATGGCAGTCTATTGCACACTCTTAAAAAAACCCCCGATAATCACTTAGTAGAGATATTATGACATAATAATAATTAACACACTCTCTTAGCGGTGTAATTTTTGTGCATGTTTGTGCAATCTGACAGGTGAGAGGCCTGTGTGGAACACTGACCTGGAACCAGCATGATGACTTCACCACACCAGAGGGGGATGTCGAGAACAGTGTATCCTCCTTCGCCGCCAAGTTCAGCTTTGGATCATGCCCTTTGCCCTCAGCTGTGACCTCTGACCCATGTAGCACCTACACCCAGCGCCGACAGTATGCAGAAAGGATATGTGATGTTCTCCACAGTCCGGTGTTTCAGGTAAGCTTATGATTTAGTACAGGGCCCAGTTACATTGACACCAGTTCCAGTTGGTAACTCCTATAGTACTTCAACAAGAATAGTGTGGCAGGCAGTAATCTGCTAATTTTTACATCTGCAAAATAGTTGTAAACAATTGCGTTAACAGTTGATTATTGATAAAGGAGATACTTGTGTTCAATCATAATTGTAAGTCACTTTGGTTAAAAGTGTCAGTTAAATGCTGTAAATGTAAATGTAAATTTAAATGTAGTACTGCTGTGAATAGAATAGAATTAAGCTAAAATTAGCTTGACAAACAAATGTATAAGAATGAAGCATAAAAAATATGCATCTTTTCATTACACTAAAGAGCACTTCTTGCTAGTTGGTTGCTTTTTGCCCCATTCCACAGATGTGCCATGACGTAGTAGAGCGGGAGCCCTATATGCGCCTCTGTCTGAGTGAGGTGTGCAGTTGCGCCCCTCACAGGTCATGCCAGTGTACAGTCCTCACTGCTTATGCCCATCGCTGTGCCCAGGAGGGGGTGCTAGTGAGCTGGAGAAACCATACCTTCTGCCGTAAGAGCCTACCCCACTGCTCCTGAAGATTTAGCCTAAGGTTTCAGCTGTTAGGTGATCAGACTAGTGCCTCAGTTGCAATGAAATGAAAATATATGGAAACAATAATATATATTTTTTGCATCTAATATTGTCTTCGATATTGTCTTGTCTTTGCTGCAGCAAATCAGACTTTAGAAAGTAATACAAAATCAACAGTACTGTATTAACAGTATTATCAGAATTTAAAAGTGGCTATAGGCATTTTTTTGAGACTTAAAGTTAAAGCAGATGTGAATGCATCCACAGTGACACATTAGGTCTTATGGGTTAATTATAGTCACAGTAGTATCATCCTCACTTTTTTATCGTCCATTCTCTCGGTTCTCCTTCTGCACAGCCATGCATTGCTCTGGGGGCCAGGTGTACCAGGAGTGCGGGAGGCCATGCGGTGGCACCTGTGCTGACCTGGCCCATGGCTGGAGCTGTGATGAAGTCGTCGGCAGCCGCAGCTGTGTGCCAGGCTGCCAATGTCCCGTGGGCCTGGCGCAGGACCAGCACGGCCAGTGTGTGCCACTCAGCATGTGCCCGTGTACGCGTGCTGGGGTGGTCCACCCACCGGGAAGCTCCGTGCAGATCAGCTGCAATACCTGGTATATCTGGTACACGCACACACACACCTGCAGTTGCTGCATTATTGTACATCCTGTACTGGACACCAGTGCATTATTACAGCCCAATTGCAGTCAGGAGTTTGGCTCAATTCCAGTAATCATGCGTAAATGCACAAGGCCTGTCCTTGTGTCAAGAGCCAAACCCCAGTTACAGCACACTTTAGTGCTAGAGTAGAAGATAGGCAGCTGGCAGAGTGAAGAAAGAAAGGAAGAGGACCATGTGTCAGTTTGTCATGATAAACTCTTTATGGCTGATTTTATGACCATCATGGCATCAAAAGGTGACTTTTTATCATCTGACCCTGACAACACACACAGTTATTCAGCAGAAAATGAACTTTCTCATTTGTAAAGCACTAGCACAATATTATATTTCAAGGGAACACACATATGAACGCTAGTGTATTTTTCTACCTGGAATACTTGTCAAATCATCTTGCTACTTATCTTATTAACACACTGAGTAGATGAAACCTTTTGTTCTCTCCTCTGGAGGAAGGGAAGATGTTGGATAGTACATAGCCAGTGACTGGTCAAAGCGCTGACTGCTCCCCAGTCAGTGGTTGTGGCATTGGTTTTGTATGCTCAGATGACTTGAACTTATGCTCAGAGCCATATGTGATTTGTTTGACATCTTTCCATTGCTTGTTAGGGTCCAAGCATGTAGTTCTTGAGAACCTATAGTAACCTGCTGGAATTTTCCTTCTTGTTATTATTATTATCAGCACTGTCAACGAATTGTGCCGCAAACACCGTAAGGCCCAAAAAGACCAAACTTTGCAGCAAGGTGCAGCATGTGTAAACATACTCAGCCTAGTAAAGGGACCTGATGGATAGCCTTTTACATTTTTGTGATTTTCCCCCACACTGTAAGGTTAGAGACAAAATTCCACTTTTATTTGGCTAATGATTGAAAGGTTGTAGTGTACTGCAGTAAATCATTTTTGCTAGCAACAAATTAGCCTTAGTGCCCTAGAAACCAGGAGATAAGATGATAGAAATAAGATGATAGAAAGATATTTGTCAGCATTTTATGGAGAAGAATATAAATCATCAACTAATGATACGTGATATACAGCAGTAAATGTTCAGCTGTTTTAAGCATTTGACTAGTCAGTGTTTCTGAGGTATGAGAGCTCTGATGAAGTCACTCTATAACCCGCTGTCTCTATTATCGGGATAGGTTGATTTCATTGCATCTCTTTAACCTCATGACAACATAGGACACCATGGTTGGTACAATACCTGAATACATTCAGGAGTATGTGGCGAGGCATACCCACATGTGTGAACTATACATGCATGTGTTTTAACTGGAATGTAAAGATAATTTCATCTCTCTCTCCAAAGTGTGTGTGGACACGGTGTGTGGAACTGCACTGACCATCCCTGTGCCAAGGTCAGTGAGTGTCCAGGCTCTCTAGTCTTTTCCCCTCGCTCGTGCCTGAGGACCTGTGCGAATGTGGACAGCCCCCATGCACCCTGTGCAGAGCCCCTCTATGGCTGCGTGTGTCCAGAGGGAACAGTGCTCTTGGTGAGTGTTAAGGTCAGTCAAAGTCAAATTTATTTATATAGCGCTTTTTACAACAGACGGTGACACAAAGCAGCTTTACAAATATCTGAGTCCACGCCCCCAGTGAGCAAGCCAAGGGCGACAGTGGCAAAGAAAAACTGCTTGGAGTATGAGGAAGAGACCTTGAGAGGAACCAAGACTCAAAGTGGGGGCCCATCCTCCTCTGGCTGAGGAACTGTCCTCCTTGGTCTCTTCACCTTTACACTATAGACAACCCTGCTCCCCTCTGTGTACCTCTACACCCACTGGGCTTTTCAGACATGTGATAACACTAGATAAATATGAAAGGTGCTACATGCTCAAACAGAATATGATACAATACAAAAATGCATGCATAAATATATGCAACCAAATTAATAGTAACATCAGTCATACTTTGAAGAATCCTCATAGAACTGTTTCTCTGGAAACTCTATACTTTAGTACAGTTTTGAGTATCTCTCTCTATCTATCTATCTATCTATCTATCTATCTATCTATCTATCTATCTATCTATCTATCTATCTATCTATCTATCTATCTATCTATCTATCTATCTATCTATCTATCTATCTATCTATCTATCTATTGCTTAATTAGTGAGGTTTTTCAACTAATCCATATATGGTGTTGTTTGCTGGATCCTTGCCTATAGGGTGATCATTGTGTATCTCCTGATGAGTGTCCATGTCACCACAATGGACAAATTTTTTTCACCAATGATACCATCTCTAAAGACTGCAACACATGGTAAGCACATACTGCTCTGAGGATGAGTTGATCTGATCTCAAATAACCCAGGAACAAAATGTTAGATTTGATAAGGGAAAAATACTGCATTTAAAATACAGGATGAATATTGAAAACAAAACCAAGTTTGGAACAACACATTCTGCAAGATCAGTCAATATAAGCCTCGATTATTGTTTTTTTTTTTTTTTAAATGACCCCCCCCCCACCCCCCCATCTCATACAGTGTGTGTAAGCAGCGTCGCTGGCACTGCACCCAGTCGCTATGTGCCGGTATGTGTGTGGCCACAGGCGATCCACACTACGTGACCTTTGATGGGCGCTGTTTCTCCTTCCTGGGGGACTGTGAGTACGTCCTAGCTCAGGAGATGGGTGGACTGTTCAGTGTCAGTGCTGAAAACGTGCCCTGTGGCAGTACTGGGGTCACCTGCACCAAGTCCGTCACACTGACCATCGGCAACACTGCCATTCACCTGCTCAGGGGTCAGTCTCCAAAACACACTTTGTCATAATACTGCGGTTTGTGATTGTCCCTTATTGTTGCTATTTATTGTCACTTGTTATTGATGGCAAATGTCCTACTTTAAAATCTTTAGTTTGAATTTCAGCATTCTGATCTAATCTGACACTACCTTAACACCTGCAATGCTTTAACTAAATTGAATACCTGGATTAACAACACTGCATAAAACCTCAATTAACTCAAAGTCCCCCTGACTGATGTGGTTGTGCTTTCTACAGGCAAAGCTGTGACAGTGAACGGCATGGCTGTGACCCTTCCTAAGTCCTACTCAGGCAGTGGGTTATTTCTGGAGAGAGTCGGCCTGTTTGTGTCCCTCTCGTCCCGCCTCGGAGTCACCCTGCTTTGGGATGGAGGTACAGTTGCTTTTTAATTGGATAACTTGTTTTTGTTTGCTATTATTATTTTCCCCCACATAGCATATGAAACCGAATGCTTCCGAACACTTTTCGTGTGTGTCATCCATTCAAGCTGTGTGCAGCGTTTTGCGATTCTCTGTGCTGTCTGATGCTGTTTGGGAAGGCATGCGTGTGTACCTGCAGCTGGCAGCCCATCTAAGGGGCCGTGTCGCAGGCTTGTGCGGGAACTTTGACGGAGACGCGGAGAATGACTTCACTACGAGGCAGGGCATAATGGAGTCTACCCCGGAGCTGTTTGGGAACTCCTGGAAGGTCAGCCCGTCCTGCCCTGATGTCACAGAGCAGGACCTGCGGGACCCCTGCACAGTGAGTGACCTTTACTCTCTCACCTCTCTGCCACTTCAGCTCCATTTTAAGCGTTAGTGCCATGTAAATGAACATCACATTTGTGCGGGTTCTCTAGATTAACCCACACCGAGTCACCTGGGCGAAGAAGAAGTGTGCAGTGATCATGCAGGAGCTGTTTTCTCCCTGTCATGCTGAGGTGCCTTACCAACAATACTATGACTGGTGTGTCTTCGATGCCTGTGGGTAAGAGCATGCAGCACAGAAGAGGCTCATTAGATCAGTGGGTCACTTATAAAGAGATGGACCTGCCTCCATCTAAACATAATGCATAGAGTTGACCAAAGTAGAATGAATCCTAGTCCTGGAGCCCTTACACACTGTCTGCACTGCCCTGTACATGTGGTAATGCAATTGCAGGAGGGGTTGGATCAAGGCTAGAGTGATGGGCTCCAGACTGGGACTGAGAACAGAATAACACATACAGCTCTCAACACACATATCTGTCCAAAAAATTGGGTGAGTGGGTGCCTGAGCCCAACGCTGCAGTTCTGTCTCTGCGCTGTAGCTGTGATTCCGGAGGGGACTGTGAGTGCCTGTGCACAGCCGTCGCCACCTACGCGGAAGAGTGCAACCACAGAGGGATCTACATACGCTGGAGGTCCCAGGAGCTCTGCCGTAAGATCCGGCACACAGCCCGTTGCCCACACCTGAGGCCTTTCACACAAATATGGCACTGTGCTCAACTGCATACTCACTCCTGCTCTTCTCATTGTCACCACATTTAGCTGCACTGATCTGTACACATCATCCTCTCTCTGTCTCTGTAGCACTGCAGTGTGACGATGGCTTGGTGTATGAAGCCTGTGGTCCAGCTTGCTCTGCTGTCTGCCCTGGCAGTGCTCCCAGTAGTGACTCTCGCTGCAGCGCCCTCTCCTGTGTGGAGGGCTGCTTTTGCCCTTACGGCACCATCCGTCATGGTTAGGACACTGTGTGAGTGTGTGTGTACATGCATGGGCATGTGTGTGCATGTGTGCTTGTTTGTGTATGTGAGTGTGTTTGTGTTTGTGCTTTTTTGATCTGGGTTTATGTATAACTGGTTTTTGTGTAACTGATTATTTTTATTTTTATCTATTGGTTAAAGAATCCAAAGTGCTTGATCCAGAGACTGCTAATCAGACATATGTTGTTGTCTTTTCTGTCTAATTGTCCTGCAGGTGACAGCTGCATCTCCCCCTCCGAGTGCCCGTGTGAGTGGAACGGTTCCCTGTTTCCTCCTGGCACAGCTGTCACTCAGCACTGTCAGAACTGGTCAGTGTGGAAGCATTCTGATGTGGCTGATAGGCCAAGATGGGCCAAGGCCCAGTTTCTAATTTGCATATTTAGCAAAGAATTATTTTTTATTTATTTGAGGTTAGAAATGATTTATGACATTTCAGACCTTATACTTTAAACAGTGTTAATGCTCTATTTCACATAGTGAGTGGTGATCAGCTCCAGTGTATTCTGTAGCTCTGTGCTTGTGGTGTGTACTTCAGCTCCTGCTCTAATGGGACCTGGCAGTGCTCTGGCCCTGCCTGCCCTCCCTCTGTGCCATGCCTGGAGTCGGAGTTCCAGTGTCCCGGCACCTCTCACCGCTGTATCCCTTCTCTCTGGCTCTGCGATAATGAGGACGACTGTGGTGATGGCTCAGACGAGTTCTGCCCCTCCACCTGCCCCCCGGGGCAATTCCGCTGTTCGGGTGGGGTGTGTTTGCCGGTTGAACTGCACTGTAACGGTCACCCTGACTGCGCTGACCAGTCTGACGAGGAGTTCTGTGGCCCACCCACGGATGTGCCAGCCTGCACCATTGGGGAGTTCCGCTGTGCCAATGGACGCTGCATAGCCGCTTCTAAAGTCTGTGATGGAAGACTGGACTGTGGATTTTCTGATGACTCTGACGAACAAGGTACACGTTGCGTTAGCTCCATTTTTCCTGAAACCAGAGGGCTATATCTGTGCTGTATGTCCTCTGCTTGAGGATTTGAAGATTTTACTTGATGGTCATGAGTATCTGTACTTGCTCCGAATTGCTTTAAAATTCTGTGGAATCCCATTGTTGTTTATGATAATGTGTCTGCCCCTGAGATAATATAATGTGCCTTCAGCAGAGCATAAGTAAAAGTAAAAGAACACTAAGTCTCTGCTCCTGTCTGAAGCAGGCTGTGGTATGGTGTGTGCTGAAGGGGAGTTTCGCTGCTCGTCTGGCCGTTGCCTGCGCTATCTTCATCGTTGCGATGGCCATGATGACTGTGGCGACTTCAGTGACGAGCGTGGCTGTGTGTGTGCTCCTGGGGAGTTCCAGTGCCCTAGCAATCAGTGTGTGTCTGCCGAGAGAGTTTGCGATGGCCACAAGGACTGCTCTTCTGGCATCGATGAAGTTATCTGTCCTGTTAAAGGTGTCTTAACCTTGGAACATAACCATTCATTAACTGATCTTATAAACTAATTACTGGTAATGACCTTAGTATTTTTGTGTGTCTTTAGAATGGTAGAAATAGCATGTTTGACTTTAATGATATGTTCTGTGGGTTAAAATATTTTATAGGTGCATTTTGTCCATGAAATACTAAGATGAAACTCACCTTGTGTAATTCAGGTTGTAGCCAGTATGAGTTTGGCTGTGCAAGTGGCCAGTGTGTGCCTCTGGGCTGGCGGTGTGATGGAGAGACAGACTGCCTGGATGGAAGTGATGAGAAGCAGTGTGCTCGCACATGTGCACCTGACCAGGTCCTCTGTCTGAGTGGAGACCAGTGTGTCCAACATGCACATCTGTGTGATGGGACACCACACTGCAGGGATGCCTCTGATGAAAGTGTGGACAACTGTGGTGAGATGCTTGCACGCAGACACTAAAAACACATGTTCAGTTATTTAGGTGCACTGATTTGCCTTTATTATCAAGATGACTGGCTGGGCTTTTTAATTAAATCCTGATAAAAAATTAGTCCTGGCCATGCACCATGAAAATTCTGTATGCATCTTTTGCTTTATAGAGTACATTCTACATTAATTTCTCACATACACACAAGCAATTCTTACTTGTGTGTATGTGCGTGCACACATGCTTTTCCAGGCTCCACACGGATTCCACCCTGTCCGGGTAGCTTCACTTGTGATAACAGAACTTGTGTTAATGCATCCCGTGTCTGCAATGGCATTCTTGATTGTCCCAGAGGAGAGGATGAACTGTTGTGTGGTGAGTGATCACAAAGTACTATATACTATATATTATATACTATGTATACTATATACTATATATAACACATAAAGCCCAACCTTTAGGTGTTCAAACAAAATGCTGCTGTAGCATAGAGCAAGATGAGGCAGGATGCAGGGTGCATCTTTATTTTGGGCAAATCCTTAAAACAGTCTGAGTGCAGTAGCCAGGAGACATGGTTACAAACCTGGAAGACATGACACAAAATGTAGCAAAATCAAAATATAAGCGATACATGGAGACACAGGCTAGATGAGGGGAAATTAGTTAAATATATACAAAACAAAACAAGGTGGTGGCTAAATTGAAACAAAAAATAAACCAAAAGCTTATGGTGATTAGCGAAATGGACAACTTGACATCAAAGGAGGGATCTTGTGACAGCTGCCTTCACAAAAATCCTGATTATTAATCAATCCTGAAAAGCATCTTTTTTTTTTGATGTGACTCCATGATTTTATATTGTGAAGGACAAAATAAAGAAAGTACATCTATTTTCTCCTAAAGAATATGCTTTTAAATGATTATGCTTTCTGTGTATAAACTCATTCTAATTCGCTGTACAGCAAAGCCCAGCACATCTCCAGCTCCCCCTGGTGGCAGTAACATCAGTCACACCTGTCCTGAGTTTACTTGCATGGATGGATCCTGTGTCCCTTTCAAATTAGTAAGACACAAGATTTTTTTTAATGATGTCATTTACCTAATGACACAAAAGAAAATCACATTTTTTGTGTTGCTTATCTCTGTATTTTAACATTCTGACAAAATAAAATTAAAATATTGTTAATTCATAGAATGTACTGTAAATAGAGTGTCTATTTAGTGTGAAATTTTACTTTAATAATCCAGAACAATAATAAATAAGATATACCATGTATCCTATATAAAGTCATTATTTCTTGTGTTGTAATTACAGGTAATTATTGTACATTTTAGGCAATGTATCTTATTATATATTGCAGCACCTAGTGCTTTCTTAATCATGTTTATTGGATTTGTTTGCAAAACATTGTATATGAGGCCCCATGTGCATGCATATGTGATAATAGGTGTGTGATGGAGAGGCAGACTGCCCTGATGCTGATCTGATTGTGTCTGGAGGCCCCTCGGATGAGCAGGGTTGTCAGAGCTGGGCTCCCTGGGGGCCCTGGAGCCCATGCAGCCACACATGTGGGGCTGGCACTATGAGTAGGCACAGACACTGCCCCCTGGGGGACACAGTAGGAAACTGCAGGGGAGAAAACATGCAAAGACAGCAGTGCTATTCCATAGCATGTCCTGGTGAGTAATAAAGGAGGAATTCTTCATCAGTCCTTTAATAATAGGGGAGAGTAAATATGGTAGGAAGGTGGAGGCATTCTTGTCTTCAGAGGTTTGTTATCATGAACATTTATAAATGTTGTAATTAAATATAGCTGTAGATACCACTGTGGATACCATGTTAACTTTGCAATAAGAGAATGCGTTATGGTGGCAACCGTATTTACAGTATTGTATTTTTCTTGTTTTTATAATGATAGTCCATTTTGACCTGTGTATGTGTGTGTATGGCGCAGTTGATGGGCATTGGTCGCCGTGGACAACATGGTCTAACTGCAGTAAAGGATGTGGAGGGGTGGAGCTCCGCCATAGAGTGTGTGTTCCACCACAGAACGGAGGAGGCAGAGCCTGTGTAGGCCTGAGCTCTGAGATCAGTAAGCGAGCACACACACACACACACACACACACACACACACACACACACACAAGCACACACGCACGCACGTGCACACAAAGTGCAATTCAGATGCAATGCATTCAGCACTGGAAATGGATGTAGTGTGTGGAAGACACCTCATGTTCCTCTTTTCTCCTTTTCTCTCTCCTTGTGTCCCCAGAGCCCTGTCCTCAAGAAGTCTGTGCTAACATCTCCTGCCCCGCTGGTCTCGTCACACACACTTGTGCCCCGTGTCCTAAAACATGTGTCCATGTATCTAGCGGCACCTCCTGTGACCCCAGTGCCCAGTGTTTCACAGGTAAGCCATAAGACTACAGAAGATGAAGGTAAAGGGGGATTTATTAGAGTGCATTTTGTGTGCATGGCTTGCTCAGTCTTTGTGTTAGTGCTGCGTCTCACATAACACCCTCCTGTGTTCTTCATCTGCACCTGTAGACAACATTACATTCTTAGATGCAGCAAACTGCTGGTGTCTCTCTTTTTCATGACACCTTGTTATACCGCCATTCTCTTATTTTGTTGTCGTTCTCCATTTTTCTCCCCTTCCTCTTCCTCTTTCTGAATTTCTCACTCATGCACTGTCCTTTTCTTCACCTCTCCCTCTCCCTTTCTCCCACTGTCTCTCTCTCTCTCCTTCTCCATCTTTCTCTCTCTCTGTCTCTCTGTCTTTTTTCTGACACACTCTGTTTTTCTCTCCACCTCTCTACCTCTTTCTCATTCTGAATTTGTCCCCCACACGCTCTGTCCTTTTCTTCACCTCTCCCTCTTTCTCTCTCTCCATCTCAAGGTTGCTGGTGTCCGGAGGGGAAGGTGATGAACCATTTGCAGCAGTGTGTATTGCCAGAGGAGTGTGTGTGTGAGGTGTCGGGCGTGCTGTATTGGCCAGGGCAACAGGTGAAGATGGGCTGTGAGATTTGTAGATGTGAAAGAGGCAGACCCCAGCACTGCGAGGCCAACCCAGAGTGCTCAGGTACACTCGTTCTCACTCTCTGAAAAGAAGGGAATCATGGTTCCAAGTAGGAATAAAAATGAGATGTGAGATGTGTCTTTCAGAAATGAATGCAAAGGTCTTTTAAGGGTGAAGGTGTGTGTGTGTGTGTGTGTGTGTGTGTGCATGTGATATCGTAGTGCACTGTGGCTGGTCATCTTGGTCTCCATGGGGGGAGTGTTTGGGTCCATGTGGGGTGCAGAGTGTCCAGTGGTCTTTTCGCAGCCCAAACAACCCCTCCAAATATGGCAACGGTAGGCAGTGCCGTGGAATTTACCGGAAAGCCAGGCGGTAAGAATCCCCTCCTTTTATCTGTCAGTTTTTTCAGCAATGTTTAGTTTATCTTGATGTTAATATATTTTAATTTACTCATGTTATAGTTTTTATAGTTTTTTTTGTACAGTTTTGTTTTGGTTCATACATTCGTCATTCTTTTTATGTACGTGTTGCTTGTGTGCTTGTGTGCTTGTGTGCCTGCTTGTTGGTGTTTCCAGCTGTCAGACACAGCCATGTGAGGAGTGTGAGTATCAGGGACACACACATGCAGTAGGTGATCGCTGGAAAGGTGACCAGTGCCAGCTTTGCCACTGCTTACCCAACCTCACAGTGCAGTGTGCCCCCTTCTGCACATATGCTGCCACTGGATGCCCTCAGGTGTGTAGGTGTATGCCTGGCTGGCAAAGCTTTTGGAGGTAGTTGTTTGCTCCTCCCATGGTGTCTTCGGAATGCACACCATCAAAATATGATCTCATTGTTTCTATTCATTTCCATTCTTCCAGTTTTAAGTGTCCCTGAATACTGAATGCAGTGTGTTCTGCTCATGCAGGGTCATGCACTCATACCAGCTGCAGGAGACAGATGTTGCTACTGTGAAGACACAGGTATCACAGTAAATCAGGAAGTAATGATGGAATATTATTGTGAACACGAACAGTTATACAGCTCTTTGTTACAGTCAGGATATGACATTTTACATGCCAAAAGCAACGTCTTCCTTTTCATTTTAGCTAAGAATGGCAGCATCAACATCCCCACCACTCCACCAGCTCTGCTGACCACTGTTGTGTCCTCCACAACACCAGGGGGCGCACCATTTGTTCCAACATTTCCTCTCCCACCTGGAGGTCAGTTCAAAGTCAAGGGGAACCTTCAATTAGTAGCATTAGCTACCACTTGCATGTGAATGGGTTGATCAGCACTGCTGCATAGTACAAATCATTGTATCTGTAGCACGTATATCAGAGATCATTGCCGTTCACCTATTCCTTCTACTTTTTCCCCCCAAGACGAGTGTTGGGCTCCACTGGGCATTCAGTCTCTCCCTGCCTCCAGCTTCAATGCCTCATCCCAACAGCTAAATCATCCAGCCTCTGCTGCACGCCTCCATGCACACAACCCCCAGAATGACCTGCAGGGCTGGAGCCCTGAGCCGGAGCAGTACCGGGAGCTCGCACCTGCTTTCCCCCACAGCCACGCCTCCCGCGGCCAGGCCCCCTACCTGCAGATAGATCTGCTCAGGGCATATAACATCACAGGTATCTGCCAAACACTCCACAGCTTTAATCACAGATGAGTTGCTTGATGTTGGGTAAAAGCCATATCTTAAGAGATGTTTAATCCAACTAATGCACTGATGCTTACCTTGATATCAGCATTCCTTCACTTCCTCTGCGCTGTGGGTTTCAGGGCTCCTTACCCAGGGTGGGGGACTGTTTGACACCTTCGTTTCCAGTTTCTATCTGCAGTTTAGCAGTGATGGTAGCGACTGGTTCACCTACAAAGAGCCTATTACAGATGCCCGCCCCAAAGCCAAGGTGGACGTTCTTTTGGGACTATATTTACCTATCATTATTTCTACTTTATTACTACAGTGAACTTTCTAGGGTTAAGACAGGAAATAATACAAACAATGTTTTAGAATATGACATTTTATAAATTGGTACTGGTTGAATACACTGAAATATACACTCACACCATTAACTGATGTTGTCATTTTGTATTCGATTGGTCTTTGGCTAATCACATGATCTCTGCATCTCTGCATGTCTGCAGATGTTCCTGGGTAACCATGATGACCGTGGTGTGGCCCAGACCAGGCTGGACAGAGTAGTGTTGGCACGGTTGGTGCGTGTTCTGCCGCATGACTTCCAGAATGGCATTTACCTCCGTGTGGAGCTGATGGGCTGTGGAGGAGGTGCATGCACGTCACATCTCATCCTGTTACTGCTAACGTTCTGTCTCACCATTTTTGCTGCCATTATTTTATCAAGTTTTATTACAACAGTTCATTATTCTATCAGGTTTCATGACATCATGTCTTTCTCTCTCCCTCTTTCACATTCTTTCTCTCTCCCTCTTTCACAGAGTATGAGTGGTTGTCCACCCCTGCCCCCTTAGTGTCTGTGTCACACAGGCCCTGCAGAGGGAGGGAGTTCCGGTGTGGGAATGGCCGCTGTGTCCCTGCTGGGCCTCAGGGGGTCCTGTGTGATGGAGTCAATGATTGTGGCGATGGCTCAGATGAACTCAGCTGCGGTAAATGCATAAAAACATATAATTTTCATGGAAAAATATCATATCAAAATTTGTTGTTTGTCTATGTGTATCAGTGCAGTTAAAAATTCTTGCTTCTTATAAATTCTAAATGATTCTTAAGTGAAAAGAGCTACTTAGCTACTTGCTCTGTTGCCAGTTGATGAATTTGTTTAACTCTTTCAGTTCTGTTTTACAGAACACTTCACTCTGATCTACCAATGCATGCTTTTATAAATTCTATATTTTATATAATATTCTTACACAAAATGAGATCATAATTAAGTTTGATGTTTTCTTTTTAATTAAATGTTAATCTCATTCAGAGAGTGAAAATGGATTCCAACATACATCAGTGTCTTCCTAAACTGAAATGTTTCCTTCAGGAACTCACCCATCTCCTACCCCAAGACCTACAGGCTGCCTTAAGGGTCAGTTCTCCTGCTCTCCTCCAGGGGGCTGTATTGAGTCAACAAAGAGATGTGATGGGGTACCTCAGTGTCCAGATGGAGTGGATGAGAGTGGCTGTGTCCCCCACAAAAATATTACCCATGTCACTCCCACACCTGCTCCTCTCAGTACTCCGAGTATGGCTGCCATTATGTCAGCAAGAACACCAACTACAACTGCTCCACTTGTAAGACCTCACTGTTACAATCACACAATAGACTATCTGCACATGGTAAAAATCACCAGTGTGGAGAGTAAACCTGAAAATTATTGTAAAAAGATTCACAGCTAAAATAAAGCTTTGGTGATGACTGATATAATCTCTCTCCCTGTTCTTTCATAGGAGGCCAGCCCTGGATACCAAGGTAGCTAGTTATCTTTTTTTTTTTGCTTTCAGACAACTTTTGTATTTGTTTTAACACCCCTGGTCTGCATTGAATGAGTACTGTAGTAAATTCCTTCAGTAAACAATGATATTCCTTGATATTTACCCTATGATGTGAGATAATGTGTAATGTGAGACAGAAATTCATGGAGTTACTCAATATTTAAAAGAAAGACAAAAGACAAAGGAGAAAATAAGTTAATCTTGACTGATTGGCAAAGAATTCAGGACCTATGTGACCAAAAGCAATACAATTTCAAAACCTATATAAGTATATATGAACTAAGAGGCAAAACAATACTGCAGTCACTCTATTTATTTATTATTGTTAAGTCATAACCCTGATTCATTCATAGCCCAGTATGTTTCTTGGGAATAATAAAATGGCCCAGACTGGTTAACATGGAAATGTAATTAATTGGCAGGCCTAATAGACACAACTGTGAACATGATTTGTCAGTGCAACATTTTCTGTTATATAGGATTCTGCTCCACTCCTCTGGGATTGGAGGATGGTCGTATTCACTATGGTCAGCTGACCTCCTCATCATCTAGACAAAATAACCCAGCTGACGCAGGCCGTCTCAATATTGTGCCCAATGTGTGAGTGTCATGGCATGGGCAGTGGAAGAGAGATTGTAAAGTACTCATCTACAGACTGGATCAGTACATCTTATTATATGAAATATAAAGAAATATCAAGTCTGATTGTTTCTATATATATATTCTATATGTACATATATTCAGACATATATTCTATATGTCTGATCTTCTTTGATGATTTTGACTTTTTATGGTCTCTGACAAAAGCGCTATAAAGGAATCACAGTGAGTTAAAGATTAGTAATGGAGTTAATATTCTGTTAATAGTCTTCTGTTGATATTCACTGGGGTTTGGGGAGCAAGACCCTCGTCAATGTGGGAAACTGTGAAAAACTCTAGGCTCCCCTATCCCTTTATTACTAATGCGTCTGATCATCACAAAACAATATAAACAGATTAATAATACCCATATTTTTTTTTTTACTTTTTATGATTTTTTTTTTACTTCATATGATTTTTTTGTTTTGTTTTCTTTACATAAGAAAACTTTACAGATTTTTCACAGTAATCCGCAAATCTAAAAAAAACCCAAAACATTTTTTGGATGGCAAACCTGCTAATAACCGAACACGCACATTTGCAACTTGTGAATATCTAGGGATGGTTGTGTATTTTATCCTACTGTGCAATTACCAAAACTCATTATTGTCACCTTTAATAACTGCATCCTGTAACATCGTGACACCTTAGGTTAGTGATGGAACCTGGCTGGAGCCCATTGCCAGGAGACCCCCACCCCTACTTCCAGGTGGATTTCCTGGAGCCGACCTGGGTGTCAGGGGTTATCACCCAGGGCAGTCAGGGGTCAGGGGTCATCATCCATGGCAGTGAGCGCATGTGGGGCTACCTCACTAGGTATCGCCTGGCCTTTGCCCTAGTTGAAAACCACTTCACTGACTTCACTGAGACTGGAATCAGAGGCTCATCCCCTAAGGTATGGGGGACAGTTTTGGGTCTTACCATTACTCCTTCTGTATCTCCCTTTGTATATCCCTTTGTGGCAGTAATGAACACACTCTTTTAGCTTTTTTTAGTGAAGGTTGCATTAGACAGCCCTTATGTCAGGTTCAGGAACAGGTTCACAGAAGGGCTATCATTACATTTTGTGTCTCTGCTGTATGATAGATTTTTAAGGTGCGTCTGGTGGGCAGGACTCCAGTCACACGCTGGCTGGGCAGGCTTGTGAGAGCTCGTTACCTGCGCATCATACCTGTGGAGTACCGCCACACCTTTTACCTGCGGGTGGAGGTGCTGGGCTGCAGAGGAGGTAGGCCCCAACCTCTTTCCCTCTGTGAGAAATTGGGAGAAATGCTCTGTTCTTTTCTGGAATTCAAAATGCAGCTTTCAGTTTTATTGGCACTGGTTGAATTTATATGAGATCTCTAAAGTTCAAGGTTCATTGAGCTTATTCAAACTCATTTAAATTCAGTACATTGTTGATATTTATAATACACTGTTGATATTGAGTCCTGTATGTGCAAATAAGCCTTTAAAGCTTCTTTTAATCAGATGACTACTGTGCATTTACTACTATAATCATGTTCGTTTTCTCATATCAGAGGAGCTGGTCACACCCAGCAGTGTGGAAGTGACCACAGCACCCCCTGGTGATAGGGTGGTAACAGCAAGGAGCTGTGAGCCTGGATGGTTTGCCTGTCTGAGTGGCGAGTGTGTGTCTGTGCAAGCTCTATGCGATGGCAGGTTGGACTGTAAAGACCACTCAGACGAACTGGGCTGCGGTGAGTTCAGTACAACTAAGAATGACAAAATAGCACCTCAGATAAACTTTAGACTGTGACAGGGTGAACTGGCCATGAATGTATTTGAGTGGACACATATCAAACAGCTAGAAACCATTGCTATCTAAGTCCATAAAGTGGACATTGGTATTATGCCACAGTTAACCAATGTTGGAGAAAAGAGACTTTTTACACTAATCTCTAGCCAGGTTTGTTTGTGGTTTCCCTGAATAAGGAATAATAATAATTGTTTAATAATTGACCATATCCTAAATATGGTAGCATTATACATTTTGGAAGCTGTGGTCTTACAGTGACTTTTCACTGGAGCTATAAAGTCTCTCATGAAATGTTCATCTTTGCATAGCCTGTTATGTAAGAAATTTTGTCCTTTCATAAATGTCATTTAATGTACTTTGTGCATCATTAGGCACAGTTTCCCCTACAGGATTACCAGGATTACAGAATCAAACTGCACTGACAGGAAGCCCAGGTTACCGTGAGTACACTTCTGGACCTCCAGGACTGTACACCATGACCCCACAAGCTGGATATCCTGGGGTGGCCACTGTTTCTCCCATTGGGACAGGAATACCTGGCACTGGACCTCAGGAACCAACTGGAGAACCAGGTATATGTAGACATCCCGCTCCTCCATCTTAAGGATTCAGGTTTGGGATATACATAGAAAGAGCTACAGTAGCTATGAACAGTGGTCTATAAAACAGAGTTGTCAATATATTAACTTATAGGACTTCATGGGGTTTATATTTAACCTGTAGCAAAAATGTGTTTGTAGGATTGTCAGACACAACAACATCGCATGATGGTGGCTTACCCAGGGTGTTGTGCGTGGAGGGCCAGTTTGCCTGCAAGAGATTTGGCTGTGTGGATACAGGCCTTGTGTGTGATGGACAAGAGGACTGTCCTGACGGCTCAGATGAGGATCATTGTGGTATTTTTCTTACTTACATCCACCAAACGCCTTTTTGCTCCGGTCTTCCATTCAATGAAAACTATGGCTAACTTGCAGGTTATTACATTTTCTTTGTTTTTTTGTTGCATCACTCAACCTCATCTTTTAGGTTTCTCCACACTTCCGCCAGTAACGCCTACAAGGCATCCCCTGGTGCCCAGTCCCTGCTCTGCTAAGCAGTTTACCTGTGGCAGTGGAGAGTGTGTGCATCTGAACAAAAAGTGTGACCTGCAGAAAGACTGTGCTGATGGCTCAGATGAGAGTGACTGTGGTAGGTGCACAATTACATATCGGTTTACCCATATTGGAGGAAAAAATAGCATTTTTAATGATTCGAATGATTGTAAGTAAGATTAAGATTGCAGAATTGAAAGTAATATTGCAAGATTAAGAAATTGTGTTTTTATACACAATATTTTCTTGTCAAGCATATTGTTTGTATTTTACTGCAATGTAGACTGGATTCTAATGAATTTATGTTTTTCTAAATTTATACTGGCTGTCTAGTGTCAACCTCATGAAACCTATAGTAACCTCATGGACCTATAGTAACAAAAGAGAAAAGATATTAGATTAAGAAAAGGATAGATTTTGTTTTAAAGGACATGATTAGCTTCTGATGTACCATCACTAAGCATGTGTCAGAGTGGCTCTGTGTCTCTGCGGTGTCTTCCAGTAGACTGTGTGCTGTCTGCATGGACAGCGTGGAGTCAGTGCAGTGTCTCGTGTGGCCTGGGTTCCCTGTTCCGGCAGCGAGAGATCCTGAGAGATGCCCGGGCAGAAGGCTCCTGTGGTGGAGCTCAGTTTGACAGCAGGGCCTGTTTCCTTCAGGCCTGCCCTGGTAAGCGTGAGTCATGTGCAGCGGGCTTTGTCTGATTGATGCATGTGGTTTTGAGTATTTACAGTTCAAGGCAGGGTATGATATCAATTTATGTTCACTTACTCTGTGTCATGGGTCTCTTTTGGCCACTGGGTTACAATTTTCCTCTTTCTCTCTCTCTCTCTCTCTCTCTCTCTCTCTCTCTCTCTCTCTCTCTCTCTCTTTCTTTCTCTCCTCTCACTCAGTGGATGGTCAGTGGTCTGAGTGGAGTGAGTGGTCAGAGTGTGATGCGACGTGTGGTGGAGGCCTGAGGAGACGGAGCAAGTCCTGTTCAAACCCTCCACCAAAAAACAATGGTCAAGTGTGCAAGGGGATGACCATGCAGACGCAGAGCTGCAACACACAACCGTGTGGGACCAGCACAGACTCTCAGACAGGTCTGTGCAGGAATAGGAGTTGCCATGGAAGCTCTTCTTAGGAAACTTCAACACACCCTTATGACATGTTGAGAAATAATGAAGTCGCAGTTATTCGGGAGTTAGCAGCCACCCCATTAGATGCTATTTATTCTTGCTTTAAGTGTTTTGTCTTCGAGGTGTCAGATCTGTCATTCTGGGTGTGAATTTTCTGTTGGCTCTTGGCTCATATGACCTGCTGTAAGTGAGGTCTGTTATTTGCTCCAGGCTGTGCTAATGGCCAGGTGCTGGTGACGGAGGCTGACTGTGCCGAGGGGAGAGTGGAGCCGTGTCCTCTGACCTGCTCTGCCCTCCACTCTGAGAGGAACTGCTCCACCCACTGCGTTACAGGTAGCGTCGCATGAACATAGCAGCTCAGTTTCAGTTCAGAACCTAGACAAGCCCTCTCTCAGTATGATGGACTCTTTTTGCACTTCTTTTTCTTGCTGTTGTCATAATGACATTTTCTTTTTCAGGGTGTCGTTGTCCAGCAGGTCTCTTTCTTCAAGATCACAGTTGTGTCAATGCCAGCAGGTGTATTTGCTTGTGGGAAGGGTTGGTTCTTCAGCCAGGGAAAGAGGTCATCAAAGACAACTGCACTACCTGGTGAGTGGGACTAAATGCCTCTTGCAATGTAGCTGATTAAAACTCTGCTCCCCTGATCATTCTTATCCTTCAGCAAAAGTGATCAAATTTAACATGTGATTCATATCTTTTACACTTTCTGCATGCCACCTAATATGACCCCAGTCTGTGTTTAATCCTGCAGTGTGTGTCGAGGCAGCCATGTGGCCTGTGATAACTCCAGCTGTATTGCCAAATGTGATTGGTCAGCCTGGTCCTCATGGACCTCATGTGACAGCAGCTGTGGAATCGGAATACAGCAGCGCTTCAGGTACACTGAACCTCTATTGCCTAGATGTTACTCCTCACTGGTTTACAAAACATATCTTTGATTTATTCTTCATGACCTACTCCTGAAGGTCAGCCCTGGGTCCTTCTGAGGCAGCAAGTGTAGAACCATGCGTCGGGGACTCCACAGAGGCACGACAGTGCTCCACACCCTGCCCACCAGGTCTGATTCCAGCTGTTAACAACAAAAAATGCACATCCTTGTAACCTACATAAGACCATGCTCAAGACCATGTTTAACTCAGTAGAGGGTTTGGCACATAAACATGATTTGGCACATAAACATGATTTGTTTTTATGGAGAGTGGCAGTTTTGGAGTTTTAAAGCCTACTGTTGTTTTATGTTGGTGTTGAACACCTTCAGGTCCTAGCAGAGCTCCATGGACTGAGTGGACAGTGTGGTCCGAGTGCAGCAAGACATGCTTTCATCATGTGAACGATGTGGGAATGAGACATCGCTTTAGGAGCTGTAACAACACTGAATCTAGTGCCCCCTGTGTTGGAGAGGCGGAAGAACAGGAGCCCTGCAACACATTCCACTGTCCAGGTATACACACACAGATATATTGTCCAGGTATGCACACACATATATATTGTCCAGGTATACACACACACAGTTACACCACCAGCAAAAAAGGAAAAAAAAAGATAAAGCTAATACTCTTAATCTCCTTGTTATACAGACTCACATGTATGAAACACTGGATAACCGTTTAAGCCTAAGTGTATTATGGAAGTTCTTTTCCTCTGTCTCTGTTTGTGCAGTCAGTGGCGGGTGGTCTGCATGGTCTGCATGGTCTGCGTGCTCATCAGAGTGTGACTCCGGTGCTCAGACCCGAGAGCGTTTCTGCAGCTCTCCTCCCCCTCTGTATGGAGGCAGCATCTGTTTGGGCCCCCACATCCAGACCAGAGACTGCAACTCCCAGCCCTGCACAGGTACACAGCCGCCTGCACATCTCCACCTCTCTGGGGAGGAACCAGCTCACTCCCTCAGGGATTTCGATCTTGGGACCACTTCTCAACCTTGCGTCTTGTGTAATAATGCATGTGCGTGTGTGTGTGTGTGTGTGTGTGGTATAATTGCCATACCCCTGTGTCTATGTGTATGTTTGTGAGTGTTTGGCTCACAGGTGTGTGTTTACATTTGGTTCACAGGTGTATGCCCGGTTGGTATGAGCTACCTGTCTAAGGAACAGTGCCAGGTTCAGGGTGGGGCATGCCCACGTGTATGTCTTGATGTCACGGCCTCAGCAGAGTGCGCTACAGAGTGTTATGATGGCTGCTACTGTTCTCCGGGCCTTTACCTATTCAACAACACCTGTGTGCACCTTAGTCACTGCCCCTGCTTCCACGAGGGGGTGCTCTATTCACAGGGTGACAGTGTGCCACATGATGCATGCAACAACTGGTACTTCTTCTCTCCACTTCTCTCTTGTTTTTCTCTTTGAGGAATCGATAACAGTTAGTTTGAATGAAATTGTTAATTGTAGTCCATCTGTTCTTGGTGTCTTGGAATATGTGATGGTAGTTGAGTATCTGCATGTTTTTGCTTGTCCCCCACCAGCACATGCATTAATGGAGACATGCGGTGTGGTACGAAACCCTGCCCTGGTGAGATGGATTTCCCTTTCAAGATCATACATATTTTAATGTTTTTGCCAACCGCTGCACACATTTTTCTATTTAACTGTTGTCTTAGTTGACTGTGGTTGGAGTGAGTGGACTTCCTGGAGTGCCTGCAGCAGGACATGTGATGTGGGCATTAGGAGGCGGTACCGCTCGGGGACCAATCCATCACAAGCATTTGGGGGTCGTCCTTGTGAGGGTGACCGGATTGGCCTGGACACATGTAGCCTCTACCCTTGTAGTGGTAGGTCTTTATCTGATTGGTAGGACACTTTATTAATTTAACAAAAAAAAGTGTTTTTGTACTCAAGTACCAAATTAGAAATTGTTCTTTGGATATAATCTTTCTTTTGGTATCTTCTGCTTGTTTTATGTGGATGCACATGACTATGTGTGTATATGTGTCTGTGTTTCTGCAGGTGTTAAGGGGCCGTGGAGTGCATGGTCTGAATGCTCAGTGCCATGTGGTGGTGGCTACCGGAACAGAACTCGAGGACTAGTCAGAAGCCATGGCACTCCGCAGCAATTTAGTGCCTGCAACCTTCAGCCCTGCAGTGAGTACATTGAACTTGACTGTACAGGGAGGGGAGCTGCAGGTGTGGCCGGGTGTGTGGGCTTGTGTGCGGGTGTGTGCAGGTGTGTACCTGCCGGGTATGTGGGTGGTGTTACGTGTTGTTGGATCATTATTATTCAGGGATACTTTGCATGAATGATTGTTAATGAATGCTGAATGCTGAATGCTGCTGCCCTGCCCTTTGCTCTGACCCCTGCTGCCCTGTGTTGCAGGTGGCGGCACTGTTTGTGCTGCGGGTCAGGAGTGGACAGAGTGTATCAGAGAGGTGCTGCTCTGCTCTGATCTGTCCATGGATACCAATGCAAACTTTACATGTTCACCTGGATGTCATTGCCCCCTGGGTTCTGCCCTACAGGTGTGTGTGTGTGTGTGTGTGCGCGTTCGTGCGTGTTCGTGCGTGTGCTTGTGTCTGATCCTGTATCATTGCGCTGGTCTCTGTCCTCCTGGTGTGAGATGGTGCTGTGTCTCCTTCAGGATGGGAGCTGTGTGCCTTTACCTCTATGCCGCTGTGATGTAGATGGGGAACAGTATGGGCCTGGAACTGTTGTCACTAAGGACTGCAGCAACTGGTAAAGAATCGTACAGCAGCCCTTTTGCCGTCTACATTCACTGCAATAGGACGACTGTCGGAGACTAGCATTCCCACTCCTGGCTGCCTTATACTTATGAATGTGAAGAATTTGTCATTTATTTTCCTTTCTGACACACTAAACACTCATTGTGGATTTTACATAATTGCTTTATATGGGATGCATTGTCTTGTACTTCATTTAATTCTTCTGAGGCTCCCTAAGTTTGATTGCACATAATCACTCATTCATTTTGTTTTATAGCACTTGTGAGTCAGGAAAGCTGGTGAACTGCACACATTTGGAGTGTAATGGTAAGATCCTCCAGGAGGTGCAACTGGTTTGCAGCTGGCAGAGTTGTGTGTGTGTCTGTGTGTGTTTACAAGTGGGATATTCCCTCAGTGGATGGTGGCTGGTCAGCCTGGACGCCCTGGGGCGTGTGCTCCGCATCGTGTGGTGCTGGGCTGCAGTCGCGCTATCGTTTCTGCTCCAGTCCAGAGCGGGCCGGTACCGGATTACCCTGCCTTGGACCAGAACGCGAGGATCATGTGTGCGCCTTCTCTCCATGCAGCCGTGAGAGACCCCACCCACATGACTCTGTTCTAGCGTGAAGTATACCTTTACTATCAGTAATAGCATTTAAAGGATATCTGTAAGTCTAGTCAGGATATTTGTAAATAAAAGTGAAATGTTCTTCCTTACTTTGTCATTGTTCTCCTTGAAAGGTCATGGAGGGTGGAGCGAGTGGACATCCTGGACGGACTGTACCAAGACATGTGGCGAGGGTGTTCGGAGTCGGCGGCGAGAATGTGACAGGCCAGTTGTAGGTGGAGAGGGAGACTTCTGTGAGGGTCTCAGAACTGAACTTATTGCTTGTAACACAGACCACTGCCCAGGTACATAACATTTTTTAATGTTTTTAAATGCATTTCCTTTGGAGATATGGGTCTGTTTTATGTACATGTAACTGTGTATGCATGTGCATGCCTGCATGGCTGTAGCTATGCACAAATACAACTCCTTGGTTATGTGATGGCTGTGTTAGACTTTAACTGCAGGTTGTGTTTTCAGTGGCTCCATGTTCAGCTGTTCCAGGCACTGCGTTCAGTAGCTGTGGGCCCTCATGTCCCCGTTCCTGTGATGAGCTGGCTGTAAGTACAAGCTCATCTCCTAGTTGCTTCACCACACCAATTATTTTAAGAGTGTTGGTCAGCCAAAGAGTTCAGAATTTATAATTAATGTTCCACACCATGCAAGATCCTAATGACTCATGAATTAGTGCTAAAGATAATTATGTTCATCCTGATGGTGACAATGACAGTGATGGTGATGATGATCCCACAGTACTGCAAGTGGCATTGCGAACCTGGCTGTTACTGCACCAATGGCAAAGTGTTGAATCATAACAGCACAGCCTGTGTAGAGAGAGAGCAGTGTCCCTGTCTTGATCTGTCCACTGGCCGGCGCATTGCCCCTGGAGACACAGTCCTCTCTCCAGATGGCTGCAACAACTGGTGAGTTAAAGGAAGGTAGTTGGAAGAAAATGTGGGAGCCAGTGATCAGTGAGCACTGTGGATTTACCACTGCAGTGTGCTCTGCCTTTCTGTCTTATGTTTTGTGTTTTCTGTGTTTAGTACCTGTGATGGAGGGCAGCTTACCTGCAGCCACGATCCATGCCCAGGTTTGACATCAAGCTTATTCTAGCTTGATCATGTGCTTGCATTCACATGTGCATGATTTCTTATTCTTTTGTATTAAAAGCATATTTGTTTATGACTTATGGATTGGGAAAGTAGCAGATCAGTTCAAAATACAACCCTCTGCCTCTCTCTCTCTCTCTTTCTCTTTCTCTTTCTCTTTCTTTCTCTCTCTCTCTCTCACTCACACACACACACACACACACACACACTTCCTGTCCTGTTTCTCAGTGCATGGAGGCTGGTGTGAGTGGTCTAGCTGGACACCGTGCTCTAAAACATGTGGTGCTGAGTGGGTCTCTCGCTACAGGAGTTGTGCCTGTCCTGAGTCCAGGTCTGGAGGGGCGGCGTGTCCAGGCCTGCAGGAGGTGCATGGGGGCCTGGGGGTGCAGATCCAGAGACAGCCCTGCCCTTCCATCACCTTCTGTCCAGGTTACACTTATCTCTACCACTAGTCATGCATGAGAGTCAAAGGCTGTGATTCAGTGGGCAGATAACTCAGGCAACTCTCATATTAAAATGTAATCTAGACAGCACATTTTGTCCTTTCGGGTGCATTTTTCTTAACTAGAAAGTTATTTTGACTACCTCTCTCTGTCTGTGTAGTGCACGGATCATGGGGCTTGTGGAGTGCATGGTCAGAGTGTGACGCATGTGCAGGTGTGTCTTTGAGAAAGCGGGAGTGTAACAGCCCCCCTGCCCGCTTCGGGGGTCTACCCTGCCACAGTGAACGTCTCCAGAGCCGTGGCTGCCATGACAACTGGACCGTGTGCACTGGTGAACTGCCCTTCAGCATTCAGGCTGTTTTTCATCCCAAATCAAGGCCATGTGTTACATGGCTTAAATGCTATTCCTTTTGTCATTTTGACCATCAGACTGTGGGGGAGGACAGGAGGAGTGGCCTTGTGGGAAGCCATGCCCTCGATCCTGTGAAGATTTCCATGGTGACACGGAGTGCGTGGACACACCTGGGTGCAGTCGGACGTGTGGCTGCCCAGGAGACATGGTTCTGCAGGATGGGGTGTGTGTGGAGAGAGAAGAATGCCACTGTAAATTCCACAACAGCACCACTGGTGAGGAAACCCCACCTTTTGAGGAAGGTTTTGGTATTATTATTATTATGCAAAATATTTGAGTTCTAAAACTCATTGCTGCATTTCCAGTGTTTAAAAACTATTTTTGGCAGTGTAAGAGGTAAAAGATTGTATCTTTAACTTTGGAAAAGTAAAGAAGCATCAACTGATTTAAAGTCACTTAATAAGCTGGTTTGTCACTACTGTAGCATCACTAATATGCTGCTTGAAACTATTACTTATATAACTGTATTCTTTCTGTATTAATTGGTCTTTATTTTCCCCTATAATTCAGAGAGTTTAAATATCAACAACACTTCATGGGAGTGGCCTGATAAGACTGGTTGGCAGTATGTAAATTCAGGAGAGAGCATCATCAGAGACTGCAGCAACTGGTAAAGTTGGCCAGAACTTCCTCTAAAACTAGTATTTAGTTCCAAAGTGTTGTGCTCCAGGATGTGTAGTGCAACACCTTTTTACCATGACAGACTAAAGAAAAATGAGAAGCTTGTATGCTATATGCCCAGAATGAAGTTGTGATCAGATGATTTGCTTTGTTGGTGTTTAAACCTCAGCACCTGTGAGGCAGGTATCCTGCACTGTGACTCAGTTCCTGGTTGCCTTGTTGATGGCGGTTGGAGTCAGTGGGGGCCCTGGTCAGAGTGTTCAGTCCCATGTGGGGGTGGAGTCCAGATGAGGATTCGTCAGTGTAATAATCCCACCCCTCAAGGAGGCGGGAGAGAGTGCAGTGGTGCAGGCGACCAGCAGAGGGAGTGTAACAGCCAAGTCTGCACAGGTTTGTGAACCCAGGCATAAAACCTACTAACACACTCACACTATTGCCTTTCACACTATTAACACTGTGTTAAAACAATTTATTAACAAATGATTACTTTTAATCTTAATTAAAATCTTTCTGTATATCCAATTCTTTTCAGATCAGATACAAATTATATATATATATATATATATATATATATATATATATATATATATATATATATATATATATATATATAATATTTATTTATTTTTATTTATTTTTATTTCTTCAGTTGTTTCCTTTCAATTAATTTATTTAATTAAAGTCAACTCTGTTCTACAGCCCAGTTCAGCCCAGCACAGAATAAGCAGTAGTCCATCAGCCTCTATAACTGTGTTCCACAGATACAGGACCATGGTCTGACTGGTCAGTTTGGTCTGTGTGCTCTGTTACCTGTGGGGGAGGGGAACAGGGGCGCACCCGCTCCTGCCGCACCCCCCCTTGCACGGGCATGACACGCCAGAGCAAGACCTGCAACACGCACGTGTGTCTGGGTAAGTAGCACACCACATTTCTGCCCAGCCTCTTAGCAGGCCTGCACTTCAGCAGGGCAGCGTTCACACATATCACAGCTTTTTCTCCACACATGGCTGCCCATGGTTCTGAGAAAGAGACTGGTCTGATTTTCCATTTAAAAAATAAATGAAACCATCAGAAATCATGTGAGGGGATGTTCAATTAACATTCAGATGTATTATGTTTTTTGGTTGAATGTACTCTAGTGGCCTACCCAACCCATTTTCCCACCCAAGCTCATCACTGGCCATTACTGGTAGATGCACAGGTTGATGTATGAACACCTCCAGTACTCTCTGGGTACCAGTTTAGCTGCTGACTTGGGACTATAAATATTGGTATGAATCCAAATGATGGATGTCTTCTTCTGTCCCTCTGAGGAACTAACCTTTTGGAACTCCTAATTAAAAGAGCCTAGAGCCACTTTCAAAAAGTGCTTAATCTTACATTTTTTTCATTGTTCCATGGTAAGCAAACTATCCCCAAATGAAAATCTTATTAAATTTTAAATTTGTTATCTAAGAAATAAGAGTTGGGCTATACCATCTGGAGGGCGCTCCAATTCATACTGTCTGAGGGGTGTTTGCTATTGTAATTAAACTCTCCCTCAAGGCTGTGTGCTGCAGCTAATCATCCAGGGTGAAGGAAGTTCCCCAGTCAGGCCCAGGCTGCTGCGGCGGCCGGCTGGGCACTGCACTCATTTCCCAGTGAACTGGCTCCATTCTATGGCCTTCTCTCCTCAGGGCCATGAAAAGCAAGGAGAGCTATTTCATGAGACTTGCTGTGAAATAATCTGCTCATTCTGCAATTCCAGTTTTGCAACAGCTGTATATTCTTAAAGAAGACAAGTGACTGGATCCTTTTATAAAGGACATCCATTGCAGGCGTGGTACTGTTTCAAGGTGTATGTGAAGTACAAGTTCTGTCAAGTTCTGCTGCAGAAATATTGGCTCTTGTATAACTGCTGTATATAGCAACAGCAGAAATTTCTCCATATTAGATTTCCAGTGATGTGTAGGATATCTTATGGCCTTGTGCGATAAAGATATGTTAGGGTCTTGTGCATATCAACAGCCTCATCAAATGATTATAAATATGGCTATTGAACAGCAAATATTTTGTGTTCAGTGTAGCAGGATGTGCACTGTTTTGAGCTGTTCATAAAGCCAAGATCTGCAAGGGACTGGATGGAAGCAAGCTTCTTAGCTCTCCTAGAAAACAAATCCTTGCTGTCCTAGAAAGCAAAACTTGTAGTAGTGTGCATTCTTTCTGTGTGTCAGTTCAGTGTTGTAGTAGTGTGCATTCTCTCTGTGTGTCAGTTCAGTGTTGTAGTAGTGTGCATTCTCTCTGTGTGTCAGTTCAGTGTTGTAGTAGTGTGCATTCTCTCTGTGTGTCAGTTCAGTGTTGTAGTAGTGTGCATTCTCTCTGTGTGTCAGTTCAGTGTTGTAGTAGTGTGCATTCTCTCTGTGTGTCAGTTCAGTGTTGTAGTAGTGTGCATTCTCTCTGTGTGTCAGTTCAGTGTTGTAGTAGTGTGCATTCTCTCTGTGTGTCAGTTCAGTGTGTTGTAGTAGTGTGCATTCTCTCTGTGTGTCAGTTCAGTGTTGTAGTAGTGTGCATTCTCTCTGTGTGTCAGTTCAGTGTGTTGTAGTAGTGTGCATTCTCTCTGTGTGTCAGTTCAGTGTTGTAGTAGTGTGCATTCTCCCTGTGTGTCAGTTCAGTGTTGTAGTAGTGTGCATTCTCTCTGTGTGTCAGTTCAGTGTTGTAGTAGTGTGCATTCTCTCTGTGTGTCAGTTCAGTGTGTTGTAGTAGTGTGCATTCTCTCTGTGTGTCAGTTCAGTGTGTTGTAGTAGTGTGCATTCTCTCTGTGTGTCAGTTCAGTGTGTTGTAGTAGTGTGCATTCTCTCTGTGTCAGAGGTGGGATGCCCCCCAGGCCGCCTGTACAGGGAATGTGAGAGAGGTGAGGGCTGCCCCTTCAGCTGTGCCCAGCTCAGTGGCCTGGAAGGCTGTTACTCAGAGGGTTGTGAAGAGGGCTGTCACTGCCCACTGAACACCTACCAGCACCACGGAGCCTGCCTACAGGTCAGAGCGCTGACCCGCTGGTGGTTAGCCATCCATTTCTGCAATTACTGCACAACAGGAGTGCACTAGGAAGCCCTACAATAATTATGTGGATACTTTGAGTGCTCATCACATTGCTTGTTCTCTATATGTTTTAAGGCTCTACTCTAATATAATGGATGCAAAGAGTTTGGAAATGCTTTCTTGTGTTATGTGTAGGAGTGTCCATGCTTGGTGGACAAAGAGCTCTTGAGTGCACTTCAGAGAGTGTCTGCGAACCCGGAGTCAACTCTAGACCTACAGAACGTCACCATGGGAACTGAGCTCTGGTCTGGAGAGCAGCTGATGCATGAGTGTAGCACTTGGTAAGAAGAGCTGCTTTTGAAAACCTTTATTTAATGTCTGTCGGGTCAGTAGCACTGACCTTCTGAAAAGTCTCTGTGCTTCCTCTAGTCTCCCTGTGGTGTAACTGAGAGGCATGTAGGCAGAAATGCCCGCTCAAGAGCAAGACCCAAATAATTTACACTTCCACTAGACTGTACCACTGAAATGTTTAATACACATTCCAAGCTCTGTAATTCCTGGTGTATGCATTGTGTAGGTATATATGCTGAGTGAAATGAGGACAGCCAGTCTGGTTGGTTGCACAGATGATGTGCAAATAAAGAAAGCAAAAGATCCCACCATACACTAGAAAAATATTGTTGGACTATGTTTGAAAAATGTGTTCCTTCCCTAGTGAGGGGATGCTGGGTTCTTAGCCAGAGCTGTCTTTGCCAGTAATGGCAATAATTCTTCCTTGAACCTGAGCGTAGTTGGTTAGTGTAATCTCATTTTTGTTGGATGTCCATCTCAGCTTGTGTCAGCATGGTCGGTGGAACTGTTCACTGGTGCCCTGTCCTCGTGATGGAGGTCTGAGCCCCTGGGGCCCCTGGGGGTCCTGCTCACTCAGCTGTGGGGGTCTGGGGCAGAAGGTGCGCAACAGGGGCTGCACCCAGCCCAGCCCAGCCCATGGGGGGCATGACTGCCTGGGTCCCCTGCAGGAGACAATGTACTGCCAGACCCCAGACTGCCCCAGTAAGCCAAAGACCGCCTCAGCACTTTATATTACAATTTATTATTTTTATTTCTATTTTAATAAAATATCTAATATCTTGTATCATATCATAGATGGTATATCAATAGATACCAATATAACCTCAGCGTCCTTGAGTTTGAGAAAGGCGCCATATAAATGCAACTAATAATAGTAATAATAATAATAATAATAATATGGTACCATGACTATTCCTCTCAATGCTCTCACTTTCTGTTATGATAAACCTATAACACTGTAATACTTTATGGAAAATTAGCTTTGTTTGTGTGATTCTGATTTATAACCACTTTACTTGCAGTTGATGTGCGTCCTACAGATGAACCACCTCTATCAGGTAACCATGTAACCATGAAGTTTATTGCACATGTATATAATGCTTAGCTAGGTGATGAAAATTCAGCCAAATCATTCTTAATTCATATCAGTCCCTTAGTGTATCCCTAGGCTCTTAAGTAGTGCTCTCTCTCTCTCTCTCTCTCTCTCTCTCTCTCTCTCTCTCTCTCTCTCTCTCTCTCTCTCTCTCTCAATGCAGATGAAGATTTGGGCTTCTCCCAGTGGACATCATGGAGTGCATGCTCTAAAAGCTGCAGTGATGTAGGACATCCTTCACTGAAGACCCGTATGAGAGAATGTGTCAGTGCACCCTGCTCAGGACAGAACAGGCAACAAAGAGTCTGCAACCTCTCTCAGTGTCCTGGTACACCTGAACCCACTCTGCACACTCTGCTATTGGCATTATTTCTACAGCCACATTATCCAGATCTACTATGAACCTATGTGATAGAACTCTTGACAGTACATGGTAGCTTTGGAAGTGCCTTCAATCTGTAAGTCTTTAGTCACTGTCTGATACTAAAAAGTTATAGTTTCATGTCTGAAGTTTGAAAACATACTTATTAATTCTTCTCATACACTCTATTACACTCAATACACTCATTGCACAAACATGTGGTTTTGCAATTAGCAGTTGTCTGTAATTGTGCTTAAAAGCCTGTAAGCTCACTTAGCTGTGCTGGTCTCTGGGAGATGGCGGAGTGTGTGTGGGAGAGGTGTGTGCCCACAGGAACTGCTCATGGGTAGAGTGGGGGGAGTGGGGTGTGTGTTCACGCTCCTGTGGGGTCGGGCAGCAACAGCGCTTCCGGACTTTTCTCGCTCCGGGAGTTAATGGAACCTGGTGCCCAGACATCCTCGGGGGCAACGTGGAGCACCGCTTCTGCAACATCCGTGCCTGCCGAGGTATACCACTGACTAAGAGTTTCCTTAAATGTTGAGCTAAAGTGGTAGAACATAAAAGATTATTCCTCATAATGTGCCTTTGTTTTTACTTTGATAAAGTTTTAACACAGAAACATGGAAAATGGACGTGTGCATTAAATACCACAGCCACATATACTGTATGAATAAAGACGTTCAAAATACAAACAAAAGCCTCCAAGATCTTTAAACATAAACCTTAAAGTTGTTATGAGGGCTCAAGTGCTGTCTCTCCACAGTGGACGGGAGCTGGTCTCGCTGGAGTCCGTGGTCCCTCTGCGATCAGTCGTGTGGGGGTGGCCGCTCCATCCGAACTCGCTCCTGTTCCAGCCCTCCCCCAAAAAACGGGGGGCACAAGTGTGTTGGAGAGAAGAACCAAGTCAAACCCTGCAACACCAAACCATGTGGTATGACCGTCTCAAATACACCACTTGATTCACCACTCCTTTCAGTGTTCCCTCTGAAGCATGAAGGCCTAGCAGGACTTTAGAAAAAAGGTTTAATATAGGCTGATTTGTTTTGTTTTTAAGCTTGTTGCACAGTGGTACAGTGCCTGTGGAGTAGGTGTAGGATATGCTGTGGAACAGATGTGCTGGTGTCACCTTTACTTTATTTGGCATACTTTTTTGTGCTTATACATTAGAACATACAGCGCAGGTATGTAATATAGAAAGTGTTGTTTATGATTGTGCTGTCCATATATGTCCGTGCCAGATGACAAAGGCTGCCCACTGGGTCAGGAGTTCGTGCCCTGTGCCAATGAATGCCCTCAGCGTTGCTCAGACCTGCAGCAAGGCATTCAGTGCCAAGCCAGTACTGAGTGCCAGGCTGGCTGCCGATGCCCTCGGGGTAAGGGGCGCAAGAGAGCTGCAATTTTGACACTTAGATATTTTCATCTTAAATCACTATTATGTACGGTAGATTTAAATGAACCAAGGTGTAGATAAATGCACAATAAGCAAATTTATGCTATGATAACTTGTTTATGCTATGATAACTATTTTGTGTGTGTTCGTGTGTGTGAATGTGTGTGCATTTGCATGGATGTATGCAGGTGAGCTGCAGCAGGATGGGGTGTGTGTGAAGCCATGGCAGTGTGACTGCGTGGATGCTCTGGGTCAGAGCTGGGCGGCAGGAAGTCAGCACGAAGTGGCTTGCAACAACTGCAGCTGTACAGATGGAGTGCTGTCCTGCACAAACCGTAGCTGCACAGAGGAAAGCGACTGCTCCTGGAGTTCCTGGTCCAGCTGGGCACCCTGCAGCACCACCTGTGGGTCAGGACAGAGAACGCGCTTCAGGTGAGCGCTGCAGAAGGGTCCCGCTCCTCATGCCTACCCCTGCACTGTACATCCTAATGTTTTCCCTTTCCCCAGAATAATTTCTCCTTCACATTACACACCTAGATTAGTTGACTAACCAGCTCTCAGTCAGTTTAAAAATGGGAGCAAAGCTGAATGCTAAAAATGTTTTCCTAGAGTGGAACATCAGGATTAGGACTCCAGGATTAGGAAACACAGAACTTCAGATGGATTTTTCACGAGAGCAAATGAAATGTATTGGACAATGGTCCTGTCATTCAGGGTCTGATGCAAAGCTACAATGTGATGGGACAGGTACGGGGAGCGAGCTGGACAGAGACGAACAATGAGGGAAAATTAAAACGGATCAGTTTGGTGGACTGCTATTGGCAGAGCATTGGCGCTTTCTTTTACAGATCGCTGATACCAGAGAGTCCAGATGCAGACTGTCATTTTGAGGAAGTTCAGCACAAACCATGTGACCTAGGGCTGTGTCCGCCACTGTGTCTCCATGGCAATGAGGAGCTATCTGTTGGAGACACGTGGTTACAAGGGGAATGTAAACAATGGTAGGTGAGATGGAGAATGTTTTAGGATTCTCTCTGAAATATCTGGGTAGAGATAAAATTATGCCATAATGTAAATAAACAAAGTCTATATACAGAAAAATCCCCTGCATCACAGAACAGTATGTGAACTGTTTTTTTTTTTGTGTTTTTTTTTTTTTTGTATTTGTGTGGTTTTATATTCAGCACATGTATCCCTGAGGGAGAGTATTGCCAAGAAATTGACTGTCAAGGTGGGTATAAACTACACTGACCTAAACCTTAAAAGCACATTTTCTTGAAACCATTTTCTTGAAGCCATCCAAAAACATATTTTGGAGTTACAGATCAGTAACTTAAAATCAGTCACTTAAAATCTCAGCCCAAAATGAACATTATTTTGATAGGATGCGAGTTCTTAGAAGGCTTATTTTCTTGGCAGTGGATGGAGGTTGGACCCCATGGTCCATGTGGTCTGACTGTACTGTTACATGCGGTCGGGGAGGTCAGGTCCGCAGCCGGGCCTGTGTCAACCCGCCTCCCCGTAACAACGGCACCAACTGCTTCGGACCAGAGAGAGAGGCCCAGAACTGCCATGTTGCTCCCTGCCTTGGTACGCTTCTGTTAAGTGTTTACTGCATTCTATACTGTACTGTGTACAATATATCTTACCTGCAGGTATTTATATATCCCATATGTCCAGTATTGCTTACTAGCATATATTTATATGTCCCTGAAAAATCCAAGTGTATCTTTAAACTCATCAATTTAAAGGTGTAGTAGCTGTGTTGCATTTAATGATAAATATCTGTCACTGATTGAAATTTAATAACATTCTTGGTCTTGTCTCTCGGTCTCAGACGATGTGTGTCCATGGTCCCGCTGGTCAGTATGCTCTCGGAGCTGTGGTGCAGGTGTGGTTTCCCGACGCAGGCAGTGTGTGTGTGAGGAGGAGGGTGATCATGCCTGTCCTACTCAAACTGAGGCAGAGAGGAACAGAGAGGACACTCAGCTGTGCTACCGGAGACCCTGTCCAGGTAATATCCCATATGACACCCCACAGAAGGTTAGGGTATTGCCTGAAATACTTAACTGCTATACAACAACAACAACAACAACAACAACAAAATAATAATCATGATATAGTGTAAAGTCACATAACTCACAAAACCGCAGAGACAGAGCACACTTAGGCCGCACCCATGCCCACACTGGTCACGCCCATAACGGAAACAACTGTGCACTTTCTATTGATTTGCACTACACACTTCTCATTATTGGCCATGAATTAAAATTGGGAATATGCCAAAAAGGTTTTGCATGGTGGGTTGCACGACAAATACGCTTAAAACCCCGATTTAAGGTTTTACATGATTCTAAAACGCTAAACCTGCCAAAAGGTCGTCATGGTTGGCTTAAACTATAATCAGACAGGAGGGCTCCATACCCACAGGAACTTTAAGGGATCCTGATAGGTTAAATGACTTATGACTAAATTGAATGTCTAAATGGTGTATCCTCACTCATTAGTTCACTTTTAATAACGACTTCTGCAAAGAGCATGTGGAGATTAACATTGTAATCAGGGTTCAACAACATTTACCTAGCTACCAGCCACTGTGGCTTACGTCGATTGTCAAGTTCATCAGATCTATACAGTACAAGGAGGACATTGATAATAGTGGTGCTAATAAAATGCATATAATATATGTCTTTGATCACAGTGTCAGGATCACATTTGACATCAGGATGAAAGTTGATCAGCTTAGCCTGCCTGGAGGCTCTGTCCAGTAATGGTAGCTACAAGTCAAAGGAAGTGAACACAGCCCCTCTGTGGGCTCATTTTTTTGCAAAATGATTTATTTATTTTTTTCTATAATACTAATTCTAAGTGGTAGGGTATTGAATTAGCGGTGTTGCTGCCGACATTTTATGTTAAAGCTGTTGCAAGAATCAGTGTCCTGCAATTTACCATACACTCCCATTTAAACTTCGCGGGATATTTTTCCCCACGAGGTGCGTGGTTTTTCTCTTCGATTATGTACAATATAGTGTTACATTTCCAATTTCATTAAGATTTCTACCCACTGTAGTGACAGTGCACACTTTGCACCATGTTCATAAACAAAGCAAAATATACATTTATTCATTTATGGATGTCAATTCACACTGATCATGTTGACTCAATTGTATTTTGTCGCAAAACAGCAGCAATTTGTGAGCAATGCTCTCTTAAGTGCACTTCACCTAGAAACTAAGTTTCTCATGCAATCCAATCCCTCACCCACAGACTGTCCCATGTCCGAGTGGACTGAGTGGACGTCGTGTTCCTGTGTGTCTCCGTTGCAACTGCGATACCGTGCACCACTCACTTCTGCCACTAGGGGCCAGCACTGCACTGAGCTTGAGCGGCAGAGCAAACCCTGTAAACCTCAAGACTGCCAGGGTGAGAGTATACTGTGCGTGAGTGGGAGTGTGTTGTGTGCGTGTGTATGTATGTTTATGTCCACATCCACATTGAATTTCAGAAACAAATTGGATCACTAGCTAAGGTCACCAGTGCAGTGTAAGGTGTATTTACCTTTATATGTTACTGAATGTCTTCAATAACTTTGTCCTTCTGTTTCTTCTGTGTATCAGACTGTGTGGAGCCCTTCCAGCCAGAGTGTGGTTCACCCTGTGAGAAGCAGTGTGTTCTGCATGGCCAGGTGGATGCCTGCATGGTTCAGGCAGAGTGCACTCCAGGCTGCTACTGTCCTCAGGTCAGCCTGACCCTCCACCACTGAGTATTCAAGGAAACATCTCCAACTGTCACTGCCTAGCCTATTTAAATCTGAGTTCTTAAGCGCTGACCTTGCAATAAAAGTAGAATATTTCAGTGAGACACACCACCTCCACCTCATGTTATTTTCAAGAATTTTGGTGTCAGTCTGTCAAGATCCCTGAGCTAATTTTACCATCAACCATATCAAGGTAGCTTGGCTACAAACTAATATATGAACACAAGCACTCTTCCAAATGCATAATCCAAACTGCAACTTGCAGTTCATAATATGAAACTCTGGGACCTTCTTTTTGGAAGAAAGCCTGAATAAAGTTGTGCGTGTTTGGGTCCCTGCAGGGTCTGATGCAGCAAAACAGCACGTGCATAACTCTAGAGCAGTGCGGCTGTGTTTACCTACTCCAGCAAGATTCAGGCGTGCCTGTTCCCATCACTGTCCCACAGGGGGCGCTGGTCACTCTAGGCTGCAGTACATGGTAAGCTCAGTGATACTTGTCCTTAAATCAGCCTTAATGATAAAGTGTGCATGCCCTTTGGTTCAGAGATTCATATAGTTAGTAAAATATAAACTAATACAGACTGGTTAAAGACACACACACACACATAGATAGATGGATGGAGAGAGAGAGAGAGAGAGAGAGAGAGAGAGAGATAGAGAGAGAGAGGTTACATTTCCTCAGATATTCTCTTTTGTGTGTTTTGTAGTTTATGCCATGACGGGTCTTTGCAGTGTGATTCTCGAGAATGTGAAGGTAATAAACTTCATACTTTGAAGATTTCTAAAAACAAGGCTGTTTAATAACCCACTGATTCCCTATAATAACCCACTGACACTGACTGCTTTTTCTATCCCATTTTATTCTCCTCTCTCTCTCCTCTTGCTTGCTCTCTCTGTCTCATTAATTCTCTCTCTGTCTCTCATTCTTTCTCTGTCTCACTCATTCTCTCTCCCTCTCTCAGTGTCTCTCAGTGAATGGTCAGAGTGGACTCCATGCTCTCGGTGCATTCCTGCTTCCTCGCTCCTTCACCCTGGCATTACTGCAGGTCTGGGTGGAGGTGTGGGCGTAGGTGTGCATGAGGCCACTGCAGCTCTGGTGTCTGTGCAGAGGCGCTACCGGGCATGTCTGGATATGGACTCTGGGTTGCCCGTCAGCACAAGAAAAGGGGAGTGCTCCAAACCCCTGGAGGAGGAGAGATTCTGCCCACAACTTGATGTCTGCAAAGGTGGATGACCTGTAGAATTAATTACATCATTGATGTTGTAAGACATCATAAGTGAATGTGTTTGGAAATCTATTGTTGTTGAATGGGAATGAATGGGAATCCATTGTTGTTGACACATCAAGAAACCACATTTTCTGTGTTTATATATATATATATATAGAAAGTTACTGTATTTTTGGCAAGGGTTTTACATGGTACAATGAAATAGAGAGAAAGAGAAATAGTAATTTGACCATGTGTCAGAAAAAGCTATGGTATTATTCTGTGTCTGTAGCTTCAGCCTGGAGGCATTAGCTTCAAAACTCTCCAGCTTTGTAGCTTTGAGAGAGCCTTGGAGTCTGCAAGTCTCTGTGCTGAATGTGTGATGCTGACATGCTTTCTTCTGCAGACCCATGCCAGTGGAGTGTGTGGGGGCCGTGGAGTGTATGTCAGGAGCCATGTAGTGGAGGCTTCCGCCAGCGCGAGCGCAAAGCCCTGGCACTGCCATTTGGAGCCCACTGCACCAGACAGCAGCACCAGTCACAGAGCTGCAATACTGCCCTCTGTCCTGGTATATGCACACACAGAGCATATATATCTTCAAAGAACAAAGAAGATGATATTTAAGATTGTAATGAAATACACAAAGTTTCCAGAGGATGTTTCAGACAGACATCCTTCCTCAGCTGTGCAAGAAAAGTGCTTTGCTTGCATAGTTGATGAAGGACCTCTGTCCAAAATGTTGAAAAAGATGCCAGGTAACTGTGGTAAGACATGTAGATTAGAGATATTCACAAGCTTTCCAGAGAAGCAGGATGTTTCGGACAGACGTGCTTCAAAGCACTTTGCTTGCACAGCTGATGAAGGACCTATATATATATATATATATATATATATATATATATATATATATATATATATATATATATATATATATATATACACACATACATGCGTGCGTGCACACACACCCACACACACACACAGAATACCAAAGTTGCTCATTTCACCTTGGTGACTGTTAACAGGTGAGCGCTGCGAGGACAGGGGGCGGGTCTATGAGGCTTATTGTGCCAATCAGTGTCCTCGGAGTTGTGCTGACCTGTGGGAGCATGTGCAGTGTCTGCAGGGAGCATGTCACCCAGGTACTCCGATCTCTGATTATACTAGCATAACACCAAAGCAAAGCTCAACACTAATAACTCTTACTGCTGACCACACCTACCCACCCAGAGCAGAACTGCTCAATAGATCACAGGGGTGTTTCATCATTACTGTTTACTAAACTGAGATGTTCTATGCCAATGTTAAATCATTCTCTTACCGCACCTAACTGTGTGTGTGTGTGTGTGTGTGGTTGTGTCTGCAGGTTGCCGGTGTCCTGACGGCTGGTTGCTGCAGGATCGGGAGTGTGTGAGAGTGTCAGCATGTCGCTGTGGGCTTCCAATGGAAAATAGTACACTTGAGCTTACACCCGGCCAGAATGTCACAGTCAGCTGCAACACTTGGTAGAACACATGCACGCACACACACATGCATACAGACACACACACACATACAGAAACACACATGACTGGAAGAGCATATGAGCTAGATATGAATGCTAAGCTATATATTATTTTACAACATATTTGTTCAAGATATTTGTAGTTTAAATAAGTGTAAATGCCAATAAAGTAGGAACCCTCTTGTTATTACCATGCAAAATGTTAAATGGTGTGTGTCTATATAGTGTGTGTATGAACGGCTCACTGGTGTGTACGGACCGCACCTGCCCTGTTTATGGCCCCTGGGGGTCCTGGAGTGAGTGCTCGGTGTCATGTGGGACAGGACAGAGGACACGCACACGACCCTGCACACACATACCTGGAGGTCCATCCTGTGTTGAGACCATTCAGAACCAGACGTGCACTCTGCCTGCATGCCCAGGTCTGCCATACTTACAATCCATATATACTGTATATGTACATTACACAGACATAATAATACTATATTTTGCTCAACTGTATTGTTTTATTTGTTATGGTAATAAAGCCAATCATTATTAATTAATTAATTGATTGATTAATTATCATGATCCATTTGAAGTACAGCCTAATTTATTAAGAGATGTCACCCATTAGGTAGCTGTATACTACCAGTCCCAGTTCTGTTCTGATTCAGTCCATGTGTCATCTGGTAGCTGGTTGTATAGTGAGTAAATGGTCCACCTGGAGTGAGTGCAGCGCCTCCTGTGGTGGAGGAGTGTCCATGCGCAGTAAGAGTGTTCTACAGAAGCCTGAACCTGGAGGATTAGCCTGCCCTTCTCTTGTGGAACAGCACACTGCCTGCAAGACCAACAGCTGCCTGCCTGGTGGGGAAAGCACCTATATTCATGAACTTACACACACACACATACACACACACACACACACACACACACACACACACACACACACACACACACAGAATGTACCATTCCATGTTATCTTTGCATTTGAAACCTTGGTTTAGCATTTAATGCTTTAAAACCTGAGTATAATTCTGAATAGCCACTGACTTTTATTCATAAGTTGCCAAGTCATAGGCCAGAACCACATTGTCCTTCTCATCTCACATTCATGATGGCTCTGCTGCATTTTTAGGAAAGCTGGCATCACTGGAGAATACTTGTGCATTTCTAACACATGCACAAGCATACTCTTAGGAGGAACATGCACAAGCATACTCTTAGAAGGAACATAAATAGTTTTGCAGCGTTGTGCTGCAGGAACACCATTAAGTAAACTTTACTTGGTGGTATTTTGTATTTCATTTCTAAAGTGACTTTTATGCCATGCTAAAACAAATCCTGGGGATATCTTTAAAATACATATCCTGGCCATAGACTAAGCAATCTCTACCTAGGAGTAGCTGGCCATGTTCCAGGATGGGGAGGGGCTTGTTGGTTGTTGACTCTGCCCTTCCAGGGTTTCACCACCCCTCTTTCATGGGATGTCACACTTAATCTGTCCACCACACACATAGTCACATAACAAGTCGAGGGGTAGAGCTTTTCTCCAAGCTCTGATATACACAACAAGCTCGTTCTTGCTGTGTGACCAGTGACATGAAAATATGAAGCAACAAACCTGACATATCTGAGAGACACAGGCATGTTCTATCTTTAACCACTCTAGTTATTGACTAATCTTTGGAAACTGCAGAAGACTACATTGAAAAAAGGCAAAATGCTGTTTTTGTGCTGTCATACTGAAGGGTGTGCATGTTTTGCACATTTACTATGAACCTGCTAGGGCTGAATGCACTCATAAATGTTGAGGATAGCCTGGCTTTAAGCAAGAAACGGTTATGGAGTCTTTATGCTAGGAAACTGGCCATGGGCCCCTTCCCTTGTGGGTGGTCCTTGCCTGATCTGGCTCAACCATAGCCCCTCACCTTCAGTCTGTGTCTTCCTGGTGGCAGTATCACTTCTCATGTGCACCTAGTTGTACTATTTCCTGGTTGTTACCTTTATTAGCCATGATTATGTTTTATGATTATGCATTTGTGATTATTGACTTGGCCTGTGTCCTGGGCTGTTTTCTTTGTTCTTACGTTGACTACTGGAAGAGCTTTATTAAAACACCATTGCACTACCTTTGGCTTCCACCCACTACAGAAATTAAGTCTCTAGCAACCTTCATGTTCTTAAATTGCAATTTTGCAGCTAATATCACATACAGAAATATTTGACAGGTCCATTTTAAAGCAGTCAGAACATTAAAATGAAATGCCTTTGACTGAATGTTTCCTGCAGAGTAATAGGAGCTGCGAGTAATGCCAGTGGGATAGAAATTGCATAGGTGCAGCCTGAATGTCATTAATCCAAGCTTTAACCCTTCATTTTCACTATAGCTGGCTAAAAGTACAGTGGTCAGTGTACTTATCCTAAAATTTATTTGTTTTACACGTGATTGAGAGATGTTTTTTTTCTCTCTTTTTTGCCCTGGGTCAGAATGTCCTGTGGGTCAGGTGTTCAGTCTGTGTGCAGGCTCGTGCCCGTTGTCCTGCCAGGACCTGTGGCCTTGGAATCAGTGTGTAGCAGGACGTTGTATCCCAGGTTGTACCTGCCCTCCTAACACAGTAAGTCAGCCTGAATACAGCTTTAAACCCAACCCAAGCACCCCAACACAGGTCTAAATGTAATCTGAAAACCCCAGAAAATGTCGAAATGTAACCTGAACACTTCCGAACATTTGGGACCAGGTTTCTAGTTTCATGGCCTTTGTTTCATCTCCTGAGCTTCACTTATGGGTTAACAAGCAAAAATGTATCTTGCTTATGCATTAGAGAGAAAATGGAAGCCATTTTAGCCTGAAGACCTCACATAAACCAGAAACCTTTGCTTTGCGTCTTTCGACTAATGTGCTCAATATACGTCAAGACAAACCCAACAAAATACAGAAAAGCATGGCATTCCCACACCAGACGCTCTGATGTGAGATGAGCATACTGCAGTCCAGGTAACTGTGCTCGTCTCCATTCCTGTAGGTTATGCTCAATGGATCGTGTGTGGCCCACTCCGCATGCCCTTGCTCCTCTGTGTCCCTGCTCCTGCGCTCCCCCAGCATGTCCCTGGATGGTCTGGGGGAGGAGTTTCCTCCTGGCACTGTCGTACCACACCTCTGCAATGCCTGGTAACGACTCAGGCCACTCATCCCGCAGGCCGGGCTTCTCTCCCTCTTTCAGTATGCCACACTCTCCCCACTCCCTTTCCTCGCCCTTTTCCACTAGGACCGGGATGTTGCTGAAAGCATACTGATTATAAATGTCTGACATATGTGCGTGCATGCACAGGACACTTGGGGAGACAGGGTGGCTATAGATTTGTGCGTAGACTTAATATAAGGGTAAGAATGATTTTTACGTCCGCATGTTGGGAAGATTTAAAGCTGGTGTGACCAAAAGAGATTCTTATTTGATCATGTGTAAAATTCATCAGGAAAGGATGAGGGAGTTTATTTGACATGATGATAGGATTGGGGATGTGATGTGGCTTTTATAGCACAATAAACAAACATTTGATTTAGACAGCTGATTCATGTACATAGCTCTTTAAGGGAGTACCCTGTGTCATGCCCCATTTTCCCCCCTTTTATATCTGCAGCATGTGCGAGAACGGAGTGTTCAACTGCACAGAGAAGTCATGCAATGGTGAGAATAGCCTGCGCCTTTAACACTTTTTACCATGTCAGCTGGACAGAAAGCTCAACAGCCTGTCATAACACTGGCCCAGATGTACCAGGGCCTGAGACAGCACAGTGCAGTTCCACATGCCCGTGCTGAAACTTCTTGTAGGACTGCTTTGCTCAGAAGACTTTATTGTTGTTGCAGTCCATGTTTTATAGGACTGTTGTTTCTTACCACCTTCAATAATATATGGCTGGACCTTTCAAATGGCCCTGCTTTGTAGTTCTCGGCAATGGCATGCTCAGTGTGCAATTGAACGTGCACACATGTGGGTGTGTGTGTTTGTGTGTGTGTGTGTGTGTGTGTGTGTGTGTGTGTGTGTGTGTGTGTGTGTGTGTGTGTGTGTGTTTGTGTGTGTGTGTGTGTGGGTGTGTGTGTGTGTTTGTGTGTTTTTGTGTGGTAGTTGACTGTGAATGGAGCAGCTGGTCTGAGTGGAGTTCGTGTTCTGTGACCTGTGGCTCTGGACAGCAGATCTCTAGTCGTTCTGTAGCTCAGCCCAGGCAGTATGATGGCCATGAGTGTGAGGGTCCCATCCACAGGAACAGACTCTGCACACAGCCTGACTGCGGTAAGACACCTTCACTATATCACCTCAATGAAGACAGTAGCACTATAGGCCAGAGCTGAGTAGGGGTGATTTAGGCTGTGCATCACAACGGCCTTAAGTTCTGACAGACTCATTAAATACATAACAACATGGTGCTTAATTAGAGACTGAGTATGTGTTTAGTAAGACATCTTTCCCTGCTGCTGTAGTCTGCCCGGAGGGTGAGCGTTGGAGACGCTCTGTGTCCGAGTCCACGCGTGTGTGTGAGAGGGCATGCGTGGACATTTACAGTGCTGAACCACTGAACTGTAGCCAAGCCAGTGGGGTTTTAGAAGGCTGTGTGTGTGAAGAGGGGCACTATCGCAGAGCTGATGGCCAGTGTGTGATCCCTGCTCTCTGTCAGTGTGAGGAGGAGGATGGCACACTTCAAGAGGTGTATATACACACACACGCACACACACACACACACACACACACACACACACCCCACACACACACACATAAAACATCCTTTTTTATGTTCACAAGTTAACAAAGGACTCTGTAGTACAAGTGAAATGCGGCACACTTTTACACTGGTTTACGACATACAAGCAGTCATGACATTTAGAATCACATGTCTGCAAAACAGCTTGCTCTTTATCCTATAATTGTAATGCCAGTTACATTATATATTTATCCCTAAAAAGGGCCTAATTATTAGACGTGATGGATTACACTGCTGGCTCCTTCTTGTGAATGCCACTATAATAATTACTCTCATCAATAATGCATAAAATTGTTGAAAGCTTTATTTTAAATTATGTAAATGTTTATTTTCTAGACATAAAACAAGTATATAGCATAAAGTATATAGTATATAGTATATAGCATGTTATTGTATGTTTGGTATATTTATATAACGTGTATGTGTGTGCGTGTGTGTGTGTGTGCATATGCCAGCCTGGCTCTGAGTGGAAAGAAGAATGCGACACCTGTCGCTGTATAAATGGCCTAAAGCAGTGTAAATCCATCTGCACACCCCTCCTGTGTGAAGAGGTGAGCAGTACAACATTTACTGACATTATTGCGGACGCATTATTATTAGTATTATTTCTACAGCTATTTACCTTCCCTTCTATTTACCTGGTTGCTCTATATGTTCCTTCATGCGGTATATCTTTGGTGCATCCTTTTTTTTTGTTGGTCACTGTGAGACCTACCCGCACCAAAGCCAATAGTTATGAGCCCTATAGTAGGTGTTTTGTGAGGAAGTGTTCAGGGGGAACGGGGGTCCCTGGCGAGCAGCAGATGCTGGTGGATAGAGTGACTCACTGTGCAGGCCACTACTCTGGTCAGACGCTGTAGAGCAGATGGCAGCTGAATGATTGTGTGCTTCCCACTTGGCCCACTTGGAGAGGGAGCAGGTCTATTCAGCTTCTTGGGTCTCCATGACACCGATTCCACAATTGCAGCCTATACCAAAGAGAAAACATTGAAAGCAATGTACTTCACCCAGCCTTCCAAAGATGTCACAGGGTTAAAATCATCCTCAGTACCTGCTTTATTTTACAATGAACACAGTCCTACTTGCCTTTCTTTAAAGATTTCTTTTGGACTTTCCTCATTGACTAATTCTGGCTATCTGTTTCTGTGGGCCTTTAACCTCCATCACTCATACCACCCCCAGGACCAGGCATGCTACAGGCTACCATGGGAACTGTAGTGTGTCAGGCAATGCTGGCCGATGGCTCTTCCTGCTGTCAAACAGCCATCTCTGGGGCGGTGAATCAGTGTGCTATTCTGAGCTGCTCATTGCTGACTGTGATCCTGTGCTCTTCTCTCTCCGCTCTGCCCAGGGCGAAGTCAAGGTAATGGAGGCTGCACAGTGTTGCCCTGTCTGCAGGAAAGAGTACACAGGTATGGATGAGGAGACTTACATCACCTTACACATGCCACATTATTAGTGCTGCTCCTTAGCTTCCCTGGGATTGAGGAACTTTGTCAGCAATTCCTGAAGATACAGTTTGTTGCAGAGTATCAGCTCTGGTATGAATATCAAGGATGGTCGTTCCTGGCCTACTATTCCTTTTATATACACTGAAATGAACCACTGGGACAAACTGGAAGAGTCAACAGAAAAGTTATAAGTGCTGTAAACACAATACTTTTTACAATAGGAATCTGGAAAGTTATCTCCTCAGCATATCCTCAGCAGACATTATTATCTTTTTAAAAACTAGCTAATACAGTTATGTTCATAAACAAAATGAGAAACACGACAAATAAAGAATAATGCAGTTCTCGTCGTAAATAAAATAAACATGACAAATAAAGAAGCTGTCTATCCTCTTGTCCGTACCAATGAATCACTTCGGAATAAGTTCAGTTAAGACTTTTAAGTTCAGTGCAACTCATACATTCTAATCAGGGTCAAGGCCTTTAATAGTCAGTGTGGTCTCTGCAAGCCTGCTTGCTAATTCTCCCTCTTCCATTAAGCCGAGCACAAAAGCCTTTTCTTCAGACATTCTCCCTTAGCTGGCCTTTCCCCTCCTCTCCTCCTGCTCTGCTGCATTTTTTCTCTCCTCTGGACACCTTCTTGTCCTGCAGGAGAGCCGCTTGCCCACTGTCATCGTCACACTGAGGTCAGGAACATCACCAAGGGAGACTGCCGCCTGGATAACGTGGAAGTCAGCTTCTGCAGGGGACGCTGTTTGTCCGGAACAGATGTCATTCTGGAGGTATGGTTTACTAAGCACTTGCCAAAGTGTGCTTTACCCTGTAATACCTATATTAGAACCTACTAGTGGTACATGCTTATCTAACAGAGCAATAACTAAAACTCTGGTAATGAGTTTTATTAAGCAGTAATTTTAGTAATATGTTCAAATGAGTACAAGTTGACCATATACTGTGTGTTTAAGAGTCTTCTCCTGTGAAAAGCAGCTGCTGTGAAGGCTATAATCTAGAGATATATTAAGAGTGCTGTTTCTAGGTCAGTTTTTGTTTTTTTACCACACTGACAGAAGCCATGAAAGACAGTAGCTCCCCTGATTTTAGATCAGCTCTCCCATTACTAGATGTAAACAGAAGCGCAGATCTGCTTGTGTGGGATCAAAAATCAACACTAACATTTTATCAAAATGTACTCAACATGATCTGACCTTTAACTGTCTGCCAAATAAAATGTCACCCCGATGGTTCTTTGATTCGCCCATCTCATTTGGAGAATTCTATCTCTGTAATCTGTTTGCTGCAACTGTTAAAAATATGCTTCAGCTCAGAAAGTCTCTCAAGTTACCATGGAGACGAGAAGCAGAAGACTTGCAGTTGCATAGTTTCAACACTGAAATCACACCTTTCTCTTCTCCCCAATTTTATTTCCATTCATATTCCTCCCAGAATCCTCAGTTCAACCTCCCAGTGCAGCTGGGCATATACATTCACTTCTCCCTGCCCTGAATTACATCTAAGGTCTCCTCAAGCAGAGAAGCGAAGTAAATGTAGCATGGAGAGAATATCATTTGGATTGGAGATGATTCTATCTCTCTGCTTTCCTCTTGCTTACTTCTGTTCCCCTGCCTGTTTGCAATGCACCCATCACTGTCGAGCTGTATTTTTCACCTGTCTCTCTCCTGTCTCTCTCCTGTCTCTCTCCTCTCTCTCTCCTGTCTCTCTCCTGTCTCTCTCCTGTCTCTCTTCTGTCTCTCTCCTGTCTCTCTCCTGTCTCTCTTCTGTCTCTCTCCTGTCTCTCTCCTGTCTCTCCTTTGCTGCACTCTCCTCTGTCATTCATCTTTTTTCTTCATGTTGCTTTCTCCCCTCTGCACCCTAATGCAATCCCCCATGCATTCTTGGCCTGCTGTGTTCCTCCTTTGCACCTCGTCTCCCTCTCTCTCTCTCTGTGCTAGGAGCCCTACCTCCAAGCTGTGTGTGACTGCTGCAGTTACAGACTGGACCCCCAGAGTCCCGTGCGCTTCCTGAGCCTGCGGTGTACCAGCGGAGAGAGTGAGCCCGTCGTGCTGCCTGTTATACACTCCTGCGAGTGTACCAGCTGCCAGGGTGAGCAGAGGACCACAGCGTGCCCTTGCTTTCTGAACCGTAGCCCTGACTTCTCCCACACATGTCTCCCATGCACGTGCTAACAGGAGGAGAAAAGTTGCTCCTTTTTGCTGCCAGAGGCACGAGTAGAATATGTCACAGGTATGAATAGAATGGCTTTATATAATATATGTGGCTGGATTGTAAGATCTTTACCCTGAGGAAAAAACAAGAGAATAGCATGCTATGAAGACGGATAAGTGCCCAGAGACTTTATAAGATTCATAAATAATCTGACCCCTTATTCCTACGATTTACCTTGTTTACACTCTTGCTTCTTTCATCTTAATCACAACTGACAGAACAGCAAGACAGACACCACTCCAGACTTATGATCGGCCAGCAGCTCGCATCCCCATTACACTGAGACTGCAGAGCTACTGTATCCAGGATATTCATGGCCCGTTGTCGTGACAACAGCCCCTCTCCCCATCACGGGAGAACATTCTCTCCATTTACCGTCTCGGCATTTCGATTAAACTGTACTACCCTCGCCGAGGCGCATGTTTGCATTTCAAACACGCATAATTGCATCAGGGTCTCCCCTCCCAGCAATTACACATTAGGCCATTCATCAATGTTGCTGATTACATTAGCTAATCGAATAGCTGGGCCTGTCGCTTAGCGGGTCACATTTGTCATCATATGGTGTTACAGAATCATGTTTTTTTTTTTAATATGCTGTCTTTCACAACAGGATTCGAAATGAATTAGGATGTGGTACATAATATACAACGTAGAAGAATGCTTTGTGCTCGTGTGCATTTCAAGATGACTGCACATTCAAGTAGTCATTTTAAATCCTATGTCCTTTTCTTTTGTATTGCTTCAAACAACGGGTGATGCTCAACCTTCCTGTAGCACGAATGTCTGACAGCTGTTGATTTAAGACTATGTTCTTTTTCTCACAGGAGGAGATCTATCCAAACGTTAGACTAAATTCTTTCAGAGGGATGGACGGCTTTGGGGAACAGCATCTCTTGACAGCTCCAGTATATTCCAGTGTTTAGCTTGTAGTCATTATATGACTGAATTCTTTTTATAGAGTACTTTCTGAAGCTCTCAGACATCTATATTCTGTACAGCTTATAAATTATGGGTTTTTAAGTTAATGCAGTTAGTCCTTTAAAATTGTTAAACTTAATTACTTTATTTTGTACATCTTGTCTTTTAATTAGAAAATGAGCTACATTACTCAGACCTCTAGCTCTACACTGTGCATTTTGACCAAAGATATTTCTGTTCTACTAAATAAATAATTACATTAACGCATTTCTTTTCTTTTTTTTGTTAAGATTGTGATGTGTCCCTTCAGTACATAATCCACACTTGTGATCAGTACTCATGAACAGTGCTTGCATGCATACTGCGTGTACCGCGGGGTGGGGGTGATAGTGAGGAAACAGTGAGAGATGGGGGAGGAGGGCTCCGACCCATGTAACAGCGGCAGGCTGGAAGATCTCACTAGTAGGATGCTTCAAAGACAGCCGAGTGTCCTTAACAGCGCGCTCCTGACTAAATATGGGAGTTAAGAGGGAAAAAGTACAGCGCGCCCTCTTGTGAAGAGATGTAAAACCCCGTTTCTTTTCCCCAAGATGTATATTTACCCCTCCAAAATAAAAACACCACCCTCGTTCAGTCAGTAACGAAGAGTCGGTTGAATAGTCGGTTAAATTTTTCCCAATTAAAACATTTGTGTTTACACTGTCGGTTGTCGGGTTTGTAGCGCTTCTAGACCATAAGCTGTGCCTTTTGTCTGTCTCCGGGTGACGGTAGGGAAACCCCACATCCACGAGTCTTGCATAGACGGTGACGTATCTTGTACAGTCTGGAGCGCTCCCACGCGACACTACTGAAGGTGAAAACCCTAGCCCATCCCTGAATTAAACAAAGCGAGTTTCCAGTCAGCAAAAGCAAACTATTGCAACTGCAAGGTGAGGTAACGTGCATGCAAACTATCTTTCTGTGCATGAACTCCTTAGGTTATAGCCTGTCATGACCACTGGTTTTGACTTTGGAGTAGCTTAGTCTACTATTGTGTAGCGCGACACTTGATTCCTATTCATCAAATACATTATCAGGGCGTGGCATTAAGGTTTCGTTTATAATACACCTGCGAATGCAAATGAACTTGCCCCTGTCATAATTGCTTTCAACAAATCAATTCGATGTTTTTTTTGTTTTTTTTGTTTGTTTTTTAAAGCAGGTGTCTCGTTTATTATCTTTCCTGTGTGCATGTTTTTTCGTTCTCCATCAGATAACAGCATACAGTAGGTTTGTTTTTTAAATTTTAGATGTGGGATTTCAATTGAAAATGAAAGATGGAATTCTAGGTGCTGACGTCGCGTTTTTCGTCCTCATTGTTTTCTACTACAGCAGGGCGACACCATCGTGGCAGAAAGGGTTAAGGAGGTGTAGTCGATGCCACCGGTGAGCTATCATTTGTGCAGAGCGCGGAGACCTCTGGTGCGAGACACTAGCCTGCTCAAGAACACCCGTTGACACAACAACACGTTGCTGTTGAGATACAGCCCCGAATGGTTTTGCCGAATGAGAATCAAAAGAAGAGGGTCAAGGCACAAAGGATAAGCAGAAGACGTAATTATGGCAAAATTAGGGTACCTCCATCCGTTTGAATATTCCCTCCGAGAGTTGTGCCTGCTGGATGTCATGAAGTAACCGCGCTTGCGTCACTTAACTGTAAACCGGAGAAAGGAGATCATTTCTGGCAGTACAGTCGGACGTAAACAAAACCCACGCTCGCATAGACTACACTGGAAACTAGAAACGGGAGTGTGGATAAGTGGCGACTCCCGTTTAAAGCGCTTCTCTTTCTTTGGAAGGCTCACCCGTCAGTCGCTGATGAAGTTCTCAAGACAGAGGAGCGCTTGTGGATTACTGTGTAGAGCCGCTCATGCCGAGGGCGCAGTGATCGTAGTCGGGCAGTTTTACGCGTAAAGGTCAGCTTTGACTACAGAAAGTCGAGACATTCCGGCGGACTTCAGCAAGGATGCCGGTTCGACGGGGGCACGTGGCTCCTCAGAACACTTTCCTTGATACCATCATCAGGAAATTCGAAAGTCAAAGTAAGTTTAGGGTATTTTTAAATAACAATAGTCGATGCTTTTCCACACATATCTCATGTTTCACAGCAGCAGCAGCAGCAGCAACAACAACAAAAACAATACAAACCAACAAAAGCAATATAAAGAATGGGAATATGAAGTCGTTTATGTTCATAAAGACACACAAATGTGCGTAATAAAAAAAAAATCTTTCAAGGATCTCACGTAATTTGAAAAGACACGTGGGATCTCTTAATAATTCAAGACGACCCTGAGACTTTCACGCAGACACGGAATAACCCGTAATTAAGCCTGCAATTAGAAAGACAAGTTCTATTGTGAGTAATTCCACGAATGGCGTGATATTATATTTAATTCATGTTATCCATGTTAGTCTTGTTCCCTTAGTCTTTAGTGAGCCAAAATGACTTAAACATAGACTATACGACGACCTCTCTGCTAAAGTGCTATCCCAAGGTGAGGTTCCATAATTATCGAAAGATGAGGATGAGTCTTCACAGGGCAAAGGTCAGGTGGAGATATGATTTTCATCAGAACTGAAGTGATGCGGGATAATTATTAATAGCGGTTTGCAGACTGAACTTGCCGTTTTCACATGTCAGTGTTCTTCCTTCGAATATGTACCGGTGTATGACTAGGACGCTCAAAGTTGGAAAATTAGAAATGCAAATATTTTGCAACACAGTGGGAATCCAAATGATTTCAGTCTATGAGCATTTATAGAACAGAGTGCTATAGTTCTCTGAAAGCGCCAGGTACTGCATGCTTCTTTCCTGCAAGGTCCCGTTCTTAAACAGTGGAATAATACAAACATAAACATTTAAAAAAAATAAAACAGTTCTTTAGCATTTTGTAATATGATGTCTCCTGCAACTTAACAGAGAAACAAACATTGAAGTTGTGAGACTAATGGTGAAGGCATCTGATGTCACAGATGCAACATGTGAGAGCAGAAACCAGTAGGTGACATTTGTGGAGACTGTTATTACTGTACTGGTCACCAGTGTAGGTCTTGGGTCCAGGTTCATAACTGTCACTCTTGGAGTAGCACAAAAAGAAAATTTGCAGAAAATCAAGATTCTGCTTTTTCTCCACAAGTCTTGACCAAATGGAGGTCCCCACCGACATGACAGAGTTGTACTTTCCCAGTCAACAAGCCACCACTGGTACAAGGAATTCATGTCATAAACACCTCTCACCCTGCCAATAAACATGGGGTCTGGAAAGCCATTTAATGGTTTGGTTTTGTTTTAGTTTGGTTTGTATTTTTTTAGACAATTAGATATATAATCCCACTTATATCAGTACTGTTAGCATCAAGAACAGTACTATTATGAGGACTTGAATTAGCCCCAGGATTATTGACAGTCAGTACTTTAGGGGTGTATGGGTCTTGTGTATGAGAGTACTTTACTGTTGTATGAACACTGAGTGTGACAGTGGTACTTTAGTAATGTATAGGCATTGTATGTTTCAGCAGTTTGGAGTTGTATTGGAGTTGTGAGAGATAATCAACACTAGTGGTGTATGAGCATTATGTATCACAGTGAGTACTTTAATGTTGTATGGGTGTAGTTTGTGACTGTCAATGCTTTAGTGCTGTATGGACATTGTGTGCGACAATCACCTATGAGTAGTTCTGACCTGGGCTCCAGCGATACTTAAACTTCAGATCAGAGACAGAGAATGCTAGTCCTGGATCAGTGAATATGTAGGACTCCTGAATGACACAACCTAGACACTATTGGGCAAAGCTAGATAATTTAAGGAGGTAGTACTTTAGTAGTATATGGGAGTTGTTTGTGACTGTCAGTACTTTAGTGGTGTATGAGGGTTGTGTGTGAATGTTACTCTACCCAGGTTTTACAGGCTGCCACTCTTTGTTAAGGATAGCAAGATTGTGTCTGCATGTTCTTGAAAGCATATGTGTACAGGTTATTCGAGCATATGTGTTATGCTGTATTAGTGTTTCCAAAAGTTCACTTCCATTTTAGCTGTCCTTGCCAGGTTCGTCTTTTTAGGTGATTTTATAATGGATGTTTCATCCAGCACCTGTCCTAGACTGTCCTGTGCTGTCCAGATTCATGTCCAACCTCCTGGTCATCTGCGAACCCAGTACTCAACATGGGGTGATGTGAAATCTGAATCTGATTACTCATCAGTACAGTCATGCAAATAATATCCAGAAATACTTGTCTGACAGTGCTAAAATTCTTCCTCCATTTCAGCTCTGTGGCATATTTGCCCATCTACATTGAGCATAGCCTTTAGTCAGATGTTTACTTTCTAAAGATAGAAGAAGCTGTAATGAATAATAGAGAAAATGAGCTCTAGTTTAACAATGAAATAAGGAAAATGTTAAAATTATTTCCTATTTTCACCAGTAGCAGTGTGTAATAGGTTGGGCTAAACCAAATTAATATACCACAGAGGTCACGAGGCTGTGTTGTATCTGGCTAATAAGAATTTGCCCTCTTTACCCTTTTGAGAATATCAGCAGTGATTAGTGAAGGATACTAGGACAGAGGATGTTCAAATATACAATTGAGTATGCTAAAAGTTATAAAGCTTTATGTTCCTTGCTGCAACTTTTAATTTTCATATTGGTTGTGTTTGTACAGATTACAGTACAATTGTCATATATCTGATCATTTAGGGTTTGCCTGAGCTTGCTCTCCTTTTGGTTGATTCTTTAGAGTCATGGGGAGTTATAATCTTGTCAAGGGCAAATAACTATCCGTTCATTTGCTTTCTCCAAAATGTTAAAATCCCTGAAGCCTCATTTTGCCCTTTGCTGAATGAAAAGTTTTAAAACACACAATTGTAAAAAATGTATATGCTACTGGCCTGTATTGTTCTATTTTTATGTAGCTAGTATGAAGGTAGATGTGTTTTCTTATTTGTAAGGTACTTCATTTGCATTTAGGCACCAAGCAACAGCCACATGACTTGTATTGATGTGCATATATTTTAGCACACAAAATGTATTGAGAAGACAGTTACTCTGTTATCATCCTGTGATATTCCAGCCATCCTAGGAAAGTTGCCAAATATTGATAGATATCTTTTTATATTTTTGCCAGACATTAAGGAACCATCCTGATATTATGAATTGTGTTATATTGCACATTAAATATTTAATGAAGCATTATTAATGCATTGATAATGAATACTCATATTCTCATTTGCTTTTTGTGGGAGCTTTTAGCACTGCATTAAATCTAGTTTAAGTCATTTGATCATTAGTTTGTTTTACACATATGTTTTTAGTACTGCAATAAATCTAGTTTGGACCATTTATTGGTTAGTGACTACGACCTTTATCTGGTCAAGATACATGCTCCTCTCTAAAACTGGAGGTGCATCCTTATCAGTTTTCAGCAAGGAAATCTTTTTGAATGCAATTTTGTGTCTGAGGACCGTTTTTTTTGCACAGTATCAGATTCTGCTGAGGCGATAATACTACTGGTACATCTTGAATCAATATTTTTCAGTCTTTGGTCATCTTTTATCATCTGTCCTTGTACCCCACAGCTACTATTGTCCTCGTTGATTCTCGTTGAAATCCAACCCTCTCAACAAAAAGGCTTCACACACTTATTATCACACATAACACCTGGCCCTATATGTGATGCTTTACAGTTTTTTTCTTCTTCTCCATTCTGTCTGTTTTGTGCAAGCCAGTGTCAGGGTGCATATGGTCATCCCAGTCAAGCTTGCTCCTCGGAGCAGCGGCAGGAGTCACCTGACTCCAATTAGATGTGTGCAGAGCAGCAGGACCAGGGGAGGATATTAAACACTGCAGCATGTGCACAAACATCACCATCACCGTGGCAACTATTCAGGGCACAAACCGAGCACCCCGTCCCCTGGCGGGTGGGGCCACCGATGCTGACTTAACTAATTCTCTCTTCCTCACTCTCTTGCAATCTCTCTTTCTCTTTCAATCCTCTCTCTCCTCCATCTCCTTGTCTCATTTATACTCTGTAGCCTTATTGTGTTGTAGGATTTCCATTTTGCCTCCCCTTTTCATCTTCGTCCTTTCTAACTGCTGTGGGCCCTGACTTTGAGCCCTGCCCAGGGCTGTGTTATTAGAGGTGGGGGCGGAGAGCGATGGACAGAGGCAGAGAGGAGGAGCTGTGAGGTGGCCCAGCCTGGGGGCTCTCCACACTGCACCTTATTCAGATTAAAGGTGTGGTATTTATAGATGCCTATAAAAAGTAATGCTTCTCCGTCAGCCACCTCTCACAGTGATACTGAGCAGTCATGGTCCAGTTCAATCTGCTTCATACACGCACGTACTCTTGCACACACACACACACACACACACACACACACACACACACACACACACACACACACATACACATGCGTGCGCAAACACTATACCAGTTGCCTGACCTTTTTGTGGATGCTTCTTGGTATTTGTGTGTGTGTGTGTGTGTGTCTGAGAGAGAGAGAGTGAGATAGTGTGTGACTTTTTTCTTCTTCTTGTGAATTATGTGTGAGCACATCTATTTTTGACACATTTTCTGCTTATTTTTATTTCTAGCATGTTTTGTATGTGCTTGGTTGTTTCTGTGTTTGCAGCAAGTTTGTGTACATGTATGCCATCGTTTGTGTTTGTGTGTGTGTGTGTGTGTGTGTGTGTTTCTGACAGTTCCCCATTCTATTTTAGCTATTTCCCCATTCTATTTTAGCCCTCTCCAGGATAACCTTCCCATGAATAGCTGTAATGAATGGCTTATGGAGCCCTGACCTAGGACAGTCCCATGCTCCCCACCTTCAGCTGCTGCCCTCCTCACTGTTCAGTGTTCCTCACCTTAAGCAGCACTCGGAGCAGTTGCGTCTTGCATCTTTTCTTTCATTCACTCTTTCTTCTGTGTTAAACTTTCTTCTGTACTAAACTTACGGCTGTTTTGGTATTGCTGAAGACAAAGATTACGCTGTTCTCCTGGATAAAAACCGGTGACTAGTTCGCCCGCCTCCATTCAAAGGCTCTTTCTGGATGAGTCATGTTAGTGTCTCTTTCTCCCTGATGTAACTTGCTGTATAAATGAATCAGTACATTATTTGTAATGAGTTTAGGTTATATTATGTCCTAAATAGGTATCGGCGCAAAGATCACAGTGTGCAGCAGCAAACTGGAATGTGAGTTAGGATAAGGATACGATTTGGGACAATTTGAGTAATCTATTTTTAGGTTTTTCATATCTTGTTTGGTGATGCCACCCAGGCAATTTTTTGTTCATCAGATACAAACTAACTTCTGGTATCATGGAGTTAAATGAGGCTGAAAGGAAGCCAACAGTTCCGGCAGATGCTTAGGTTAATTATGGCGCTTCTAGTGTCTTGTTACAGTCTTGCTGAAGGTCTCTCTTTCTGGCTTGCCAACACACACACGCACCTCTCTTTGTCACTCTTTGTTACCCCCTCTAGTCTACTCTGTGTATAATTTTTAGCTCTTTCTCACACTGTCTTTCTCTCTCGCTCATGCACAAGCACACTTTCTCTTATGGTAAGCTACCACTTAACCAGCCCACTGACTTTCCCCCTTAAAAGCCTTAATGTACTGCCTACAGCTCTCATTGTCTGTCAGCGTCTATGCCCATTTAGCATGCTAACTATGTACTCTAAACAGTTGAGGCCAGATATTTAAAAGATGAGGGTGTCTTCAACAGTTTCTACCTCATTGTTGCAGTAATTATATTTTACTCAGTGGTGACACATGGATGTACCATACGGTGCAAAAGTTTTTCCTCAGAGGCTTCTTCTGAAGCTGTGAGTTGGGGCCTGATTTGGAACACAGCTTTTGAACTGGTGTGGCAGCTCTTCAGACGTCAGGGCCTACAGATCGACTGACGTATTCCATCTAGTAAGTGATCTGTGAGCTTGCGCAAGGCCAGCGATCAGTCAGACAAACTGACTTTACCACAATTTGCCAGGCAAAATAAGTATAAGGAAATAAATGCCTGTGCCATAAAATGTTATGGGACAATTTCCACAATATCATGTCGACCACCTTCTCCAACATTTGCATATGAATCACCCATGCTCAGAGCCTGGGAGCTGGGGAATTAGACCTACTGATCTAGACTAGGTGCAGGCCATCTACCAAGGGAATGTATCTGAGGGAGCCACAACAGGAAGGACAGGTCAGGAGAAGCAGTGTCCATGACCCCTCCCAGCTCTGTATTTTACCTTAAACTCTCACCTTTCCAACAAAGCTCCCTGGAGCTGAACTTAGCTCAAGGCTCACTCCCTCTCTTATGGCCTTTGTCCTGCCCTATTTCAAAGGCCCTTCTGGCCCTTTGCTAAAAGCACTGAGGCTAAAATGCCACTGACACATCTACTGGAGCCTAGGTATCTGCAGGGAGAATATATTAATGTGTATCAGCACACATCAAACCCCTGCACCCTGCTCCCGGCCCTGCTTGTGATTTCAGTAGGGAGCTAGGGATTTGCTCTGGCCTGCCCCCCCGACACATCCACTTGCACACACACACACACACACACACACACACACACACACACACACACACACACACACACACACACACACACACACACACACACACACACACGCGCGCACACATACAAAACCTTAACCTTGCCATTCCCAGAATCCTCACACACAGCTGGGCCAGCCAGGTCAAACATTTTCTTTCTTTCCATCTTTGTTTCTCTCTTCAACCTTTTTTTCTTCTGTCTTTCACCGGTGCCTCGTTAAGTGGCTCTGGCAATGCCTCCTGCTGCATCCTTTTATTTGGAACCCATAGCTTACTGTAGAAAAACAGCTCAGTTTAAAGGGCTCACACACACATACATACACACACACACACACACACACACACACACACACACACACACACACACAGTGGAACAAAAGGCCAAACTTGTGCTGAAATGTTCTTTTATAGATCTTTTAACAGTTTACCACAGTTTTGAAGAGATGGTCACCTTTGTCAGTGTTTTAACCTTAGGTTTATAAAGCAGGGGAGGATATAAGCTATCAGGGATGCATTAGCACGTTATGTCCCAAAAGGGACAAAAAAAGGCCTCAAATACAGGGCTGAGCCTATATTAGTCCCATTAAAGGCTCACTGTGTGCTTCTCACCTTTGCTGATCAATATTATACCTTTGATGCTGCTCTGCAGACAAGTTGGTCTGCTGGGAGGTGTTTCCTGACCTTATCACCTCCCTTACCTTTACTGGGGAGCAGTGATGTTGGTTTATGGCCTCGGAGACATAAGGCCTGCCTGGCAGAGGTGCTGAACTGGGCTCTTTAACAATGCTGGTGCCACAGACCCCCAGCTTCTGTTACTCTACAGGCCTGTCTGAGCGCTTTGGCTTCTCGGTCCAAGAGAAGGGAGCAGAGACAGATGAGGAACTGCTATTCGCCTCTTGCAGAGATTGATTGGCCTGTGCACACAATCAGGAAGGAGATAAGAACCTGGGGCCTTCATTTACGTATTTCAGCTGATAGATAGGCTTAGAAAGCTTCTGATAGTCTAATCTGTTTGCCACTAACAGGCAGGGTAACAAACACTCAAAAAGGCTCTGTTTCCTTCCTTTATGGAACAGAATGTGTGTCTGTGGAATTTACTGAGCCTCTTGTAAGAGATAAAATCTGGATTTGACGTTATGCATTACAAATGCAGTGTTTGTGAAAGAAAAAAAGTGACTTTGGTCTGTGGAAGGAATGACTTTGGTTTTAAAGGGGCAATATTCTCTGTTTGGTCATCCTTTCAGGGGCTGCATTTTTTTTTTTCTCAGATCTCAAACAACGTGCATATTTGTGTCTTGGTGTGTGTTGAGGGTAAGGGAGTGAGTGAAAGAGACAGACAGAGCTGGAGTATTTTGGTGCTGTGTTGTGTCTGCTAGACCTTTGTTCTCAGAAGAGAACAATTGGTACAGCATGGCGCTTTCTCGCCATGCTGCTGTTGTTCTACTGTTATTGTAAAGGAGGGTGGCAGGGCAGGTGTGCCAGAGAACTGGGGTCTGCCACTTATACCACACACATGCACACATCTACACATATACACATGTATAAACACACACACACACACACACATAGACAATCACAGTAACAGAGTCTCTCTGGCATCCCCTGGGATGCCTCCTCTTAGTCAAACCTACCACAGCCACATATGCCAACACATGCACCCAAGAGACACAAAGAGGCACACGCATAGCCAACTGCATTTACATTTATGCATTTACACACACACACACACACACACACACACACACACACCACACACACACACACACACACACACTCACTTTTCATACTCTTTATCACTTCAAAGAACTGAGAAAGTCCATGTGTCTGTCTCCGCATATTCTTGTCTGTTCAGTTACCCTCTGTTGGCTTCACACAAAGGACACGTCATTCCCATTTCAAGACCAATTTACAGACTGTTTTGTGATGTTTTTACTGCAAGGAGGGGCAAACTGGATCCATGATAATCAATACATTGGAAACTGAACTTTCCACGGACCTTTGTGGCTCAGTCTGGCTGAAATCAAGCATAAAAACGCTTAATGAGATAAACAACTCAATTGGGACTTTTTCCACAACTGCCCTATTGTTTATTCACATGCTCTCCTTCTCTCATGCTTCCTGTTTTTCTTTTTCCTTCTGTCCCAATTAGTCACTGCATCGTTTAAGCAGGACTCGGCACTGTCAATATCGCCGCAGACAGCCGCTTTCTTATTCTCTGTGACATAGCGACAGCCGCTCCGGCTGATAAATAACGACACAAGGTAATTAAGGAATAGTGTTTTGTGCAGATCAGGTCCATGCTTTTGTGACAGGATTGGCAAGGACTTGCAAATTTGGAATGGGAATTACAAATGTATCAGGTTTTGAAATTGCTCTGGAAAAGGTGGCGGAGTTCTGCCATTGTGGATCACAGCAGGTTGTGTTCTAGTGCAGTTTGAGAATAGTGCCTTTCTGAGAGGCACTTAAATGAGCAAAAATATATAAATGATCAGTTTATGAAGGTATAACTTCAAATTATGAAGGTATAACATATTAAGATGATAAATGATAAGAAATATTCCCTCTTTAAGATGATAATATATTATCTAAATATATAACCAAAGCAGATCACTTTGAGAGATAGATCTGTAGTGATGAAAATATTTTGAGACTCGTGTGTGTGTGTGTGTGTGTGTGTGTGTGTGTGTGTGTGTGTGTGTGTGTGTGTGTGAGTATCCATGTAAATGTATAGCAAATGCGTAGGAAGCAAGTGTGTCATCTAGAGCACTACAGATATCTTACCGCTATTGTTACACATATATTATCCATCATCCCTTACCAAAACACTCCACATGCTCAGAATCACCCTTACCGCCTCCATTCACATCCATAGCACACACATATTGCTACATAACTAAACTGTGAAAACAGTGGGCGGAAATAAATAAACAAACTAACCCCATTCCTGAAGCTGTGATGTTGTCTTTTTTCATTATAGTCTCATGCCTCACCTGACCACTTCCTCAGCCTGTAGCAATGGTGTGTATTGTCCTTTTGGACCTGATCACTACAGCTGGGCAGTTTGTCCTCTCCCCTACGGCCTTGACCCTGATGCTGGTTGGACACTTACATTAGAGACCACGTAAAAAGCACAGTTTAAGAAATTTTAGAGTGATAACTATTTTTGCAAATAGTTTGTTATTAAATGCTAAACTTATTTTATAAAATACATAGAATACTTGGTCCTCCCAGGTACGTATTTTGATGATTATTTGTTTTATTTGTTTGTTTGGTTGTTTTTGGCTTTTTTGTTTTCTCTATGTGATGGAACACGGGATTTCAACATTATGTCCCCCACTATTCACATTCTTTATGCAAAAAAAAATTTATGTCTTAAATAAAGTTTTGAAGATAAATGGAGGACATTATGATTTTGCTCCTGTCCACGGGTCATTCTGAAACAGATGTATGTGGAAGCTTTAAGGTTTCACATTCCTGTCAGTCTGGGCAAACCCACTATAGTAAATAATATCAATAAATTATCAGCATAAGAAAATAGCACAATTATAAAAACTTCCGTTATGATGAGAAGAATAGAAGCTACATAATAACATCTCATGAAAAATGCCAAAGTTTCCTGGCCACGAGAAGCTCCAGTCCTCAGTTTCACTTGGTAATTTATTTGTGTTATTGCCCAGCAAGGGAGAAAGCAGCTGCACTGTCCAGCTCTGCCCTCCTTCGACTCATCATCCAGCTTCTGCAGTCCGAGCTTGGCACATCATCACCATCTCCCATCAGTTACGACGAACACAAACACACATAAATGGTTTAGATATGGACTTCCATTTGAGGAGACTGCACTCTCGAATGGCAAACCCTGCTGGGTTCAAAAAGTTCACAATGCAGTCTGTATGTAATAGGTTTTGATGGTTTTGGCTCCATACATTGAATTTGAATGTAACTAATTGCTTTTAGGTTGAACTTGAGAATGGGGACATTAATTCAAGTGTGTTTACACTGAGTGAACTACACGGGAGTCACAGTCAAGCTTGTTCGTAGCTGCCTACCCACCCTTTCCCCATTACAAAACAACATAACTAATTGAACAATTTCCCATAAAAGTGTCATGAGTAGGACTTGGTTGCAAATCCTTTGCGATCAATGTCCAGCTGAAGTGATGCCAGCTCTGTAATGCTGCCATTATCTGATGCTGCTTTAGCTAATGCTAAGTTCCCCAGAGTTCCCAACAAACTGCTGATTTAGATACACTTAATGTTTCTGCGATGCCTTTGATTGAATCATTCCAATTTATATTTTTGCCCTAATGATGACCTCTTTGGTAAGTTTTTGATCCTAGCATCACTCCAACTGGAAATGCTACGATCAGCTCTTGACCTGTAGCTAGCTCTTTTGGACATAAACTAATGATGCAGTCACACACACAGCCAAGCAACAGCATGAGCAGCAATTTGCTCGATCATTCTGGATCTCTCCAAAGAGACTTGTGTACAAAAGATCAGTAATACCCACAGTGCTCCCCTTGTATGACTGTAGACACCCTTGAGTTAAAGCTACCCACAAACCCACCACAAATCACACGTAGGTGTGTTTTTTAACCTGTATTAATTCTTTTCTAACTTCTATTATCGAACAATTTTAAAGGGCAGACTCCACAGAATTCAGGAAATGTTTGAGCCATATTTCTATGTGGCCTTATCGCAAATACATTAATAAAAACATTGCAAAACATTGAATCCCATGCACCAGTCAACCCCCATTGGTTAAATATCACATTCAGTTGAGCCAGTGTACCTGAGTACAGCACCACAACAATATGAAGTGTCACTGCCCAGTTACTGCACCTCTTCCTTGACAACTTCATTCATAACAGAGTGTTATGAAAAAAAATATGAAAATGTGAATATTTCCATCAGTAGTCGTTAATTACTGTCCACCTACTGTCGAATGCAAACCAGAGTGAGCCATAATCAGATTCTTGTCTTTCTTTTGTTTTGTTCTCTCTCTCTCTCTCTCTCTCTCTCTCTCTCTCTCTCTCTCTCTATGTCTCCCACACCCCCCTCTCTAATCAGGTCGGAAGTTCATCATAGCCAATGCACGTGTGGAGAACTGCGCCATTATCTTCTGCAATGATGGCTTCTGTCACATGTGTGGCTACACGCGGGCGGAGGTCATGCAGAGGCCGTGTTCGTGTAACTTCCTGTACGGGCCACACACCAAGCGCCTGGATGTTGCGCAGATGGCTCAGGCCCTGCTGGGCACTGAGGAGAGGAAAGTGGAGATCACACTCTACAGAAAAGACGGTAGGCCAGATGACTTTCTCTGTGACAGAAAGTGAATAATGACAGATTCAGTGACAGTTTCAGTGATCCTCGCATATGATGTATGGCGTGGCAGCAATTCAGCCTCTACTATGAGAGTTTAAATATTTGCCCTGTAACTGGGTCCATGAGGATGGCAAAGTGAATATAGGACAGACGTTTGCTATGGCAGAGCAGAGGGAAGAGACTGGAGCTGGATCCGTGTCCTAAAGTGGGATTGGATTCACATCATTGCTATTGTTCTAGTCAGCTACTCAGTCATGAGATTGTATCCAAAATCTTATTCCTGTTTTTAAGCTAGAGACAGAACTCCTGAAAGACAACTGATGACTTGTTAGTAAGGTAGACAAAGAGAGAAAGCCAGAAAGAGAAGGGGGACCAAAGTAATGAAACCAATGACCAAACACACAAACAAACAACAGTCAATCAGCAACATGGCTGAATGTTCCCCTCATCTGACAGAGAGAGAGAGAGAGAGAGAGAGAGAGAGAGAGAGAGAGAGAGAGAGAGAGAGAGCGAGCGAGCGAGAGGGGGTTGTGTGTTTGTGTGTGTGTGTGTGTTTAAAATGAGCAGGTGGCGTGTGCAGTGGTATGGCGTTGGGGCAGAAGTTGCTAGTTGTTGTCTGACTATGTGATCATGTTCTCTATCTCCTTCATGGCATGGGAGGACTCTGCTCCACCAGTCCTTGTTTCCACTGGATCCTCTCAGAGCTGAGGGTGTCATGTATATGCAGTACCTAGCTCCCCCAACAGCTGCGCTGGCTAAGCCAAAACCCCAGTGTGGAATATGACCCAATTTAAGGTTCACTAATGGCACTCTTCTGAGCCGTGTCTTCATGCTGGAAGTTTTACACTTCTTACTTTCTACTTTTCCAGCTGGTGAACTTTTTTAAGATATATTTGTCAAATCAATAGGAGAGTGAAAAGATTTCAGGCTGATGTAACACAGGTTGCAAGCATTACAGCTAGGATAGGATGCATGGGACCAAAACCTGATTTGGTTTTCATAGGATTTTCATAGCTGAAATCTTAGTGCACACAGGTGTCCATGGTGACGATGATAGTAATGCTTAGAGGGCTTTAAGTATGGAACAGTTCCTGACTCTGTGTGTGTGTGTGTGTGTGTGTGTGTGCCTGTGCCTTTTGGCTATGAATCCAAAACACAAAGCTGCTCTGGTGTTTGTGTACGGTAAGCACAGGCCATGGAATGTGCCACACTCCTGTATGTCTTATTAGCCCGTAACTTCAACTTCTTCCCTTTCTTTCACTCCCTCAGTCTCTCTCTCTCTCTCTTTATAACTCTCCAAAAATCACAGTAACAGAGTCTCTCTGGCACCCCCTGGTATGTCTCCTCTTAGTCAAACCTACCACAGCCACATATGCAAACACATGTACCCAAGAGACACATATAGGCACACGCATAGACAAGTGCATACACACATATGCATTTACACACACACACATACACACACACACACACACACACACACACACACACACACACGTGCATAAACACGCACAGTGTAGAATTAGACCCCAGTTTTGGAACACACTTTGATTCCTTATAAATAATGCACAGTGGGAAACACAGCTTTGTAACACAGGCTTCATAACAAGGGATTCCGATTGCTCCTCTGGTTGTGGGTAAAGAGTGAGTGGCAGAGCTGGTGGTGGTGGTGGTGGGGGGGGGTTGGAATGGGGTAAAGAAGAGGTGAAAAATTGCTTTACTCTCTCTTCCTCTCCTTCATGCCTCTGCATCCATTCATCTGGTGAGCAGCACGCTGACATCAGCCTTCACAATGATGGATGAACAGTTCTCATGCTCGGCTGTCCCATTGCTGATCGGACTGGCGCTTAATCAATCACTCCTAGGCTGAGCTCCACTGTAGATGCAGTACCTGTGAAAGCGAGAGGGGAGCAGGAGTGTATGTGTGTGTGTGTGTGTGTGTGTGTGTGTGTGTGTGTGTGTGTGTGTGTGTGTGTGTGTGTGCGTGTGTGTGTGTGTGTGCAACTGTAAAGTAGAGCTCACAGAGAATGTGGCCCATTCGTGGCATGGGTCATATGCATCTGCTGTACTCCAGTATCCACGCAGGATGTAAGTGACTCTTTGATTGCCTACCCTCTGAGCTGATGTCATAACCTCACAGTCTCTGCATACTTCAAGTGCTGGCCTGGAACCATGGTTCATGTTCTGTAAATCACATGAAGAGACATCAATAGGTTTGAGGATCTCGGCTTAGTTCTAATCAGTGGAGTTCTTCATCATATGAAAGACAAAAACATCACTCCTAATGTTATCTCTCTTATTCTTCAACACATAAAACCTTCAGTCATATTGTGGGATTTATTTGTTTGTTTATTTATTTATTTAAATGTATTTATTTAATTCTTCTCAGTAGTAGTCCCAGTCAGCTTTTCACAGCCCTCTCCAAACATTTCTACCATCCTTTTCCCAATAGACACTTTAACCCTTTAACCCTCCTGACCTTGGGGTCAAAGGAGGCAGCAGCTTTCAACACAGATTCTCATCATGGGTCACTGAAACAGGAGTACCAGATGCTTAGAAATAGTGATTATCATTTCCTTAAGTAGCGGGGTAGAGATTACCATCTGTTGGAACCAGCCAGGACACCTGCCTCTTGGTTTTCTCAAACGAGCACGGGTCAAGCCCCCTGCTCTCCAAATGGCTAGTCCTGTGCCTCACTACACTTCTCCTGAGCCATTATTAGAAGCCATCTGATAAGCCCACCTTGTCAATGGACAGTCTATGGTTCTGTCTGTCATAATGAAATGTGCTGGTTTATCTTATTCATAGTTATTGACTTTGTCAGATGGTCAGATGAGTCCTGTTAAAACCAGAGGAGTTGGCAGCTGACTGGAAGTGAATGGACTCTATTTAGGACAGATTGCTATGAGAGAGAGTGCTATTGTTAGTATTAAATAGCTTACAATAGCAGAATCCTGCTCTGCCGGGTGTGTGTGTGTGGGTGTGTGTGTGTGCTTGTGTGCACGTGTGTGTGTCTCACTGACATTTTGTGAATCTGATGCATCATTCAAATACTCAAGCCAGTAGTTTCAAAGTTCATCCTATACTATGTTTCTATAAGGTTTCTCTCAAGTCTGTTCAGTATTTGTGTTTGTAGATTATCAACAACTTTCAGATCATTTGCAGATTAACAGATTACTTCTGCATGCATTTTTCATTTCTCAGTGTTATTTGTAACAAGTAGCTATGAAAAGTAAACAATGTCTTCCAGTGGGAAAAGTGAACTGGGTCACCCAGTCGGAAAAGGGATATTCCATTGGAAGGTATGGGTAAACTAGTTTTAAGTTATGTAGGCTTCCATCCAGCTAAATCATTTGTCCCTGTATTTGCATGCATTAAGAATCCATGTGTACACTAATGATCCTTCATATTTTTTGCTCACTTTGTCGGATGAGGCATGTGGGAGTGTGACAGCTCTTCCTCTTTTGTTCACACTGTTTGACACCCTGCAACGCATTCCACAAGGGAGTCAAAACACCCACATATTACAATCCATCCGGTGGAGATTACTTAGTATTGAGCTTTATTCATACTGAGAAGACAGAAAGCTTAAGCTCAACTAGAGAAAGTGAAGTTTATGGTGACAAGTTCAGTGCTTTTTTTGTTTCAGGGTAAAACCATTTTGCCCTATAGAGATATATGACAAAACTGTGCAGTGTAAAGCTGTATAAAAAAAGCTGTATGCTCTTATCCCGGGGAAGAGTTGCACTCAGCTATCAGAAGAAGCTCTGGTTCTTAAGAAGTTATTGTGCTGGATGAACAGGAGTGCGATAGAGCTCAGCCATTAGGACCACTCTGTCCCACACACTCCCTGGACTCTACCACACACTATGCCACTCACTCTTTAAATACTCCCACGTGATCTCTGGACACTCTCATGCTTTCTGGACTCTTCCACACACTCCCCAGTGGACGTGGAAATTTATTTGTATCTTCCACGTGTTCTTCACTCAAAGAAGCTGTGGGATAGCTGATTATCTGTCTAGATCATTTTCATTTCATATAACCAATTCTCCATATCTTTATTTTCCCCTTTTCCACTTTTATTGGTGGTTGGTCATAAATGTACTGCACCCTCACATGACACCAGCAGTCTGGTAGTGCTCGTAGCGATAAATGGCCAATCCTTAATGCATGGCTCATCTGCCAGTCAAATCTGAACTGAATTGTAGAGTTTTTTTGTTTTTGTTTTTTTTTCACGAGTGAGCTCTTAGGAACTGTCAAACCCAAAATTAATTTAAGATATATTCATCTCAAAGTAATTGCCAAAAAATGCAAGGTTTAATTCTACAGAGCTGGACAGGGTGCAGCTGGAAGTGAGTGTGATTTTTCTCCTTGTAGCAGACAGGCAGATAATGAATCTTGCCAGCATTGCTGGATGCTGTGGCTACTGGCTGACTGCCTCATTACATACGTAATGAAGCTGCACTTGCTCACTAAACACAAGGGAGGGGAGGGGAGACACACATACACACATAAATGTGCACACACACACACACACACACGCACGCACGCACGCACACACCTACACACACACACACACACACACACACACACACACTAATTAAAGCAACTTCATTTCTTTCACTCTTCCCTTCTAGTATAGGTGTTTAACAGTGCTAAGAAGTGAGAAACATGGTGTGATAGTTAATTGGATAGCTGCTTGTTTGAGCATTGGCTTATCATAGTGGTGTGATATGGTTTTTGAGATGGAATATGTCCAGATGCTGAAGATGCTCTGCTGGCCTAAGGCTTCTTTTTGAATGGAACGGAGTGATGTGTTAAGGTTCTCAGGAGCTTCTAGTCTGCAAAAAAAAGCTGCAACATGATGCATTTCAAACAAATTTTGCATGCTCTCTTTCACAGACAAAACAAGGCCTGCGTACTTGTGGGACTTGCTAGCTGATGACAGGTGTGAATGAGCTTTTCTATAGTAATTGCATTATGTGTAAGGGGAGGGATGTGCACTGGATAAGGCATCATCTTTCTTGACAGGTGAGTTCAGTTCAGTCAGTTCATTTTCAAAACCTGAAGTTGTGTTTTAGTTGGTTTGTACAAGTTTCTGTTGTTAGTTTGAATTTTTGTAATACAGTAACCACAGAGACTGTTCTTTCCTCTTTTGGCACCCATGGCTTTTACTGTCAGTAACTAAACTGTGGTATCTGAGCCTCTACTCGGTTCAGATCTGTTGCTGCCTTGAGTCTCTGACAGTAAGGAGATACCCTCCTAATTCATACACTCTAATGTACTTTCTGTTTTAGTTTCCATCCAAATAATTGATTATTTATTTATTTTCCATATCCTGGTTTATTATACAGTAGGTTTTAAAGTAGTCCTAGTCTGAGGTTGTTCTGTGTTAAAAGCTGTTAGTAAACCACTGCAGGATTCAGTGGAGAACCCCCCCCCCCCCCACTTCGCTGCTATAATGAATAAAACACAGGCTTGTCACTGTGTGAAAATCTCTCTACCTATTCTCATTATTTGCATATGGAATTCTCCAGAGGGACGCAGGAACGAGTGGACTGGCCAAACTATTGTGATGTGGGCCTGTAGGCGGAAGCAGTGCCCTCTGCTCTCCTCATCTCCTCCCCCTATGACGGCAGTGCTGCTGGGCTGCCAGTGACGTCAATACTGCCTCATGCTCCGCCTCTGCCCTCATACAAATCACATGCAAATCTCCCCCATGCACTTTCCTGCCTACAGCTTGAGCGCGTCGAAGGAAAATGAGGAAATTTCTGAATGGGTGACTTTAATTCACGGGTAATGTAAACTGGCAGGGATGTCCACTTAGGATGCAATTATTAATCAGTGTGGCTAATGAAAGTGAGGCAAGAGTTTCCCCTCTCCCTACTGGACACTAGGCGAATGATAGTACTCAGGACAGATGGGCATTGGATTCTGCCAATTTAAATCCCAGCACAACATAGCTAAGACTGCTCTAAAATAATATGACAATAATAATAAGAGGAAACCTTTCTAGCATGATGTTTTGAAGTTGAACGTTTAAGCCTTTAACATATCCTGAAGTACGTACAGGGACATACAGTAAAACAAAAGAGATGTGGGGTTTGATTATATGACAGTGACAGTTACTATTAAAAGACCAGCCTCTGTGTGTGCTTGGCGTTTCATCTCCTCTCTGCCTGATGTTTGCTTTCCTGTTATTAGAGCCATTTTATTTTGACATCATATTGACAGTGGGGCCTAACAGTGTAACCTGTAGACATTGCATCCATGGGCCCTTGAAAGACAATCTGTCACCACTGTTGCAGCTTTTACTACTTGGCCATCTCTTCCTCAGCCACAATGCAGACTAATCTCTAACTGATAGACTGTGTGTGTGTGTGTATGAGTGTGTGTATGTGTGTGTGTGTGTGTGTGTGTGTGTGTGTGTGTGTGTGTGTGTGTGCGCGCGTGTGTGTGTGTGCATGTGTGTGTGTGCGTGTGCGTGTGTGAGACGTACAGGAACAGCCTATGCAGAATTTAAAGATCATGAAGACTGATGTGTGAAATCATGAAGACTGATGTGTGAACTCTGTAAAATGTGAGCAGCAGTGCAATAGATATTATTCTTACACTTCAGTCTCCTTCTTCTGCCTTTCATCACATGGCCACATGGCTTTTTCTTCTTCTTCTTTTTAATTTTTACAAATACAAAATACAAATACAAATACAAAAACCAAATCTGGTTAACAGCATACTGCCACATACATGCACACACGCGTACACACACACACACACACACACACACACACACACACACACACACACACACACACACACACACACACACACACACACACACAGAGTCAGGAACTGTTCCATACTTAAAGCCCTCTAAGCATTACTATCATCGTCACTATGGACACCTGTGTGCACTAAGATTTCAGCTCTCAAACTAATAATACCAATCAGCATAACCCAGATGTCACTAATCAATGAAAATTTATGGCTATGTATATTTTATTACATTTAGAAAAGGCCAAATTAATTAAGTCTTGAAGGTTATTACAAATTGCTGTCCTAAGCATTCTCCACTCAGAGTGTTTCTCTGATATTTATGGCTGTATGATTTTATTTCCTCCTGTAAAGTAAATATAGGGTTTTGAATCAGGCTAGACGCAATGTACAGGCCAGGAGTTTAGAGCTGCTATGGTCATTTGCTTAGTGGATTAAATAAAGATTACTAAGTATACTCCTATTAATCTTAAGTGATAGTAAAAAGGCTACCATACTAATGCAGTCACTATTTGCCATATAATTGCACTACTCATTCACGATGCTCTGAAAGACAGACAGACAGACAGACACACACACACACACACACACACACACACACACACACACAGACCCCTGCATGTTTGCCATTCCTGGCCTAGCTGCTGTATTTTTAGCTGCTGTGTGCATGCAGGCAGCTGTGGCTCAGGCTCCTGTGCCTCGGCACTGACCTTTAAACTAAAGCTGTGGCTGCCTCCTCACTCCCACATCAGGCTCAGCAGTAGTGTGCCCCGCCCAACCCCAGCCAGCCCCGAGCCCAGGCTCGCCCCCAGTCTTGCCCCGCTTCATCCCTCGCCACCTCAAATGTCACTTCTAGTCTGCAAATATAGTCTGCCAACTTCAAGGGACCCTGTTAGTTTGGTGTCAGTCGCAATGGATGAGACACAAAGGTTGAGACAGCAGGAGATTTTAACAGCTATAACAGAGCTGTGTGTGTGGCATGGGGACCACACATCCAGGGCCAACTATGCAGAGAAGCCTTCAGAAAGCAGTATTGTTTTATGGTTAATACATAGTTTATAGACAATTACAGGTCATCTTTATTTCTACATTTGCTCATGAAAAGTACAAATTGCTACGTACGGCTAAATGTTTCTATGGAATCATGCAGTACATGATTTCAAGTCTTAAAAAGTATTGTCACTGTTTTTACAAAGTAGTGATAATTTTTCTGATATAAAAAGATTATAGATAGATAGATAGCTCAATCTTTGTTGATCCTGATGGACCTAAAAGACCTAAATTGCATATTAACTTATATATTGCATATAAATTAGGCAAAAGTAAGAGAGATACTTTATAGAAGTGAAGTACGAATAAAAAAAGTGTCTGTTTACATTATATGTATGCTAACAAGATTTATGACATTGACATAAGAGCAGCATAAGGTGCACTAAGCAGAACATGAGTATAAGAGTATGATTAGGAGTAGCAAGGGTATTCACAGTATAAAGCTTATGGTGAAAATTTCAAAAACAGTAGCAGATTATGATATATTGCACAGAAGTATATGATTGTCAGTTTATTATGGAGCTGTGTGAATTCAGCACAGTTCAGACAGCAGGAAATCACTAACTCTGGAGTAAGGAGACTCAGACTCTATTTGCAGTGGGTAGGAAAGATCTCGTATGATGCTCTTTAACATATCACAGCCGTATCAGTCTATCACTAAATGTGCTTCTTTGTTTATACAGTATAGTGTGCAGGGGGGGTGGCAATTACTGCCCAGCATGGCTAATAGCTTGTTGAGAGTCTTTCATTCTGTCACAACTTCCAGAAAGTCAGTCTTGACTCCTGACCCATTTTTGGAGGTTTTGTTGATACCGTTGCCCCTTCACATAACAGCATAGAATAATGCACTTACCACAGCAGACTGACAGAATGTTAGAAAGGAGCTTTTTGCACACCCCAAAGGACCTTAGCCTCCTTAGAAATTAGAGGTGGCTTTGTCCTTGTACACAGTGTGGGTGTTATATTTCCAGTCCAATTTGTTGTCCAGGGGCACACCTAAGTATTTGTAAGTACTGACCCCCTCCACCTCCACTCCATTGATGGTGACTGGTGACAGGGAAGGTCTGGACTTCCTGAAGTCCACCACTATCTCCTTAGTCTTGCTGATTTTAAGCTGCAGCTGGAGCAGCTTAAACCAGTTAACAATGTCCTTCACAATCTTCCCCTATTCCTTGTCCTGCCCACTCCTGATACATTACACAATAGCTGTGTCATCACTGACCTTCTTTAGATGACACAATATATCTATTATACCTGAGGTCAGAGGTCTACAGGTTGAACTGGAGTGGAGCTAATACGGTCTTTTGGGGGCCTCAAAACTATACACCACCATATTTGAGACAGGCCTGCAGTCAGACATACTGAGGTTATCCAGTCAGTTGGTCCACTGGCTATGAGATGAGGGATTCATCTACCTGCATCCATCTAATCTTCTCCCCTACAGCACAGGCTGTATGGTATTAAATGCACTGGAGAAGTTGAAGATCACGAGCCTCACAGTGCTGCATGTTGTGTACAAGTGGGAGGAAGTTTTTTGTCCAACAGTTAGAACACCCCATCATCACTCCAGTGTCATCCTGAGATGCAGTGGTCAAGAGCTGGTCTGACCACTGATCTCAGATGAGCTAGTATCCACCTTTCAAGAGTTTTCATTAGGTGGGATGTTAGAGGATCAGGTTGATAGTCATTTAGTGCTACTGGTTGCCTTTTCTTAATAGTAATAATAAGTTCAAATTATATGGGACCTTTCACAAACCCAAGGATACTTTACATTTTAGGAGGGAAAAGGAACAGGAGAAATGAGAGAGGAAGAAACAGGGTATAGGGGACAGCGACCACACAAGACGTTTTCCACATAATCTAGACTTGATTTCTGCCTGCACCGATACACTGAAAACTCAGGCTCCCCCTGATTAACAGCTATTTTATTTATATATCTAGAGGGGTTTTCAAGAAATCATTTAAATAAATGATACATGTAGTCCTCAAGTATCGATCTCCTTACTTCTGTGTCCAGTGGTTTATTTATGTATGTGGAATCCCCTACCACATTGCTGTTAAACCCCACCATACCTTCACTGCGTGTTTGTGTGTGTGTGTGTGTGTGTGTGTGTGTGTGTGTGTGTGTGTGTGTGTGTGTGTGTGTGTATGAGTGTTGTGTGCATTGTGGGTGTGTGCATGCACTAGTGCTAACTAAGTAAAAGCTATAGATTCATGTCCGTGACAGAAATCTCCAGCCAGCGATCCACTCACAGGTATCCATTTACACACTGGAGCTTTCTGTTCAGGGGTCTTCACCTAGAGGGTTTCCAGGGGAGAGAGAAAGAGAGAGAGGGAGAGAAAATAGCAAATTGTCCTTGAAGAAGGAAACACAGCACCTCAGCATCATGTCACCATCTGAGAGACTGTACACTTGTACATGCACCATACTGCTCATTTTATACACTAATCATCTATATCATGTTAATATATTTACTGCTTTTATTACTGAATTTGTTTTATCTAGTTCTTTATAGTTTGGCAGCCTTCTAGTTTATTATATATTTATTTATATTTGGTTACTTATGACCATTATCATCATCTTCAACTTAAAGCATTATTGTTATTTTCAAAGAGCATGGTTAGCTTCAAACTCTGTTTGCTTTGGAAAATGATATCTGACAGAGCCATGTTAATAAAGCTACCTTTAATTGAATGAGAGAGACACACACACCCCTTCAGTTGGTCTTTATTGTTGATTTAATGTTTGTTTTGTAGATAAAGTACTTTTTATAATTATTTTTCTACGTATTTGCCCTTTCCTGGTTATGTTAATTAACTTTGGCAACAATGTACCTTATAAAATTCATGCCAAAAAGCATTGTTGAAATTGAATTGAGTTGAATTAAATTGAGTGAGAGAGAGAGAATGAGAGAGATTTAGTGAGAGAGAGGGACAGGGTGAGAAAAAGTGATTGAGAGAGAGAGTGAAAGGCCGAGAGGGAGAGTAGGTGTAATATCTACATGGAGCTGGATCAGGTTCAGGCTTTCAGGCTGAGGAGTCATGTAGCATGTGAGGCTGCAGTGGTGAGCAAACCTCTTTTCTGCACAAAACACCACTGAGCTATTGCTCTGGCCGCAACCCTCTAAACATTGTTTATTTTCAAAAGTTATTGAGTGCCTCATGTTTAAATTATTTTTTGGGTTGTAGGAAACTTTATATGAGTATTTAAAAAATGATCTATGTGTCTTTTTGTGTAAAAAATAAATTTGTCCATTTATTTTTTGAGATACCTTTTCCTTTTCCTGTAAGGCTGATATCTGCTCCTTCAGTGGGTGGCCGGTTGTGTGTGTATGTTGGCATAGGGAGAAGAATGGAGGAGCTTCATCTGTGGTCTGCTGGGGAGGATCAGTGTGCAATCTGAAGAGCAAAACCCCAAGCCCACACACTGCAACTAACCCCTGGAATAGAACCAAAATGGCACCCTGACAATCTAATTTCGGGGGGGGGTCAAAGAATTTGTGAAAAATATGAGTGTTTGTGTGTGTGTTTGTACATGCATACATATGTGTTTGTGTGTGTGTGAGTGTTGGCTTCAGCTTTTGTTCTTTTCCGCTAATTCTATATTACCATAATAGGCCAGTAATAAGAAACAGTGATAGTGACAGAGACTCACAGAACAAGCTTGAACTGTAGAACTTCAGACTGCTAATGAGGAAAAAAGGAGAGAGGTAAAAAGAGCGAGTAAAAAGAGAGGAACAGAGAAGCAGAGCCATAATGTGCTATCTCTTTCTGTCACTTTGATTCAATACAGGCCATCAGCATCTGCCAGTCATACTTTGCTGTTATTCATGGGTCTGACTTTGCAAGGTAAATTCACAGAATGAACTTCTGCAGAAATATAGAAAAGCTGTTTTTCTCCTGAGTCGAATGGCAGCTTCTATAAGTTGCGAGGTCCTGGGGCAAGACAGAGGAGGGTGTTTAAGGAGTTCCAGAGCCCTTCTCTGAGTAGCAGACAACTTTGCTATTTCTGCCTGTCAAGGGAGAATTGTGCATGCATAAGACAACAATATAAAATGACGCCATCCAATTCATCAGCAGCCACTGTGAAGGCTGCAAACATGCGCAAAATCCTGGTTACCGTGGAAATGGTTGCTTAAGTGACTGTTGCCCACCTTCCTTAGAAACCACAGCCAAGCAGGGGAAAAAAAAGGCTCAACCCCAAATACTTAATCAGGATCTTAGCAAGACACTATCCTTTATCTGTTCTCATCTTGGTGTCCACACAGGATCTTGATGACCTTGATGGACTGAAGCATGGTCTAACATCAACTGAGAAGGTAGTTGAGGTTCTGCTGTCTGACCATTGACTGGCCGGCCAGCCTGTTCCCCACACCCGAGATGGTTATCACGCCTGTGGCACATACACCACTTGGGTTTCACACACTTTCTTTATCCACTCTCGGCAGGCGCAGCCCTCTCTTAGACTTAACTAGAAGTGTTGGCATCATATGAGAATACAGGCCAGACAGTAACAGTCAGGGTTGGGATTCAAATGGATCAAGAAATTTCCTAGAAATTAGGAGACATGCTGTGACATTAGTCCCAGGGAGACTCCTCTTGCGGTATGTTGAGGAAGACAGCCTTTTTCCAGTGACTAGGCCTTTTTGGGTGTTTCATGCCTGTGAAGGTCCTCTCACGTGGATGGAGGTTGAAGGGTCAGCAGTGAAGTTTACAATAGGTGCAGTGATGGCACAGAGCCCTGTAGCTTGCTGTAGTTGCAGAGCAGATAAGAAGAGCCCTCCTCCTTCCCTAGGGCAGGAGGTAGGCGGAGTCACTCAAAAGAGGAAGCGAGATAATCCAAATGGGGCAGTAATCAGGTGGGAAGATGGAGATGAATGAGAGATTGATATAGACTAGTTGAATGGGAGTTTAACAGAGATGGGAATTAGAAATAGAGTGGTTAGAGAGAAAGGGATAGAGAAAAAGACAGATGGAAAGAGGAATGCCGAGGCATTTAGGGACATTTTGTCAAGGTGTGTGCATCATGTAACCAGCAATTGTGTGTGTGTGTACATGCGTGTGAATGTGAATGTGTGTGTATGTGTGTGTGTCACACTGACAGAGGGGATATTGCTGGCCTCCTGCCCTGCCCATGTTTGGAACTGCCCTGTGTTGTGTAATGGAGAGACAGGAAGGGACTGGCCATTCAGGTATATGAACCATGGCTCAAACTCTGGGACAAGGCCAAATAACACTTCAGATGAGACCAGGCTCAGGCAGAAATGATAAAGCCAAATTTCATATATAAGTGTTTTATGGGTTTATGGGCTATACAACATCCACAGGAAATAGCATTTGGTCTGTTTTAACTCAAGAAATCTGGAACTGAACTTTTAGTGATATCTCAACCAACTGATGTGACAAATCTGTGGTGTCAAATACAAGCACATATTTTTAATACCGACGTTCTATATCTTGTGTGTGCGGTATGAACAGTGATGACTGTGAAGGTTAGAGCTACTATGAAATGGTGAAAGACTCCAATATGGGCACTACAGCCATTGTCCATGGACCACATCCAGACATGACATCCTGCCTGTGCAGGCTAATGGCTTACAAACTGCTGAGAAATCACATTTTGAGAAGATTTCACGGAGATTCTCAGAAATGGCCTCGGCCAGTGAGAATGGAGAGGGAGTGATAAAGAAAGTTAGTAAGAGAAGAGAGGGAGGGGAAATGGGGCAGAAGGATGACATCGACTAGCACGGCCAAAGGCTGTCAATCAACTCTGCCAAATGTCTGATCATGTCTTCCTGTCTCTCGCTTGAAAGGGTGAATGCACAGGAAGGTTGCAACGACAGACACTTACACAGTGTTCTGAAGATACACTCGACAGGAGTGTGTGATTCCCTATTCAGCAGAAAAAAGAGGAGCGGATGGAGTCTTTTAAATGGAAGGCTTCAGCAACAGCAGAAAAGCAGAAAGGTGCTGCACTGACTGTGATTTGATCAGCAACAATCAACAATAGATCTTTCCACTGCTTCTGTTTGAAGTACTTCTGTTCAGTACTTACCTGAGTTCTTGAGCCAAAAATTATTTATAGAGATTTTAACAAGGCACACTCATAAACATTTGGTAATTAGTCTAGATTAAACTGTTCCATGGATACTGATTGGTTTTTTTTAAGGTTTATGATTATAGACAGAGGGAGAGTACTTTTCCAGTACAATGGTTACAAGCTCCAGCTGGTGTTATTTTGGTCCTACCCTTGAGGTGGCTGGCACTGCACATGACCGCCATGTTAACACAGTACTACAGCATTTCAGCAAGCAGGAAAGAAGAGCAGCTACAACCATGATGTGGACGGAAGCTAAAATAAATAAAATAAATGTCGGAGTTATATAAAAGCTACAAGATTTCCAGTTATGTAGACAGATAAAATACAAGCTGACTGTTAGGTGCTTTACTAAATTTGGGAGTGGTTATACTGGATAATTCTATAACAGTGATGTGCCCCAATAACCAGTGCAGACTCAGTACATGAAGAGCATACTGAAGTCAAATTGATGTAATGGTAGTCTAGAGCTTCTAAAAAAAAATGTAGCTAAAAAAAGAAGGCATCTAATGTTGATATTTAAAGTAAAAACATATGAGACAGTTCTATTTCAGTTTCTCAGTGTGAACTTTAAAAGTGCTCTTTTATTTAAATCTAAACTCCAAGATATTTAGAAATGAATGTTCTCCATTGTCAGGTATCATCAGTAAGGGTGAATTCCAGTTTAGCCATTATCTGTGGGCAGGGAAATATAAAACCTTTTGTTTTAGCCCTATAATAGCACAGGGTAAGACTCTGAAGAGCACCCTGAACAGAATTCAAAGCTACCTGCAGATCCTGAAAGACTGATTACAACACTATAGTACAGTATGTGTCATGCATATTAATTATGGAGGCAGAGAAGACAACCATTTCATGTTGTGAGTGGCAATTTGTCCTTTTAGAATGGTTTTCTGATGTGAAGTGGAAAGTAGACTTCAGTGCTACACTCTTAACTCATTTTGAAGTCTGATCTTTGGCATGCTGCATCTGTTCAACACTGATGGCTTCTATTAGCAATCCAAAGCACGTCATATTTACTGTGTGAGGTTCATTTCCTTATAATTAACAAAGGCCCTTTCCCTATGTACCTTAGCCTGAAAAAATAATGCATTAGACCCAAATCTGAGAGAGAGCGGTGAGGGGGGTGAAAAATTTGGAGAGTGGTGAAGAGGAACAGGGAAATCAGTGAGAAGAGACAGAGAAAACAAACAACAGAGGAAATGCAAGTGAGGGAGATGAGCCAGTGAAAAAGAGAGAGAGAGAGAAAGACAGAGAGACAAGGAGAGAAAGAAAGAAAAAAATGTGGTGAGAAATATGAAAGTGAGAGAAGGTCAGAAAAGAGAACCAGACATGGAGATGCACTGGGAGCGGAATTAATAGAGTGAAGAAATGAAGGGAGAGAGTGTGCAGGCAAGAAAGAGAGTGAGGTAGAGAAACGAGTGAGAGCGATAAAGAGACAGAAAGAGGCTGTCAGGCGGATGTGGTTTATTTGGGCTGCATTAATGAGAGTGGTGCTTGTGCCCCAGTGGGATTTGTCTACAGATCAGTGAAACATTCCCCATCGAGCTAGCCGCGGCTGAGCACAGCGCCGAGTGCCTGCCGCACGCCCACCAGCCTCGGCCGACTGCGCTCGGGTGAGTTGGTGCCATGGGCCAGATCAGGCATCTAGCTGGGAGGTTGTACGCTAGGCCGGGGGACCAGGGACAAGCTGCTTGGCTGGATCAGCATTTGCCACACACCACCCTCCACTGGAGATGTCTCTCGCCAGCTGCTTGGGCTGACAGGAAGCACATGCACACACACACATGCACGCACACACACACACACACACACACACACACACGCACACACACGCACAGTTGCAAACTTACAGATACGTGCACACCCATGCTCACACACACACACACACACACACACACACACACACACACACACACACACACACACACACACACACACAATTTCAACACTCCCCAAGTAGTACTAATGAGGGGCGTGACTGGTCCAAATGTGATCCTGTCTACTAGGTACTGTGGAGACTCTGTGATCTGTCAGGTCTTTCGTCTGGGTGGTCAGATGCCCCTGAATGTCTTCTCTTTTTCTCCAGGCAGTTCTGAGGGAATCCTGAGGGAAATACTCCTCTTCACTGTGCATGCAAATAGTGCACTTTAATAATTGCTGGCTGGAAACAAAGGGCCATACCAAGTCCTTGTGCCTACCATGTGCAAATATAAGTGAGCTATATAAACAAAATGAAACATTTTACCTTAATCCTAAATAAAGCTAACATCTCACAAAATTGCTTTGGTTACTAGAACATTCCATACACCAGTTACTTGCATCATTTAATTTAGTGAAAGGATGAAAATTTTCTGTCCCAGCTATTTTGCTAACTTTGTAATTGTGTCTTTTTAAATGTCCCCCACAAACCTTCTCTCTCTCTATAATTCATGCATATGCAAACACACACACACACACACACACACACACACACACACACACACACACACACGCACGCACGCACGCACACACAAACATTTGATCACACACACATGCACATGATTTTGTTTCCTGTTTTTTTTTTTTTTTTTTTTTAGAGCAGACAGCTTGTTTTGAAAGTGCAGCCTGCACGATGTTTAATAGCCCTTTCGATTGAATGCTGCCCACCGGGTATTACAGCCTATGGCTCTATGGAGCTTCAGCCCATCTCATTGCTATCTGTCTGATGACTGCCTCTCCCCAGATGCTGGGAAAATGAACATGTCTTATTGCTCTCTGGATGTGATTTCTGCATGACAATGCTAAATATCAACCCAAAGTGGTGACTAGAAGTGCAGGGAACCTTAACAAAAGCTATATGCGGAAATGAAAAGCTGTCATCTGGCAATAAAATGCCTACTCCCTGGGCTGGTTATGGTGCAGTTTGGAAATATGTAGGCATTATTTATTTTGTGTTTACACTCATTTAAAATTGCTTCAGAGAGAGAAATGGCATTAGTGCAGTTATTGCATCATGCATCTTTTTTGCATCCTTAATGCTTAGCTTTAAATAGAGAGAGAGGAAAGGGCAGGTAGACTGTGTGACACAGTGGACTGTTTTGCCTTTCAGGACTGGTTGCTAAGCAAAGGTCCACATAACGTAAGTATTCAGTGCTTGAGTAGTGGTAGGCAATGTTAATCATGTTATTTATCTCTGTCTCACTTGTCAGGACTGGCCATCAGATTTGGGCCAAAAGTAAGGGAGAGAAGTCATGTGACTTGTTGTTTAGAGGTGTTCATACACATATAATGGACAAGTGCACCATTACACATGGGACAGTTATACAGAATGTTGATGGCTAGGACATTTGCATAGGGCAACAGGCAAACCTTCTCTAGAAGTGTCATTTTTACCCTGCATTCCCTTATATCCACACAAGAAAACTAAAAAAAAGAGTAATACAGACTTTACTGTTATGTGTGAGAACCTGAAATGAACACTTGAAGGTTTAGGTAAGGGTCTATAAAGTGGTACTAGTTTAAATTATTCAACTTTTGCCCTGACAAGTTTTCCGCTGCCATCTTAGAGGCCTTTGGTCTATATGGCCCACCAATCAAACAGGTGGCAATGCTGCATTTACTCCATGCCTTTAATTATTCAGCAGGCCTTTCACCTCTCTGATATAGGGGCTCATTAAAGAGCAGTCAGTGGCTGAGCCTTATGGCAGGTGCTTGGTGCTCCTGCTCCTGCTTTCGCTTGCATTTAGAATTATTTATTTTGTGAATTTTAAGGTTTTAGAGTGCATCATTGTGACAGGCCATCTTCGTTAGAGCACTAATCCTCAGTGGCAAGTTCTTGGCTTCAGTAGAAGTTATTTCATTCCAATCAACAGACAAATTTTGCTTTTTCAATTTTCCTTCTGGATAAAAATATAAACATTTTGCCATTTTGTGCATAGTCACTGATGGAATAATGTCATAACATTTTGTAGGGGTGAACCCTCTTAAAATCTATTTACAAATTTGATGAATTAGATAAATGAATATTAAAAGTTTTCACTGGGCTGGATTAAAAATTGTAGAACATTTATAGTGTAGTAATAGTGTAATATATTAGCTATCAACTTGGTCCTTTGGGACACGTATAGTAAGGTTGTATATGAGGATATGGCTGATGTACATTATTTTATCTTTTTTTGCAACATTAGATCTTGAGTGAGCCCATCGGGTGTGGTTATCCAGGATGAGTATGTGGTGTGTGGTGAACCAGTAAGTACTTTCTGGTGATAATAGTGTTGAGCAGGCCATTGGGTTTAAACTGTGTTCATGACCGCTGTTTATGTCTTCTGTGCATCATGCTTTCAGTGCAACAGTATGAGACAGTAGATTGTGTGTGTGTGTATGTGTGTGCGTGTGTGTTGGCACTTTCTGTGACTAACATTTTTGATTGTCTTTAAAAATGGTTTACTTTTTGTGTAAATTCAGCCACATCAGTATTTGCTCAATGTCTTTGTTTTTCAGTGAGTTTTTTATGTGCAAGTGTTTTTTATGTGCAAGTGTGTGAATTATATTTGATTTACCCAGAGCTTAAGAATAAAAAAAAAAAAATGTTTGGTTCAGAATTTTACTGCCAAGTGCTTCATCCTTCTGTAGAGATACAGCCCGAAGCAGCAGGAACTCTTGCAGCTTTTTACAGGGTGTTTATTTGTACCACATCAGGTTTTGGTGCTGTTCATAATTCTATACATGTAACATGCCTCAGTGAACTCGGTGTCGATGTATGTGGGCTGGTATCAGATGTCTGCTTCATCTTGTTTATTGCCCCTGTACATCCACACAGACTAGCTCCTGGCGCCTCAACTGTACCTCACTGCCTCTCTCATTGAGGCAGCCAGCAGGAAAAACAGCAATCTGGAGACATGTACGGCTCGAGACGGCCTCCCTAAAGACCCTGAGACCTTGGGAACTCTATCTTGCCCTTGGCTGAATGTTTAGATGGAAGAAGAGAAGGAGGGCTTTGGGGGGAGGGGCGGGTGTGCCCGCCTCAAATGGCATGAGTCTCCCCTGGTGAGGCTATGCTAGCTGGGGTTAGCTGTGTAACTCCAGCTCCAGGACTGAAACCCACTACCAGGCCTCAGTCTCTCCTCAGGACATACCACTGCATGGCTATGGTTTCTCCTAATTGCTTTCCCTCACTGCTCCCTGTCTCACCGTTTCACCTGGCTGGATCTCCCCATTCATTTTTAATCCCTAGACCCAATCTAATTTGCCTGGGTGGCTGAAGGGTATAATTAGTTTAGAGAAATCAGAAAAGAGACGCTTCATGTTCAACATTTGCCGTTGCTCTCTAGATGCCACAAACTCAAGTGAATTACTGCTGTTCTGAACAGGAACCATAAGCATTCTGGCTAACAAGGTGGAAGGTGGAAGTTATTTGCTGTCTCTACTCAGAGGGTGAACACGTTACAAATGGGACATGGTATTTTGGTTTCCGTGCTGCTCTGTGTTTATAGAGGAAGGAACATTAGCAGCTTCCATTTACCAACTCCTCCCTGAGAGAGAAGGAGATCTGTAACCAGATAACTTTTAGGACCACAATTGCTATACTACCGCCAGCTAAATTGCTTTTACCGGAAGATCTCTGTCTGATGGCAACAGATGATTCAGGACTCCATTAGTTAGGTGGTCTCACTGAAGGATGAGTATCTAGCCTATAGGGAGCTCGGTTGTGGGGCACGGATCTCCAACAGTCCCTCTTCAGCCACTAACTACGTTTGTAGCAATGCTTTGTGACAAATGTTCACACCCATTCACAGGAGTTGGATGTGACAGCAACTGTTAATCAAATCCCCCTCATTCATTGCCCAATTGCCTCCTTCATCTCTCGACCTACCCTGCAGTCATTATGCTTTTCACTGTTTTTGACAACAGGTCTCACTGAAGTGGCTTGGCAGCATAGCTGAAGATCAGGTAGCCTCCATTACATAGGTCTTTGAGCCTGCCATTGCTGAAGTCAAAATTCTTTCATCAGTGTTATTGTGATTGAATAGAATTGAATAGAATAGATTGAATGGAAAGTATACTCTGCTAGTAAGGCTTTTGCTAGGCTTGTTTGCCTGTGTGCGATTCCCTGCGGGAGAAGGAGCAGAGGGCAGCAGCCAGAAACCTGGAGAACTGGAGCAAGGATATTGCATGTGCAAAACACCAGCTTCAAGATAAACAGCTGCAGGTTATTTTCAAGATGGTAGCTTGAGGAACATTTGTTGTCAGCAGAGGTAGTGCACCACTTCACTGATATTTCCAACATTTCTCACAAAAACTTGTCCTTTTTCTCCACAGGGAGTACTGGTAGTTTAATATGAACCTTGGTTTACTTTCTGAGACATACTGCTGACAATATGCTGCAAGCTCAGCTAAATCAGGTGCAGAAACTACCCTAAATGATCCACAGATAATGACACCTGTTGTCAGTCTTTAGCCAGTACAAGTGTGTTAGACTGCGAACTTTTCCCGGCCATAAAAGAAATCACATACAATGTCTCCAAAGTGATAGACAAAAAACTTGGGCCCCAATCCAAATGCTTCAGTCTGATATAGGAAAACTGAATATGCCTGAAAGGTGCCTTACCATGGCTGAAAGGAGATTTCCATCCTGGTGGAAAACAGGCTGAATATGCTGGAGGGACAAGTCCAAGAAATGGCCGAACACATCGATGATTTAGAATACAGAGGGAGAAACAAGAACATGCAAATCATCAGAGTTCCTGCGAATGTGGAAGGAGACCTGCCAGTCAAGTTTTTTGAGACATGGCTCTCTGATCTCTTGAACATTGAAACAGTGACACACAACTGCTACAAATGCAAGTTGCAGAAACATTCAAGGGCTGTTGGTACAAAACTATATGCATTTCCTCCCTGCTTCACTGAAAGTGGTGCAGAACAGCTTCACCAAAGTGTTCGAAGATCCGTCAGAATTGAGAAATCTGTGCTCTTGTTGAATAGGCTACAATTATCTCAATAGGCAGAGGAAGTCATTATTCAGACTGAGGGATTTTTATTTTTTTTAACAAAAGTTATTGTCAATGTTGTAAATTATTGCACTTGGAATGTTAATGGTATCCATACACCTTAAGCTTCTGTAAAAAAGAGAAAGATTCTTTGTTACAAGTGATTCATTTGTATGTTAAAGAACTTTTAAAACTGCACCCGGGTGGTTTTGAGTAGGTCTTGTCCTCTTCATTCACTACTATGAGAAGCAGAGTAGATATACTCCTGAGGGAAAATGTACCTTTTAAACTGTTGTCATGTATGAATGTCAGAGAGAGTGATTATTTATTTGTACAAGGTATTCTGTATTGGCAAGAGTGCTTTTATGAACTGGCACATTTGCCTCTGAGTATGAGGTTCTCTTGTTCGTATCTCTATCTGGGTGGAGTTTCCATGTTCTTCCCGTGTCTGTGTGGGTTTCCTCTGGGGTCTCCGGTTTCCTCCCACACTTCAATAACATGGAGGTTTGGTAAAAATTGGCTACCCTAACAATTATTGTATGTGTGTGTGTGTGTGTGTGTGTGTGTGTGTGTGTGTGTGTGTGAGTGAATGACTATTTGCCTGCATGCCCAGTGATGGATGGGGCTCTGTCCTGTGTGTTATCCTCTCTCTCTTTCCTATGCCCACTGCAGTCCTCCAGGGGGCTGTAGTTTCCGATTGAGAGTACAAAATTGGTTGCTTCTTCTCACCAGTGCTCCTTCTCACCAGTGTGGATGTAAAGCATTCTGAGAAAAGGTGCTATACAAATGTAACTTCATTCATCCATGTATATTACTGATCATCCATTTGAATTTCTCACTTGTGCCTTTTTGACATTGACTGATTTGAATGTTAGTAGTTCAATAACTGGTGGGGATTTTAATTGTCACTTAAACCCCATGACAGATACATTTCCTATGGGAAAAGTATTATTGTCCTCCCAGGCTACGGCTTTTTAGATTATTTAGATTATACTGATGTTTGGAGTGCTCAACACCCTGCAGAGTTGACTTTTTCGCATTTATAAATGTATCACAAGAATAGATTATTTCATTATCCCTAACAGGCTACTGTTAATTTGTAATTTCTTGCCCAGTTGATGTAACTGTATCTGACCATGTGCCAGTCTTTCTTCAAGTTGTGTGGCAAAATCTGTTACCACGAACTAGACATTGAAGACCCCTCAGTTATGAATGACTATAAATTTATATCATACTTTACAACAGAAAACATTTGTATAATTTAATGTGGAAAAAACATAAATAGCTTCATCAAAAACAGTTCTAACACCCAAGATAAGTCTTTCACCACCCCATGAACATACACTCAACTTTTTACACTAATTTCAATGAAGAAGAGAAACCTGACAGGGAAAAAAAGGTGATATAAAGAAAGCATTTTGATAATGTGTATAATATAAAACTAATAACTCCCTCTTGATATTGATTATATGGATAAGCAAAGATTTGCTAATTTCCTAACCTATACCACATATATGAGCCAAGCATGTTCCCATGATGTTCCTGAGAGCACAGACTGCTTTCCTTCACCACAGAATAGTCAGTTAATGAGGGATTTCCTGGAACTGTGTGATGTAGAGCACACACACTTTACTGAGCTTTACTATGTGTGTTCAGGTTTCCTTGCCTTCCTTATTGCAGCAGAACCTCTTTAAGTACATCATGGCAGATGAGACAAGATTTTCCCTGGCTCTTAGGATCAGGAGTGCCGCTATTCTGCATCCGCTCCTCCCACTCTCTTCCTAACCCTCTCTCTCTTTCCCTGAGTGAGCAGTCTCACCCCGCCTTCTTCACTCACCCGTTATCTTAACTTCCATCGCGGTTATGGAAATGTCACCGGAGGCAATGTAAGCGCACTCTACGTCTTCACCAGTGGAAAAGAAGCCAGGCAGAGAACAGTAATGTCAGTTAATTAGCTGACAAATTTTTTTTCCTTCTCTCTCTCTCTCTCTCTCTCTCTCTCTCAGGGTTGTGAAATGTTTCTTCACCCATTCCCCTCGTTCATTCCTACCCACTGTCCCCGGTAATTAGGCTTTCCTGTCTCTGGGCACCTACACGCTTACTGGCTTTTGAGACTCCATTAACTCCCCGCTCCCTGCTAATCATGCGTTCAGGCAGTGCTCTGAAGCGTCTCTCTCCCATTCGCCCCTCACGTGGCCCTCGCATGGCCCTCGGCCACCACACGGCCTCTCCATTAGTGCCTCAGATCACATTAGAGGCTGGCAAAGAAACACATTTCACCCATCCACCTGGGACTGAATTCCAGCCACGTCATTCTGTGCTGAGTTTTGCACCTCTGAAATTTCATTAGAAGCATGACTGGCTTGGATGTAGGAATGCGAGCCACTCTTTTGTCCTTAATGCGGTCTGTCCTCTGAGTCCATATGTCCATGCCTCCTCCTGCTCGACCCTTATCCCGCCATGTCTTTATCTTCTCTTTCAGCTGTCCTCTATCTCTGGATGCCACAGTCACAGTTTCCTATTTTCTTATCCATTTGGGTCGTTTGAAATGCTGGGTCATTTGATATTTGTTATATGCTTCTCCATCACACCTCCGCACAACGTTCACCCTGTCTGCCCTCCTGTTTCAACCTCTCACTCACCCTTGTCTCGAAACACTTACTCAAGATGTACTGTCAACAGACAAACTGCCAACAGCATCCATTTTTATGTGCCTTGTATTATTAATGCTGGATCTGATCAGAGTGCATTGTGTACCCTATAGCTGAGAGTGAGATTTATTGGGATTTCAGAATCAATATATACCTGTAAGGGTTACTTTCTCTCTCTCTCTCTCTATCTATCTATCTATCTATCTATCTATCTATCTATCTATCTATCTATCTATCTATCTATCTATCTATCTATCTATCTATCTATCTATCTATCTATCTATCTTTCATAAGCTGTTTGTCAACTTTATAAATCCTTAGTTTCCCATAGAAACAATGTTTAAAAACAGATTGCAGCACCATACAGATATGATTGAGATTCTAAGCACGTCCAGTTTCAAGAGAATCCTTGACTCTTCTTGAATGAGGATATTCATTTTAGGTGAATGGCAATGTAATCATTTCAGACAACCTTCCACTCATTTGGCCTTTGCTGTTGGGCTTTGTGGTACCTTTTATGGTGATGTTTATAAAATATTTATCTTTTGAAATCAACCATAGAAAAAAAGGGCATGAAATGATCTTGAAATATATTATAAGTGAAATGATCCTGAAAGTAAAATTAAAATGAATCATTATGTTCAGAATATATGGTTATATCTACCTGATCACAGTTTTTAATAAATTAAGTACATTTTGGTACATTTCTCAGATCACAATTGAAATTCTAAAAAATACTTATTCAACCTCTACTTCATTTAGTCACAAGTGCACATCAATAAAGCTATTTCTTATTATTTTTGAACAAATAGCAAATGCTCTGGTACATTAGACAAATGACTGTGTCCAATTGGCTGGTGTTTCTTACATTAGCAACTGCTTATGTCCTGTTGATCAATATATATTATACTTGTCCTATACTTGACTATTATACTAGTCTTACCCGGAAAACATCTACACACACACACACACAGTGATTACTTTCAAAAGTGTAAAACCAGTTCTCATAATCTGTCAAGCATATTCTATACATTTCTATTAAACTTTTTGGTATATATCTCCTGAACTGATGAATCACTCTCAGGTAATCTTGACTTTCACTTATGGATGGGAATGTGTGTATGAAGGGAAATGTGTGTATGAATGGTTTGAAAGTGTGTAGGAAGGGGAAAGTGTGTGTGAAGGAAAATGTGTGTATGTGGATGGGAATGTGTATATGAAGGGGAGTGCTGTACAACAGCCTTGTCTTATTATAGTGACAGCACAAACAGTAAAAGCATAAATGTGAATCCCGTTCAGTCTCTTGCAATCAATCTCCTTCATTTAATAAACTGTACTGTTGAAACTGATATATAAAATTAATTGAAATGTCAAAATCTTAGCCATCTGAAAATACAGAGGACACTGTTATATTGACAACATGACTATAAGCATTTTGACTAACTTGTTTATAAGGATGTGGACGTAGACAAGGACAAGGACGTGTCATTCTGATGGCACTGACGTTCATAAATATTTACTTTTGAGACAAACTTTTGAGGAAGTTTTGAGTAAGGTTTTGTGTGTGTGTGTGTGTTTACATGTGTATGTGTGTGTTTACGTGTGTGTGTGTGTGTGTGTGTGTGTGTGTGTGTGTGTATTAACATGCATCGTTGTCCTCTTGCAGAGATTGATGTGCATGACCCATAACTTGTCTAGAGGTGCCTAGTGCAGGGTGAGTGGAAGTCCCTTCCAGAGCATGACCTGTGTCTGACACTACTAATCACACTGGGATACTCCCCTGACACGCGTCACTCAGCAGCCCATGGTGCTTATGTCACAGTGCTCCTCTGGCCGGTTTTCCCAATGCCTGCTGAAATGTTAAGCCTGAGCTCCACCTGCTATATAGCCACTCCACTTAAAGACACATTCATATAGACTGTTCCTTAGGGTGGAGCACAAAACAGCGTTATGGGCATATTTGGTTCTCATATCAATATGGAATATGTGTGTGTGTGTGTGTGTGTGTGTGTGTATATATACACACACTTTTGTAGTGAGAATGATGTGGTTTGCAGGTCCATGCAAGAAATACTGCAATGGAGCCCAACAGATGTCTGAACTGTAGCACTGCTGAGTACTTATTTACCGTCTCACATCACAGCAGACCATAAAGGAGTTTTACAACCTCATAAAGCATGCTTGTCTTTTATCTCTTAATCAGTCAGACTTTAAATTTCATGGAGGTAAGCAAACAGGCATAAAGATTTACAATAATTGGCTACTTTTGGCTACCCTAACAAGTCTCCTGGGTGTCTGCATTTAAAGCCAAGCCTGTCACTTTTATACTGTAGATATACTGCACATTACAGTTTTCACATATTGAAATGTAGGAACAGACGTATTAGGTATGTATGTAAGGACTTGTGTAGTGGCATCTACACATAGTGGAAACCACATGCATTAATGTTTTATCTGAGTGTGATTTTTGACTACTTGATCCACTTCAAAAAAGGAAAAAAACTCAGGTACTTAGAGTCCTTTATACCCCATGAATAACTGGGCTTCTTTTAAAAAGATTTTAAAGAAAAATCATTAAACAGTTATTTCCTGTCTGCTTATTGCCTTTTGACACAGTGCACAGGACACCCAGCAGGAGAGGCATGCCCACTAACACACACACACACTGGACCTGCTTTGTTCCCAATCACCTGATTACTAATTCCTCCAGTGCTGTGCATTGCTTGTTGACAGCACCTAAGAAGATGTTGTCTAGAGTAGCATGCTCTCTTCTGTGACCGTGCTATGAGCTTTACTGCCAGCATATTTGTGTCTTTTGGTTTTCTGTTGCGTTTGGCAGCTCAATTCTGTGCCTATGTTTATTACTATAGAGACTAAAGACTCTCCTCAGCTGCACTCACTGCACTTGCTCCCTCCCCGCCACCCCCACACCATTATTTGTCAAGATCTTTAAAACAGTCAAATGATAAATAAATGCACAGATAGACAACTGCAGTTGAGAGATAGATATTTATACTGATTTCATCAGCAAAGTTTATGTATGATTTATTCTTTGTCTAGTTGGGGACATGATGTCAGGGAATCTTATAAACTAGAAAATAAATTGGTTTGTCTGTGATTACCGCTAATATTTAAACAGTGCCCAACATTTATTTATATTATAGAATATTTTATATGATTTACATTATAGAATATTTTATATTCTTGCTGGTATTCAGGCCAGTGGTGTTACAGTTCTACAGAGTCAGAGCCAGCTGAGTCTCTGAAGAGGTCGAAATTTCCTCTGAGTTCCCATGATATTGTTAACTTCCAGGCTTGCCCCCGCTGGTCTCCAAGGGCAACCACTGAAGATGCAGGGCAAGCCTAACATTAATCCCATCCCTCCAACATCTGTTAATAGCGGCCATGGTTATAATTAGAAGGTGCGGTGATCGCAGCCATTAAGAGTATTTAATTATTTAATTGACTGTTATTTATGTCTGACTCACCCCATATACTCACACACACACACACGTGCACACACACACACACACACACACACACACACACACACGTGCACACACACACACACACACACACACACACACACACACACACACACACACACACACACACACACACACACACACATAAACACACACACACAGTCACAACTGGAAAGACTTTTGGACCTTTTTATATACTTCTCTTTCTTCATTCTCTTCTTTTGTCATCTCATTTTCTTGTTTCATCTATACTCTTTCTCTCTGTCTTTCTCTTCTCTCTCTCTCTCTCTCTCTCTCTCTCCCTCTCCCATTCTCTCTTGCTATCTCCGTCTTTCTATATCTCTCATCTAACGCACTAACCTCTCTGTGCTATTTCTGTATCACTCCTGCTCTCTCTCTCAGCTATGCCAAGTTTTGAAGCTCTGGATATTTTCAATTAGATTTAGAACGGCTTTTCCAGTAATGATTCATTTATCGACTGCACAAACGAGGCAGGCACCTCTTTGGGAGTACCTCCAGCTAGAGGCTTATTGATGATAATGGGAGCAGTGTTGTAAGAACAAGAGGGGACTGTAGTATGACTCATTCATTAGACTACCCTTAACTTTTTCACCTCAATAAAATCACCACACTGCCAGATTATATGTTACAAAAGATGGACATGTACCATTACCTGACTGCCTCTCTCTCTAGTGGAGATAAGAAAATACACTTCAGGGGTGAGCAGTAATGTAATGATATCAGTTAATCCCCAATCAAATCTACGTCAGCCCTTTTTCACCTGTGGTTTATCAGTTTCAGATACCTTTCAGTTTCTTGTCCCCTTTCTATGGTTGCAGTTTTCCAGCTCAGTATTTCAGTATGTGTAGTGAATTAATTGTAGAAGCGCAATCAGTGCAGTAGGTGCTAACAGTTGCTAACAGTGTCTAATGTATTGTTAGAATAGGATCATCTTTGGTTTGGCACTAGGGTTGACAGGACTGGTCTTAAAAAAAAAAAAAAGAACCCCAACAGAAAATAAAATCCAAATTGTCAACATTTAAAATCCTTTTAAAACTTGCCAAGCCTTATGAGCCACCTACTCCAGTAACTCTGTGAATACACTATAACATTACAGAGCCATTTTGTCCAGTTTATCCCAGCTAGATTTGATTAGTCAGTTCAGGTCAGCCCTGAATGGTGAGTTTCTGCAGCTCTGCTGTTGAACATAAATACTTTTCACCTGCTGAGCTTTAAAAAGCAAACAAACAAATAAACTGGACAGTGCTTGTTTTGTCTATTTGTCTGTTAAGACTCATTGTGGAGCACTAGCATGTGTGGTGTGGTGGCAGGATTAGGGGACACATGCTGGGCCTCTGTGATTAATTACAGAGCCAGCCTTTAATATGGCTGCCACCAGAGCTCAATAGCCATTCGGTTTAATTAATACTATCTGGACACACTCCATTCATTAGCAATGCCAGATTTCCAATAGAAAGCCAAAGTGGCAGCCCAGAGAGAGTGGGGGTCAGGTATGGGGTCATTGATTTAACACACCACTTCCTAAGGTGGTGGGTAATAGCTGGCCATTCTCTCCAGTACCCTAGATATGATTTTGAAATGCTATTTTCCACCTATGGAAGCGATCGCTTTCCACTGTGGCAGGGGGCCAGTTGTCTGTATCTCTGTCTTCTTTTCTGTGTATCTATCCATCTTTCTGTTTTTGTCAATAATGTAGTACAGCGATAAGAGCACTTACCTACACTATGCATGCACTTACCTACACTATGCATGCACAACCTATTGGCAGTTAAACCCTTAGCCAGGGTTTTCTGGGAATTACATTTTGTGATCTTAGATACAAAGACAATTTAAGTATAGCTCTCTAAAATATGTCTGGAAAAAGGCCTCTGTATGTTTCTGCATGCATGTAGATTTGGATTAAATCTTTCAACAAATTTGGATAATAAGAATTATAGGTAAATCATCTACTTTGTGCTAAATCAATACTACTGGATAGTTTTCACTCATTATTAGTTATATTACTGGCTTAGACAGCTGCATTTTTTATATATTACCACCTTGCAGATATAAAGCGGGCTGCCCATGTATGATGAAATTCACTGTTGCTACACTATTGAAACATCTCCACAGGCCACTGCAATAATGGTGCAATTCTTTCTATATAACATGCTGTAACATGGTTATTAGAGTATGAGTGCCTTGGTCATGAAGAAACTATAGTCAAAGACCCTGAGGAGCCATTTCTGAAAGTTGCTTGGTCAGGGATTGTCTAGCTGTGATATGCAGACGGCAAACCTATAACCTTATTGTCTTCCTTCATGGAGTATTACAGTGGTCACATCTCTTTTCTTCAGAGCATCATCTCTCTGTAACATTATGTGCTAATTATATATCAGAGAAGTGTTAGTGCTCCCCAGCTTCCACTTAAACTAGAGGGATAATGGCAGTGTAGCTCAGTGGTTAAGGTGCTCAGCTTGTAATCAGAAGGTTGCCAGTTTAAGCTCCACCATGCCAAGATGCCACTGTTGTGCCCCTTAACCCTCAATCGCTTGTACGCAATCATAACTGTAAGTTGCTTTGGATAAAAGTGACAGGAAAATGTGAGGTGTGAGCGCAGAGGGCACTACAGTTTTTCCATGCTGCATAGTGCGCTGTACATTTCTGCATTTATTTAACTTATTTGTTTCTTTATTCTCCAGACCAGTCTTGTATTTGACAAGATGAAATCCACATTGTAGCAAACTGCTCCTGGATAATGCATCCAAGGCACTCTGTCACAACTGATATTCTGGTGTCATCTTGAGAACAGGCTGACACCCTTGGCACCAGCATCCTTGTGTTTAGACATATTTGTTTTTATTTCCCACAGTGCATGGCCTGAGTAGCATGGAGAAACAAGGCATTGAGCAGATGCTACACCACAAAATGGATCAGGGGAGCAGTTTTGTCAGGCTGACAGAAGTGCTGTAACATTCAAGATGCTCAGGTTCAAGTATGATTAGTTGGGCAGCTGAAGTTTCCGGATAATGGTCTAAGTGGCCCCCAGAAGCCGCTAGACACTTTAAAATTATTTTGTGGCATGGTGCAGTGCAACCTGTTTATCCTTGTGTAAGCAATTATGTGGTTGCCCTCAAAGATGCTTGACAGTCCATTTAGCTTTGCTAAATAGACTTACAGTAGTACAGAAGGCTTTGGAAGGTTTCAAGAGGGTCACTGTAAAAGTAAAAAATTCTCAAGATTTTACATGTTGTCAATAAAGCCTTTGAGCTTTTTGAGCTCTTTGAGTTCTGATTTTTTTTAAGCGCCAAACTATCCTGACGTTTTCAGTCTTATTGGTACTAATGGGATTTTTGAATGTGTGTGCCAAATGAGTAAAATTAATAACTGAATAAATCACTAGAGGGCATTTATGTTATTTTCTTATATGGCTTGTGGAAATTGTATGAAATGTTTTACAAACATAGCAGTAATCCAATTACCATGGCAAAGTATGTATATAAAAGATGGGATTTCACCTATAATTGGAGATTTGGCTAACAGACTTATATGTATGCTGTGTAATAAAAAAGCACTTTTGGCCAGTATGAAGCCCAATACAAAATGCTCTGACAAAAAGTTGCACCAAACATTATGGAACTGAAAAAGTAATGACTGCAGTCATCATTAAGGAACTGACTTTGGATTATCGTCTGTTGTATTTGGCATAGTTATGAAGTTATAAAGTTTGAATATTTAAATTGGTTGTTTCACATTGACATGAACTAGTCTATTAACAAAAGACAAAACAGAAAGCAAGTTAATCTGTTTTAAGCACAGCTACAATTTAAAAATTACTGGATCAGACAAGATAATTGCTTCTTTTTCAAAGTTATTTTAAGCACTGAAGGTGTTATGCAGCTTTCAAATATTACTTGTTATTCATAGCTTTCAAACATTATCTGTTATAATGTGTTGTAATATTGGCTCATTCCTAGCCTATCTTTTATTTAGTCTGGTGAGAGTGACATTTGCCAGGTTTATTAAGGCACACATTTCAAAGATGAATTATACAGCATCTGTCTATGTTCACAGTAGGCTTATAATGGTTTTTTAAACACCGAACTTGGCCAGTGGAATATTTTTGAAATTCATGTAATCAGATGTCCAGTTATTAATTAGGCTGTTCTTTGTTTATCATTGTATCCTTTTAGTGTATATTTTTATTCAGTGAATAAAACGTTTTTTGGTTGCTGAGATGATTTTAGATGTGTTGGCTAGTTATATAATGATGGCATAACATAAGAGCGGTCTGTATATTATATATAATATATATTATATTATATATAACTGTGCTCATGGTAGATGTTTTAAATCAGTATAAGGCCATGTTCTTAGACAATCCAGATGGAGTAGCAGAGATGCTTTTGTCCTTGTTAGGGAAACATTGGTTATGTTTTAAAATTGATTCTCTTGTACCACTAGGTTTCTAGTCTACTCCAGCACAACACACTCTGTTTTGCTATATTCTGTATGATCCACATAATGCTTATAACCACATATAGCGCAACATGTTATGCAGTTATTGCATAACATATTTATCAGAGTAACTGTTAGAACATGACCTATTTTAATTAGATATGCTTATGTTTGAATATAGTCCAATGGTTTGATCAGTAGGTATACACTTCATTTTTCAGTTTTTTTTCAGTTAGTACATAGTAAGATTCAGTGTTATTGGTTCCTGTGGATAAATTTTCCCTTGTTCCATTTAATTCACTCTTAGTGGATTTTTGGGAACTGTCAGGTGTTTGGTTCCACTTTCCTGGTTAAAGACAATATACATCAACCATGGAAAGCAGATTGGCTACCGAGCCTTTTGCCCAGTAGTAGCACTGTTGCCACGATTTCCTTTGTGCCATTATAATTAGTGTCTTCACATGACAGATGATGATAAATAGCATTAAAGATTGCCAGATGGTTCTGACAGGCAGTTGTCAGCTTCTCTGAGTATAAACATTTTCTCTTTTCTGACCTTTTCTGGTCGCTTAATTATCCACTAGCTTTTAGGCAGGTTTCAGTTACAGGGCTCCCTTTCTAGCATGCAGTGATTTTAGGCTTTTTAATATTGCATGACTTGTGAAAGATTCACAGGCTGGCTGTCACTGTGTAGTCCTGACCTTCATTCTTATACAGCGCTTCAGTGCACAGCTCTGTGGATTGTTTGCGTTAGCCTTAACTGTACGTTAGCATCCAAGGCTTTCCTACAGTGCTTCCTGCACTCACTGTACATTGATTCCGCTAAAGTGGCAGCACATATGAAAATATGCTCTGGACTACCAGCATCCTGTTACATTTTATTATTTTCTCTCAGGCCTTTGAGCACAGTTATTGCATCTGGTGAATGGAAGGAGAAGGACTGTAGCTCTTAATCACACCTACCAGCATCTTAATTCGGGATGTAATAAAAAACCCATCTGGCTTGGTGGATTTCTCCAGGTCTATTAAAGAAACACCTCTCTCAGAATGCGGTAATGGATGATAGTGCAAGTGTCAGTAGAAGCAGAATTTAACTCTCATTTTCAAAATGTGCAGGGGCGTACAGAAAATGCCATTTTCATCTTTGTAATCATTGCCTACAGACAATATAGTGATGAAAGAATGTGTTGAAAAGACTTCAGCTCTAGCAGTTTAATCAGGCTCTGGAATATCAGATAGATGTGTTACTGTTCCTGCAGGCTGGGCTCAAACACAGCTGAAAGCACATCCCTGTTCATAATGGCACTGCTTATATGGTTTACCATATTTCCCTCCCTGCTCATTTTGTCATGAGTTGTATGCAGTGTTAGCATTTTCCTTTCAATAAAACAGATGTAAAACAATGTGTTTTGATAATTGTATTTTTTTAGTGTTTACATTTATTTGCTGTTTCATTTCAGACCTACATTAAAAACAGCCATGCAGTCATGCCTATTGATATGTTCTGAGTGGCACTGAGTACTTGTGTTCCTTACTTTATTTATGTAAAATGTGCTTTAGTGCTTGTGGTTGGAAATTGTGTGTCATTGTGTGGATCTTTTTAACATGTACATTAGTACAAAGGTTTTCAAACCTTCTGGTTTTACATAATTATGACATTAAAATAACATTTGGTTTTAATGTGTCCACCTGAACATGCTCTTAGTTTTACACTGTATTTCGCAATAGACATTTCCACTTCATGGTTTACTCTTGATGTGTCTGGTGATGTATTGGCACGAATGTGACACCCACTTAACGGAGATCTCTCCTGCCATTACACGAATTAAAACTGCCCTGACATATTCTTATTTCATTACACCGACAGGAGAAGCCTTTTCACAGGGAGTCAAATGGCAGCTAAGTGGCATATATTAGATCATCGTCATCATCACAATCAGTATCTCATTACCCTGTTTCCATTGTCCCAGATTACATTTGGAAAATCAGAGAATGAGATCATTACCTCCTTGTCTCACTCAGTCACACCACAGAGAGAGAAAGAGAATGTAAGCAAACATACTTTTTTTTTTTCAATATATGAATTCAGTTTGCCAAATATTTATAACACTGCAGACATTGAATTACCACTGCCTCCACTACACTGTGCTTGAAGCTTAGTGTTTTAAAGTCCTTCGCAAGTGGTTATTTATGAAGTATAACATTACAATAATTCAGAAGCAAAGACACATCTATCTTATTTGTTGTGTATGAGAGCATGGTGAAAGTAGAATGGCCATATAGTGAATGGATGCATATTGTCCTATGTCTCAACTTTCCAGTCTAGCAAAGGCAGTTTGCTGTAAGTTGGTATAACTGAACCTAGCTTTACCAAATACCTTACCTTACCTTACCTTACAGGTAAACAAATACGTCACTTATACCATAAATGACTGTTTGGCTAAGTTTGTGATGGAGACAGTTTGTAATTGGAAATCTTTTCCTATTAAAGTTATAGTAGCTGTCATCCAGTCAAGAGACTAAAAGTGATTAAGTGATTGAGCTGCCTTTTACACTCCAGTGCTTGCTCCTGCATGTGTATGTGTGTGAGTGCGCATGTTTGTGTGTTTGTGTTTGCACACTCATGTATGGTGTGTGTGCACGTGTTGTGTGTGTGTTTGCTTTTGTAAGATATTGGACAGGTTTTATTATACATGAGCTTGTCTCTTTTGAATTGGCACCCATTCATCCAGCTGGCCCAAAGGACATGGTGCATTGCGAGGTGGATGAATGATAGATTATTGTTCTCTACTGCTGTATGACTTGTGTTGCTGTGACATGCAGAGGCAAAGCAGGATGCAGGGATGAGCCGTGTCTAACACAATGAACACTTATTTAATACACAGATGACAACGCGGTTAGCGAACTAACCTGGTTCAAACATTGACAACACCTATACTCAGACACAAGACTTATATACATCCAGACTAACAACACACAATAAGGAGCAGGTGTGAAACACAGGGATGGCGTGGCCATACAGATGAACACACACACACACAAACAGGGAGACATTTTGTGGGAGGGGCCGTAACGTGTACTTGTTATGTAAGGACCATTGAATTTTGGCTTATATTCCTAAAGCCTATATGTCTAAACTTTCAAATAAATTTGAAATAACATAACAGGCAAGGGAAAATAATCCTAATAAAAAATAATTAAGTAGGTGACTAGAATGCACAGCACAGAGAACATCTTCTTTGTTTTTGTGTACCTTGTGCTGTTTGCTGGCACTGTCCATGGTGCTGAATAAAATGAATTTAGGATTGACTCTTTCTCTTCTCTACTCTTTCTCAAACCTGACTTTATTCTTCCTTCCTCTGTCACTCTCTCTTTCTGTGTCTGTCTGTCTGTCTGTCTCTCTCTCTCTCCCTCTCTCTCTCTTTCTCTCCTCTCTCTTTCTGTGTCTGTCTGTCTGTCTGTCTGTCTCTCTCTCTTTATGAGTATGAGCAGCATAATGCTGCATATTATTCGGGTCTTCAGTTCTGCACTTGAATCGCCACTTTCCTCTGTGTCACCCTCACTCCTTCCTTTTCCCTCATCTCTTCAACAATGTAAATGCAGAGCTGTGCCTTCGGAATGTTGTACAACATCCTGTCGCATGCATTTAGATGAAGAATGTGCTGCTCAACTGCTGAGTGTTAAAAGAGCCAGACTAGACTGTGCACCCTGGTCTGAGAGCCCTGGAGCAGTCTCTGGTTTATAATGCAAATACACAAGGCTTATCTTGAGACATACATGGGAAGGGCTTGTGCCAGCCACCATCAGGCCTTTGAAGGAGTGAGATTATAATGCAGGTCATGGCTGTCTCTCACTGCAGACCCTTCCAGCCAACAGTGGGTGGCAGACCTTCTGGCAGCCGCACTTAAGAAGAGAGAGATGTGTGTGGAGTAGGCGTGACCGCTTGAGGGTGTAATAAGCTTGCTGTCATGAAGTGTGTGTTTATGCGGGTCTTTGCATGGTTGTGTGTGTAAGTATGTGTGGGTAGTGGTGACAGAGTTAAGGAGGCTGATGCCAGTGCGCAAATGTAATATAATAAATATTCAGTGTCCTTGTTCACACCACATATTAAACATCTAAAAAATAGTTGCTCTGAACCCACCTTGAATCATGGCGTATGGGCCCATACATAAAACAGCATTTGTGGGTAGTGCAGGAATGCTCTCACTGTTGCATTTCGGTAGGTGTTGTGAATCATCCATGCCCAGAGCAATATTTACCCAGGCAGTTCTAGTTGGCCAAGGACACTCAGCTTCCTCTCAGAGGGGCCTTTATCAGCAGGCCTGCTGTCATGCTGCATAGCAAATGAGTAAAAAGTGGACTTTTGGAATTTAAGCTGGGCTTCACCAACCTCCCTCAAAGTGCTTTCTTATTCATTTGAGTTTGAGGAACAATGACGACTGTCAGTGGAAATCTCTCCCTGAGTGGACAAGCCTTGTAATCAGATGCGTGAGCTGGAATCCCTCTGAGATTGGAATACAAAACCCAAAGGTCATTTCTTTTCAGCGCTTCTTTTCATTGCGGTATCACTAATAGCTACGATTGAGTTATGAAATTAATTTCTTCTTCGTCTCTCTTTCCTCTAATTCGTATTCAAACATGCATGTAATTATAGCTGAGAGTAAGCTAAAACCATATAATACACTTGCAATTGAAGCATTCTCTTCAGTGTATCTCAGTTTCTCTGTTTCTCTCTGTCTCCCTGTCGCTGTGTCTCTCTCTGTCAAAATGCCAGGAAACAAATTCTTTTAAGATAATTCATCTGAATTATCTTTGCGATGTCTAGCATTTGTGCCCAGTCCATCTCAAAACAGGGGTCATTTATCCACAAAACAACATTCACCATTTCCTGGTGTTAGTATTCAAATTTAATTGAACTTGATTGTTGCAGAAGCTAAGATAAAATCATTTTATGAAACACATCCTTTCCACACTTTAGCTTTCACTTGGTTTTTTTTTGTGAATTCATACAGTGGCATCATTATGTAAAAAAAAAAATTCAACAGACAATTACAACCATGATCATTATAAACATAATCAGTACAGTGGTAGATAATGGGCATTGTTAAAATATATTCATATACATTGAAGAATAAGTTATTAACATCAACACACAAATCTAATTTGTTCCTTGGCTCATGGAGACTCTAGATGACTGGGATCTTAGGTGATGGCCTATCTTTGCCTGGTGCACAGACTGGCCCTAGATGTTTTGTAATGAAAGACCTGCACATTTGTGCGGCGGTGCTGCGTCTCCATAAAGGGAGACTTATGTCAGTTTGGGTGTCTGCTGTTAGCACAAGTGATGCAGTTAACTGCAAAATGAAACTCTTCCCTCTATGGACTCTGCTGTATACATCCTCAAATATGAGTCCTTGAATACAAGACATTTTAAGGAACTTTAAGGAACTTATCATATCAGGTGCCCTTGTTATTTTGTATTGTGTTTCATGTTCTATAACAGGTATCAGTGGATACATTTTCTTTATTTGCTGACTTTGAAATATCATAGGTGTGGTGAGTGCTATGGTGACCAATATCCCCCTTTCAGGTCACAGAATATGAAATTCTGTAATAATAGCATGAACACTGGAAGTCTCATGTACGAGAAACCAGGCCTATTCTTTCCATCACTAAAATAGCTGGATATCATAATACCCAGTGTCCTCATCTTACATATTATGTGCAAGTAATGCATAACCAACAATCTTCTGTTATTTATTCAGTATAGCATATATAGCACCACCATGCAACCATGCAACTCAAAGAGAGAAAATTATACCATGGTTTACCATTCCTCAGTTTATCATTAGGGTTAAGCACATAGTGTTTGAAACCCTGTTGTTATTGCTCTGATTTTTCTCATCTTCCCATTATTTTTCTCGAATAAAACAAAACGTTGAGCAAAGACCGTAAGGCACAGAAAGACAATCTTTACAGCATGATGCAGCATGTGTGAACATACTCAGCCTAGTAAAGGGACCTTCGTCAGCCTGATGGCGGCGCTGTAATGCAGCCTTTTACGTTTTTGTGATTTTCTCCCACACTGTAAGGTGTAGAGGCAAAATTCCATGTTCAGTGCATTCCTTGGCTCAAACCAAACAAAAAAAGTCCATGAAACATTAAGCTCTGCCCACTTAGATTTTTTGCTGATTTGCATAATATACAAAACCTACTATTGCGAACTAGTTCTGGGTTTTTCACCCTATCACCATAATCTGAAGCTTTGAGTCTAAAGAATCTGAAGAGTCTGAACCTCAATAATTCTCAAAAACATTTTGAAGTTTTAAAACAATAAAGGTGACATATGTAAGTTAATCCCTCAGGAAGTTGGCATATTTTGCATACAAATGTAAAACTCATGAATGCTTCATTTAGTTTTGATGAAACTTCTTAGCTCGTTTCAACACATGATTCCAAGGTAGTCTGTTAAGTTTGGTGAATGTGAGTCAATAGTGGGCGCTATTAACACTCAAAAAATCTCAGCGTCCCAAAAGCAGATGGTGCACCACTGAGCTGTAATATACAACAGAAATGAAAGATTAACCAATAAGTAAAAAAAAATGGGATCGCCATTGGCTGATCAGATATCAGAAGGTATTTTACGGGCTTAAAATTGACCAATCATGATGAAACTTAAATGCTATGGATCAAAACATTTAGCCTTTAAGGGGTGCTATTGAAGAAAATCAAGTATATGTCCCACACATTTTACCAGTCCTGGTAACAACAGAGAACCATAATGTTGCATGCTGATAACAGATTTAGAATGTTCAGGTCTTGAACTTGTGGTTGTTGATCTTTGAAGAATGCACTATTTGTGTGGTCCTGAATTGGATCTTTGAAGCATGCACTAAATGTGCTGTCCTGGATAGGATACTTTAACACTTGACCTTGCTGGTGCTCTGGCTAAAGCCACCTTTACTCACAGCTTTCAGTAGTACAAGCTGTGTTTAACATATTGTCCTGATTGCAGCTTTTACGACAGTCACATATCACTGCCCCCTCACCCCCCACCCCCATTCTGGGGAAGCTTGCAAAGTTTATCCTTCTTGTCATAACACTGTAGCTGTTAGTAGCCTCCTCTATGTCACGCATGCTTAGCAGATTGTGAAAAAGTAGGGACCAAAAACAAACAACAACAACAACAACAACAAAACCCACAGCTTATGAGCCACCATCTGTTACTGGCCCAATGTGTATGTGCAATTTTGTTTGTGTGAGTATATATGTGTGCAAGTGTGCAAGTTTGTGTATACTTAATAAACTCAATCATTACAAGCACTCGCTCTTGTCCAGAGTTGTGTGCTGTGGCCGGCGCATCTGTCTGACAAACATATTAACGCAACATAAATCTTTCTCCCCTACTTCTCCTGGTCCTCCATCCTCATTAGCCACAGTCACATGCTCTCACCCACTCTTAACTACAGATGCTCTCCTCGCTCACACCCTCTTCCTCGCACGCACCAGCCGTCTCACACGTTCTAAGAAACACATTCTTGCGTGCCCTTGCTCTTTATAGTGTGATCCCCTTGTTCTCCGTGCCCTCTCAGGCTTGCCAGCCCATTCCTGCTATCGCTGACCTCTTCTCGCCATCCTGGAAGGGGCTCAGTAAAGCATAAGGATGGATGGAGGTGTCTGCGGCTTAGACAGGCTGTGATAACTGCAGTCTTCTGCAGTCTCAGCAGGCAGATGACGGCCTTGCTCTCTCTTATCACCTCCGGCAGCCTGATTGAGAGAGAAGGGAAGTGGGAAGGAGATGATGTCTTCTGATGGAGCAGTTCTTCACCCATGCTTATATGGGTGTGTGACCTTGCAGGGGCACATAGGAGGAAATAGAGTTAGTGTGTCATGAACTTATTGCATCCACAGATTGTACACTTAGTTCAACAAATGCTTGTCAAAGGGCTCTGAGTTGTACACACAGATACACAGATACATTACGGCATAGTACTGTTCTATTTTTTTATGCGGTCTTTTAGAGTTTCTTCGGTATGGTAGCCTTTTCTCTCTTAGTAGTGATCAGCTGCATTTGAACTATGTCTTAATAGAGGAACTGATAGATGAGGAGAGCCCTTGTTATCAGTAAGCTGTGTAGTGGCATGGGGCTCAGAGGAGCTGGTCTCATGGGTCTTGCAGGGTGCCAGGATGTCACTGGCAAACTGAGAGATGACTTTGCCCTGCACGCTGCCAGTGACATTGAACTCCTGTCTGTAAGTGCTTCTCACATGGCTCTTCTCTAATGGAGTCCAGCCCCATCAGACCTGCCCACTGACACACACACACACACACACACACACACACGCACACACACACACACGCACTATATATATATATATATATATATATATATATATATATATATATATATAATACACACACACACACACACACACACACAGCACTCCCACTTCTCTACTTCCAGAACCCCCTTTTAGACCTGTCACCTTGGTGATGGGAAAGGAGCACCACCATGACAACAATCTCCACAACAGATGTACATTGTTTTCTTTTATTGTCCACTTTTGCTACCTCCTCTTCTCTGTCTGTCATACCCCTCCCCCTCTCCATTTGTGTAGAAAAGACAAACCCTGAAGGTCCCAGCTGTTTATTCCAAGGCCTGTTTGGAATTTGGCTGGAATAGCTCTGTGTTCATGATGGTCCATGTGTGGCTGCTTATTCATTAGGCAGCCCAGCCATGTTTTTTTGGCTTGGTGAGCTCTCACGCCTGGCCTTCGCTTCACCGTGCTGTTTCAAAGTGCTCTTGCTTACTTCTAAGCCTTCAAAGCCTCAGTACTGCAGAGGTACTCTCCCAGACATACACCACTCAGTGCTGAGCCTGCCTCAGCCCTGTTAATGACAAACTCCCCACTTGGAGAAAAGGAAGAACAAAAAATCCTCTTCCTATCGAGCCGATCGTTTCAGTCATGTTTTGCTCTGGCATTTTTTTTGGAACACAAGAAAAGATAAATCAACACCTGGAATAGAAAGTAAATTTAGAGAGGAGTTTATGGAGCTGATCCAGCTTCAGAGAGGATCTGAGCAGATTTCCATCAGTACTGAGTGTAAAGTGATTAGGCATGCATTATGTGCGCTTGCCACAAAGTGTTTCTTGTCGAAGCTGAGCAGTTCTGTGGCTGTAAAATGGGACTCCTCCTACTTACATTGGTCAGGTTATCTTCTTCACCATTTCCTCCAGCTCTTGCCCCTCATTTCACTGACCCCAGCTCCCAGGATTCGCCTGGCCGCCTCCATCCTCAGCCGGGCGCTTTGATCCATGACTGGACTCGGCGGGAAGCAAATATGCACAGGCACTCTTATTACATCCTCATGCGAAAGCTAAAAGAGGACACTCAGTTTGCCAGCCTGGCTATGGCCAGCTGGATGATCTGGGAAATGATGGGTTCTCTACGTAGGGAAATGGCCCTCGCCAACACTCCAACCACCCTTTTTAGACCCACTCTCATTTTTTGCTCTTCAATCTGTTTCCAGCTTGAGAGCCCCATTATTGGGAGAGGGAAACAGAGAATCAGAGAGGAAGGGAGAAGGACAGAGACAAAGCCTGTTGCCAAATGAACTCATCCTTTGCTAGGTAACAGTACTAACGAAGGTTCTTACCACTTTTGAAATACCATGCACAGGATACCATGACATTTAGCCCATCTGTCTGAGGCCTGTGTGGCAGGGGAAGGAGCCCTCCTAGCCTGTCTCTGCTAAATGCCACCCTGCCGCCCTCCGGGTTAGCCACAGCCGTTTGCAGGCGATTCATTAAAGAGGGCTGAGTGCTTTTCTCTGGCATCCTCCAGAGGAGGGTCAGTGCCGATAGGCCTCTCATTGCCTTGGTGATTGCCCACCTGCTACAGGAAGACAGAAGAACCGTACCTCCAAGATGGTCTGCATGCCTCAGCTGGCCTGTTGTTGACTGCGTGTCAAGTTCCAGCCTATGGCTTTGTTTTTAGTGAAGAAGACAGAACACGAGCAACCTGGGCCTTTCTTCAAAGCAAGCAAAGGTAGTGAGGATCAATGTGAGGTCTTTTACTTTACTTACAGTTAAGTAATTGGACACCACTGTGTTATAGTAAAGTCAAAAAGGAAATGCATATTTTAAATGGACTTTACAGTGTAGACAAAATGTAATGTGACATGCTAGTCCAGATTCAGCACTAATGTCAAGAAATGCTACCTCCAGAACTGACAGTAGATTCACCCTTATATATTCCTGCCAGTGATAAATACTGAATGAAATTTTAGATTAATAATAAATGGTTCTGCAGACTATGTCAATGAGTGTAATCTGGTGTGGATGATGAAAGTGACCAACCAAACTCCACTCGAAAATAGGATGAAGGACATTTCCACACAAAGGTGAAATTAGGCTGTGACAGCTCCTTGTGCCCTATTGGCTCTGCGGGAGTATGCTGAAGAGCAGAGGCCTAGCGGATCATCCACACATAACATGTGGGCCATATCTTAATGCTGTGCTTGTGTAAATTCCCTCCCAAGCAGGCAAACGTACCCAGGGATCAATTGGTGGAAGGCTTAGGATGCCACAGGCTAAGCGGGTATTGAATGGGCTATAGAGTTGAAGCCTGATTTGCAAATGGGTGTTTTCCTATAGGCACTGTCTCTTGTTAGTCACCTCATGTCTGGAGTTGCTCAAAGCCTTCTTGCCTCTGTGTGGCTGGAGTCAGTGGGGAACCATACATGCTATATTTCATTTACTTGTGAATGGTTCTTAAAGAAAGCAATGGCATAAGTTGATGTGAATGTACAGTGACAATCATATTCTTCATGTAAAGGCAGAATCTCAGATTCCCTCCCACACATACACACATGCAACCCATTTAATATGATGTAAATAGCAAAACGTTAAGGTTTCTTTCACTTCTTAGTAGTTGTGCTTTTAGATTTGCTTTTTGCATTGGTATTTTTTCTTGGCTGAATTCAGAAAGTTTTATGGATGGATAAACTTTGCTTTAGTTAAAGCCATAGTACATGCACTGCATAAACAATATTCCATGTCTCACTTGTGATTAAGCGTGATTACTTTGCTTATGAATGGGACCATGTGGTCTTCAATACCTTGCAGGTGGTTTATACAAGTAAACCGAGTTACGAGGTTCTCAAGTGTGCATCGTCAGATGAGATCTTATCACATCCATAGAGGGCCTTGAACTACTTTACTCTTTCCCAAGTGGTTGCTTTGAGATATCTGGCTGATATTTCTCATCAGCTCCTCTGAGTGGTGGACGATGAATGAGATCATTCTAGTATTAGAACCTCCTTTATACTCCCTCGAGACCTCCCCTCTTTCTCCTCAGAATCACATTCTTCTCAAATTTTATAGTGGCTTCTCCACATAGCTAATATGATTTCTTGCACCCCCTTCTGCTTGACCACCTTCTCGTAAAAGTTTTGTCTAGTTTTCTGGTGTTGCTCGTCTAATTATTTGCTGCTGGCTCATCTGAAATGTGCTGCTGGCTTCCTTCTCGAAGGGGATCCGTTTCCACCTTCTTCCTGCGCACAGCAGCTGCTTTGGTGTTACTTTTCCCTACTGTCCACACTGCTGCTTATGGCTGCTTGCTCTCCACTCTGCCCCTCTCCATGTTGGTCGCTGGACGCAGGAGGCTGACTGTGTAAGCCTGTGGTCATCCCCCTCAGTGAAAGGCTTGAGCACTCCAGCATTATGTGTCTATTCAGTTGGAAATGGAATGAACATTGTTATATGGAATAAATGTAGAGAAAGTAGTGTAGGGTCTGAATGGCTGTTGGAAACACTCTTTTTCTCCCTCTCCTGGTCTCACTCCCCTATTGCTATGTCACGTTGCGATACAAAAGGGGGGAGCTGGGAGAAGATATGTGTTTTCCTCCCGATAGGAGGTCCTTTGTTGATGCTGTAAGATAAACACATGTGTATAGTCATGACTGGCCTCATCCTGCTGTCAGCGTGTGTGGTCTCATTGAAATACAGCTCGGTCTGCCCTGCCACCACCGCCACACGCAGTGCTCCCATTCTCTTATTTCCATCCCAGATACCTAACCAAGCTGGGCTCTTCTTCATCTCTAGTCACTAACAACCATAGTATGTGCACAGAACTTAAAAGTTCCAACAAATCTCTACTTCTGCTTACGCTTTGATTAAACAAAGACAGTTAGAAACCAGTTTTTTAGACATAGATTAGTCCTACTCTTTGACAAGATCATCCGTGGAGATCCTGCCCATTGAAAATCCCCTTGAGTTTAGGACTAGACATTATCTGTGTCCCAAAGTCTGCCCTAGTATGTTAAGCAGCCTTTTCCTTTTGGCATCCAATCAGTATTTAATGTGCTGAGTAAAGGCAGTTGCACCTGGGAGAATACTCTCATGGTTTATGATCCCTGTTAAAACACACTCTGAACTTCCACTGGATTTTTTTTTTTCTACAATACTTCATTTCCTGCATGGCTTGTTAATGATGCGCCGGTGGTAGAATAATCTTCTTAGACAGATTTGTGTGAAGGAGGAACAGAGGGACAACAGAGGACAAAAGGTGATAATTGAACATTTTCCTTGCAGATTCTGAGTCGGGGAAACATGACAGGAATCCTACAGATTCAGATAAGGCTCTCTCACTTGCTTTATTTGGTCTTTTGCCCCTTTAAATCTACCCTCAAATCTGACTCTGTAAGTGATGTCCTATCCTTAATCTCAAGCACACCAGGCCTAAATGTATCAGGCCTCTGCTAGTCGGTCTGACACTCTGGAGTCAGCTCCTCCTGTCGAGACTGTTACAGACTAACCGGGATACGACCAGTCCAAGCTCAGTCCTTTCTCTGCTGTGAGAAGTTTGAGGAGTCTGTGAAGTGGTGGAGGACTAAGCTCTTTCCCTGCAACCCAGAGCCATGCCGTTATCAGCACCTCCAGCGGGGGACAGGCCATTCAGCATGCCACCCTGTGATTTAATTGTGCTTTCTGGATGACTGCCCTTAACCTTCACTGGCTCACCAGATCAGCACCTACCAAAGACAGTGCATGCACGAGAGAGAGGGAGGGAGAGAGAGAGAGAGAGAGTGAGTGAGAGCGAGTGCGAGTGTGAGAGAGTATGTGTGTGACAGGTGAGAAGAATAAAGTTAGGTTTGACAATGAAAAAATCCTTTATTATTTACACCAATTTAAAATGTAATCGGGATGTTGGGTAGAAATATTGCACTTCCTTTAGCAGAGCTAATTGTCCTCTCCTGTATATGAAGTTCAGAGCAGTCCACTTCTCTTATGACTGTCTGTGGAGTTGGTTTGATCTGAGAACTAGGAAGGAAGCTTGTTAGGGAATGAATAGTTCTCTCGCTAGTAATTACAAAACAGGATTGTTCTAACCTTTGTTTAGGTCTTTTGCCACAATTGCACCACAATCCTAAAATCACATGAGAGTAACTATAACTGCTTGTTAAAAGGTTTACACTTACACACATATGTGCACATATTCACACACACACAAACACACACACACACACACACACACACACACACACACACACACACACACACACACACACACACACACACACACACACACAAAATGCACCATTCATCCATATATATTGCTGATGAGCATCTGAGCATCTGACTCTCCATTTATTGATTTTTTAGACAGAGCTATATGTCCCTGTTGGATACAGGTCTTTAGCTGAAGAGGTCAAAAAGTGTTGTATTTATTAACTAAAGGCAGAGATGTTTAGATGTATAGCTTTACTGCAGAGGCGCTTGGTGAAAGGACACAGAGAGGTACAGGTTTTCCAACTACAGAAAATATGTGGAAGACACATATTCATTCATTCAGAACTAGAAACACCCCCCCACCCACCCACAGACACACACACACACAGACTGTAACAGTGGCTGCTTGGTATATTTATTGAGTACTGGTTAACTAGGCTTTCAATGGGCTTTAAAAGATTCTAAGAAAAGATTCATGGATCAGTTTGACTCTTCTGAAGTTGAATTGGAATGTGGTTCACAATATCCATTATCATTATCACATTCTTTAATTAATTCCAAGCCAACGATCTACTTTGTCTTCACCAGTGGATCAGTTCAGGGCAGCTGGCTTTGGGCTGTTGAAATCCCTCTCAGCTCTGCTGACTGGAGCCAGTTATTTAATGAAACCATCGTGCTGCAGAGAAACAGTATGGCTGCTTTTGGTATTTTGCAGGAAAGCCAAACGGTACTAGATGTTCTCATTATCTATTTAAATCTAAATCAATATTATTGTGACAAGATATATGTTGTGGAAATATACATGTACAATTGCTTGGATTTACAGTGTGTAGTGAGCCTAATAATGTGGCTTCTTTGTGAGTGCTTCTTTTGGGAATGCTTAATTGGGAGTGCTTCTTTGTGATTCTCTAATAGTTTATTTTATTAAACAGAATTTTTACTCTCTTATATAAATGCAATGACAACTTCTAAGTGGGTGGTTAATGACTATAATAATAATGCTTGCTTTTCTCTGTACATATTCCATGCATTGTGGCAACAGCCTGATTTGTTATCATCTTTAAAATCCAATCTCACTCCTTCTTAGTTCTAATTGTTTCCATTAATTGCATTTTTGAAATGAAAAATTTGAAATGGCATCTAATGGTCCTAAATGAGGAGGAATCCATTGCGGCTAAATGGACATCATGGTTTTGTGTCTGACCATGGTAAAGTGAGCGTGAGGAAGCAGCAGGAAGTTGGCTTTCCTACTAGAGCTTTGTCTAATTTAATAGGGTGAACTGGATAATGGAGAGAAATGAAGGCATAACCGAAATCAGTTATGCGAAAATGCTTTTAAACCTGCCAAGATTTCCTGTCCTCGTCCTGCCTGGATAATGATTGTTGATGGCAGTGCGCTTGCATTAAAGATTCATACACTATGTTCAAACTCTCTAAAGCTACTGCTAGAATGGCCCCGCCAACCTCTGCCATGGAGAGGAGGCCCAGGACACTTGAAATGGTACAAAGGGCAATGGTGAAGAAACTTGAAAACCTTGGATGTCCTGCTCCTTTATGTTATAAATGATATGTTCTGTCACTAATGATGAAACAAAGTTGGTATATATTCAATTTTCTGAACACAGCAGTGACACTGACATATTGGATGTGGATGCCTAACATAAATTGTTCACTTAAACTAACACAGTACATAACTATACACCTACAGCATGTTTCTAATAAAGTGGTATTTTAAAAAAGAGTAGGCACAAGTTGCCTGATTCTCAATTATTATTCTTACTGAGAAATGGTCGACAAATAGAGGACAAAGCTAGCCACATAGCTTTGATTTCATTCTTGCAAAAACTTCAGAGATATGCTGCAAATAATGAGCTCCTGCCTACATTAGAAACCCAGTGGCCCAGTATAATGAAGGGACAGATGTTTGCACTTTCAAGCCCCATATATTACAGTACACGACTCCAACCAGCCGGCTGTCCTTCCTGAAAGAGGAGACACAGCAGAGCGTAAAAGGTCATCTGTGGTGGCTGCGTGAGCCGCAACGCTAGCGCTGGGGGTCGCTCATTTCTCTTCAGCATGCTGGGTGGGACCGTCCCTGTGCTGTGAGCCAGGTCAAGGCTTCTCTGCAAAACTCGAGCCCTCAGCTGTGGGCCTTCTCTGTTAGCCCTGCAGCCTAATAAGCTCAGTATCTCCAGCCACACTGAGCAGGTTTATATTGGCCTGCTCTCCGGGTAGCACCAGGGGCCTGTGGGGCACGCTGGCCCATAATGGAAGCCATGATCAGGCATTTAATCACAGGCAAAAACGCCCAACACCTATCCGCTCCTCCTGGGGCATCGATCGCACACAACTCGACATAGTAATCAGCCTTCAAGGCTTACAATACACAGTGGATGTGATGGAAACAGACAGAGGTTAGTGAACAGGCCTTTTTCCCCAGCCAGCTGTGGAGTAAACATGCATTAACATGTGTTATCATTGATCAGTGGGAGGTGAGACCAAGTTCTGGTATTCACACAAATCACAACTGTACCTGTTTACAACATGTGTGTTATCTACAAGCCTGGGAGGATACCTTAATTTTTAAGGTGTTTTTGGTTTTGTAACTCATTGGTATTGGTGTACTAACTGCATTCAGCAACTCCACCTGTTGATCATATTTTGCTGAATAGTGTGAGATTATGTGCTGTGTGTTATTGTTACTTATGGTTTTATAAGATGGAAATTCCAGGATGGCTGTGATGACAATCAATCAGTTTGATCCACTCCATGTTCACCCAGGTGTATGAAACCTCAAATTCCCTCCGAAGTGAGGTTTGGGTGTGATACCAGTTCGTTTTGCATTTCACTCTGGAAACTAGCATTACTAGGCCCCTGCCTGCCACTGCACAAACCACAGCTCATTCTTGTCCTGGTGTCCTGTTACCATGGCTTCTCGATCCAGGACCTGCTAGTGAGGAGCGTTTGTCCGATAGCCGCACTGAAAATGCAATTAAAACAGACATGAGCTCATGGAGGCCTCCTGCCTGATCCCATTCTGTCATATGGCCTGTCTCTCCTCTGCAACCTGACACACCAGGGCAGATATGGTGACATCTAAGGAGCAATGACAGTCCACCTCTGCCTTCTGCAATGACCTCTGCTCCTTCTGCAGACCTCAGTTGGTTAATGATTTTGAGTATAGAAGTTATGATGTTTTAACACACTTACTTATATGAGCTAAGGGCCCTTCCTCTTTTAAAACAGATGAATACATGTTAACATGTTTTAACAATTTTGATAGGGTTATAGTGGATATTGTTTGCCATTTTCTGTTGCCATGAGAATAAGAGTAAGCAGGTGTGGACTTTTCTACTATCAAGCGGCCAACACACAAAGCAGACAATGTAATAATATGGTTAAGGGTTTATGAATGTCAAGAATTCTGCACCCTATATAGTCCTGTACCCTGTATAGTCTATTTTTTAAAGTAATGCAGTAAAGAACTAATACAGATCACTACTGTATTTCTGACACTTCCTGAACATATGTTTGTGTCTATAGTGGTCCTCTCTTGATAATTCATCCTTCCTTCCATCCTTCCATCCTGCCTTCTGTCCTTCCTTCCTTCCTTCCTTCCTTCCTTCCTTCCTTCCTTCCTTCCTTCCTTCCTTCCTTCCTTCCTTCCTTCCTTCCTTTCTGTAATGCATTTGTTGTCAGCAGTACCTACTGAGGCAGGGTAAACACAACAGAAAGGCCCTAGCAAGGGAGAGGGAGCAGGCGCCAGTTGCAGATATGGGTCTTGGCACATGCCAGTCAGTGGGCAGCCAAGTGCAGCGGCCTGGATTAGCCAGCCTGACAGCCGCCAAGGGGCATCATTTCCTCCCTGCAGTGCTCACCCTTTCAGCCATGCACCCACTATGTGGGCCAACTTCCCTTACACTCTCTCTGCACATAGCGTGCTAGTGGCCAGCTGAAATGACAAAATCTTTTTCATACGCATTCCCTGCTTACAGCCTGGCGGACAGCGTGTCTGTGCCACACACGTACATACACACACATACACACACACACACACACACACACCTCTGGCTGCAGGGAGCAAGCTGTGTCCTGTTGGTCAGTTCATCTAGTGCCGATCCTGGACCCTGGAGCACTTTCCTGGATCCTGGTTTTATGCGGACATAGATGTGCTCATCCTCATTCTCTCTGTCACTGTGCTGGATGTCTAGTTATCCTTCTAAGTGTTCCCACTGACTTCTTGAAGTCACTTGTGCATATTAAATGATGTTGTGTTTAATGTTGTCACAGGTAAAGAGTGTACAAAAAGGAAGTAAATAAATGCTTCCTTCCAAGTCTCAACCTGAATAGAACAAAAGAAAACACAAAACAAATGCACAAATGGTAAAGAAAGAAATCCAAAGCAACGTTAATAACGGACAAATGGTTAAAACAAAGGTGGTCTTAAAGGAAGAAAATAAAGACATAATAATACACAGCTGGTGCACCAAATAAGATGGAAACATGCACCACTTGTCTGAGGGGGTGTGGCACAAAACCAAAGCATAAAGTATGTGGAAATGAAAGTCAAAACACAAGCAAAAGCCACGTGGATGCCTCCAGACGGAGGCTGCTGTGTGGGGGGAAATATATAAGAGGGATAACTTATATGCTCCTGACAGTACCTAGTAATAATAACAATAATAATAATAATAATAATATTTATTTATATACCATATTTAATGACAACAGCATACACCATACATGAGAAATGTGTGTTCACTTTATTTACACAGTGCCAATGTTTTTTGACATGTAATATCATTTACCAGCACAAAACTACCATGGCAGTACCATGGCACTATCATGATACTACCATGTAACTATTATGACACTACCATGCTACCATGTCATCATGATACTACCATGTCATTGCCATGTCACTACCATGTCACTATCATGCCACTAGCGTGTCAGAGCAGTGTTGAGGATGGTCCACAGCCTAACTAATATTTGGTCAACAGTGCTCCTGTGGTCAGAAACTGACAAGTGATGATCTGATTGGAGAGTGGCTGACAAATAGTGGATGACAACCCCACTCCACTCTCTGGATCCCTTCCACTGAAAAAAAGAGTAATAAATTTGCTTGGTAAATTGGATTACTCAGGAAAAAAATGACCTGCCCTTTTGCTAAAACACTGCCATCATGCGGCTCCTGACATTTTTATCTATTATGGTTAGTTCGTGGTGTCCTGGAGGCAGGAACATTTTTCACACGCCTTGTTAACAAGCATGCTGCATCGTATAGCCCCCAGCCTCAGCCCCACTCTCAGTGTCACGCTGGGATGGCAGTGATGATGGCAGCGATAAACAGCCTTTTAATGACACCGTCCCAAACAGCTGCTTACTTTACACACCATGATTGAGCAGTCAAACCCAGCGCCAGCGGCCCAGGCTGCTGTGCACAACATGGGTCTGATGGATTTGAAATTCACCGTTAATCACACATTAGCTGTGTGTGAGTCTTTCTAAAACCGATGTGCACTAGGTCATTCATGGCTGTTGATAAGAGGGTGGAAAAATAAGGCAAGGGTGGGAAAGGTTCAAATGAGAACAAAATGAGATTCAAAAATTTCCTGCCTTTAAAGGACATAGTGCAAGATCTTGTTTATAATTTCATGAAGCACAAGGGATATAAGACCTCTATAAGTATCATGACATATTTCTTTATCTTTGTTTGGAAGGTGTGGTGGTGCATGCTGGCTCCCTTATATCATGTTTCATAATATTGTAATTGCATGTAGTAACTGATGCATTCACCTCCACTAACTCAGAGTTAAGTTACTATGTGTGTGTGTGTGTGTGTGTGTGTGTGTGTGTGTGTGTGTGTGTGCTGGGGTGGGGGGTGGGGGTGTTTGTGTCTTATCCAGGAAAGCAGCAGGGCTATCATGCATTACCTGGCTCCACCCAGGCCTTCATTGGGATTTGCAGAGCTCTTGGAGCTCATTAGGTTTAACAATCTGATATAACTCATCCTTAACAAGTTGCTTGTTATATTAAGTGGAGCAATGGATATCTACTTTTGAGTTTGCTCATCCATTTCACAATGTATACACTGCTTTTCAGGCAGGGAGCTTTTTAATTGGAAGATTTAACAATAAGTAAATAAATGTCTTATCTGGAGCAGTGTCACCGACCCTCCTCGAAATGTCGGTTGCATCTTATACCCAAATGTAATATGCCTGATTCAGCTAACCAGGGAAGGGAACCGCAAAATTAAGTTTAGAAAATAACTGGGAGAGGAAAAGTTTATCCTTTACACAATTATTGTTGATCAAGTACGTGGCGTCGACATAGGGTGTTGGTGTTGAAGTTGGTGTTGACATTTATATTGCCTGCAGGGGAGTGTAGATACATAGGTGTATATTTACATACCCACACTTCATTTTATGTTATATGCTGTGTTCCCAACTTTCTGTAAATGGTGATATCTGATCAGTTCAGACAGACAGACAGACAAACAGACAGATAGATAGATAGATAGATAGATAGATAGATAGATAGATAGTATGGTAGAGTGATGTAATAGATTGTGTGCACTCAGCATTAAAGCTCTGTGTGTGCCCCTCTGTGTTAATTGCCGTTGCTGAGATACAGCTCCCGAGCAAACAGAGGCGACCCCGTGGGGAGGTGATAGCATATACACAGACGCTGCACGCTGTGCTGCAGAGTCATACTGGCAATGCAAATGTACACACCCTGGATTTATCAGCACTGACACTACACAGCACTTGCTCCCGGCCCTCAGCCCACTACTGCAGCTCTGACCATCAAGAAGCACACATGTGTGCTGCTAATGGGTATCTCTGTGTTAGCATTTTAAATGAAGTTTAAATAAGAATTGTTGCTCATTGGCTTGGCATTAAAGTAAGACACATCAGTGTAGCAATTGGTCGTTGCTAATGAAGCTATCAACTTATTGATCAGCAGATTGGATTGTGCGGTCTACAGTTGAGTCCTAATCGGTTCTCCACCTAATGTCAATTTTTGTCTTTTGGTGTGTTCTCATTTTCAAGATGAACCTGCTCACAGCACTGATCGTCCCAGCATCCTTTCATCCCCCATCTGTTTAGAGCTCAATTACTGTGGAGCCAAAATCCCTGAGCAGCAGTTTCTTGGTGGACTTTCTGTGTTCTCTGAGAAATCTGGATGGCCTTGATCATTGCCAACACTGGGAGCATATGAGTTTCATTAGAGGATATATTTTTTCTTGCCTGAAAGCAACACTACCTATGATTCTCATAATAAACCTGTCAAAAGGAAGACCGTCATCATCTAATTCCACCAATATGAGATTGTCAGTGATAAAACATAAATACATTTGATTGTCAGTGATAAAAGTGATTGTCAGTGATAAAACATAAATACATTTGAAAAAAGAAATTTAAGAGTGGCAATAATGGCAAGAAAACAGAAATACCAGAGCCTTATGAAGCAGGTCTGACTCTTAGGATAAGAGTCTAAGACCACCACATACTTCACAGAGTAGAAAGAGTTATCACTGTTTCCAATGCCTACCTAATTTACTGCACCAAGAGCTCTCAATACAGTGGAACTTATTTAAAAGATTTGGTTCAGAGTAAAGTTTATAATTGCTTCATGAATATCTGGCAAGGCCACTTTGGAGTATAATTTTCAATTCAATTCACCATAATGCTATAAGTTGCAAGTTGAGTATTTCTGGAGACTTGTACATTAATTTTAACAGTGCCTAAATGTCACAGAAAAAATCAATGTTTAATGTATGTCAAGCAGGTACATCAGAGGAAGGTTGCTTTTATTCTCCTTTACTGTCTAAACTAAAGGAGCAAGGGAACTGTGACATTCGGAGGCTTAAGCAGGAGGCGGGGACGAGACACGTTAACACAGACATTTATTAACACACTTAACACTATGATGTAGTACACAGGCTGTGGTTTCAAACACCAACAACCTTAATATAAGACATGAGACTTATATACACGCATGGCAATTACACACAACAAGAATCAGGTGAACGACATGAGAGGGTGTGGCATTCCAGACAAATACACACACGGAGACGTTTGGGGGGGCGGCGGCATACCGTGACAGAGACCCCCTTCATGGGCGCGACTACTGGCGCGCCACCCTATCAGGCTGCGGTCCCGAGACCAACGCCAAACGGCGAGCCAAAAGGACTGGATAACCCGCTACGGGACAGCGTGAGCAGGACAGCGGGGGAGGACAGGGACCAGGACGACGACAGACACAGGGACGCACGTACTAACAGGGACGGCACAGACACAAAGGGGGACAAAGTGATTGGTACATTCAGTGTAATAGGGACAGGCACATGAACAACACCACACATATTAAACAGTCTGGAAAAGGGAGAAGGAACACCAGCCAGTCCCCTAGTTGTCAGCTGGGTCAAAGACCGACCAGCCTGGTGGGGGATTGTCCTTCGCTGGCTTGGGTAGCGGCGGCTGTCCTGGTTTTAGCGTATGCACGTTGGAAAGTGCACCAGCTGTGTTGCCCGGTTCTGGTGCAGGCACTGGTGGCGCTGCCTTCTGGCCTCCATGAGGCTTAGGCGTAGGCGCATGTGCTCTGGGGCCCTTTGCCTTAGGCAGAGGAGTGTCCTCCTCTGATGACGCTGCCTCCCTGCTAGGCCCCTGGGGCAGCTTGCTTGCTCTGGGGCGACGTGCCCTCGGCAGAGCCTTGCGTGCTGGGGGCTCATCGTTCTCGGAGCCTTTCGCGTCGCTGTTGGGACCCAATAGAGTCTACCTCCGAGTGCTGGTTCTCATAGTCCGACTGGTCTCCGTAGGACCCAGCAGAGTCCAACTCCGAGTGTCGGTTCCCATAGTCCGGCTGGACACCACAGAGTCCGACCCCGGACCATGCACAGGGCCCCCCCAAAAATCATCCAGAGGGTTCCTCCCTCCTTGTGGATCCATGGAGCGAGGCCAGGCTGAGGGAAGTAGCAGGGATCTCTCTGCGGGATAGTAGTCCGACTCCGAGGACTGGAAATCATTATGCCAGTCCCGGTCACCATACATGGTTCCATATGACCCCCCTGCTTCCACACCTGGACCACGTTCACCTGGACCACTCTCCCCTATTGTGGCCATCAGGAGGGGGCCCAAGAACACATGGGGCTTCCCTGCACGGGCTGTGGGAGGGCATTCCCTTCCCTTCTTTCCCTTCGTCTTTTTGCTTTTCCCAGCCATCCTTCTTCAGTCGGTGTTTCTGTGATGTTCAGAGGCTTAACACTATGACGTAGCACACAGGCTATGATTTCAAACACCGACAATCTCAATATAAGACATGAGACTTATATACACGCATGACAATTACACACAACAAGGATCAGGTGAACAACACAAGAGGACGTGGCAATACAGACAAACACACACACACACACACACACACACAGAGACATTTGGGCAGAAGTGTCATACCGTGACAGGAACCTGCAATGATATCAGTGATATCAATGAACAGTTTGAGGTAAAAGATCTCACACAAGTCATTATGACTGCTTAGCTATGCTTAGCTCTGTTTAATTCATATCAGCAAAAGCTCAAGAACTTTGTTTCCTTGGAAACTGGAAAAAGAGGATGAAATTGCAAATCAGAGGAAGAGAAAAATATGCCATATACTGTAATCCAGCAGAAGCAGTATGCTGGACTAGGTCACCATTTTTATTGTCATCTGTTAGTTGCTCTTCCATTCGAGATTTTTTGCAGCATGGTAGGACCATGTGTGTGTGTGTGTGTGTGTGTGTGTGTGTGTGTGTGTGTGTGTGTGTGTGTGTGTGCGTGCGAATATGTCTATCTGTTTGTATGCCTATGTGTTTTGTATGTTTTCACATTCGTGTCTGCATATACACACGTGTGTGAGTGTGTCTTTTCAGAGTTCATATAATATCTTGTCATTCATATGTGAAGCCCAGCTGAAGTTAGATGTGTCAAAGCACATAAAACTCATAGTGCATCTACTCCTAAAATGAGGTGTATCCTGTCAAAACTGTGGCCTAATGCTCATTAGTGAATGAATTATAAGTCTACAGGTCAGGTTGCACTCATTGCAGAGGGGTGTGATGTCGGGAGAAATCTGCTTGTTAGACTGTATTGTGGCATAAATTTGTCATGCATGCTTATGTATGATGACATGGTCATGTGGCATTTCCATTTGATTAGAGAGAGATTCCTGGGAGCCCTTAGCAAAATTTCACTGTCTGCTCTTTTACATCCATTGTGCTCTTATTATATATTTGCTCCAATATTGCTGGTGTAATTCTTTTGACCATATCCCACTTGCCTTAAATTACTTCCTGTCCAGTCCTCATTTGTGGCACCCATACCAGAACTACTTGACAGTTTTCTGATCTGCAGCCATTAAGACTCCTGAACAGTGCATTCAAACATACCTTAGCATTTAATAACTGCTTGTGCTCTTTACCTTTCTCCCCATAGAAATCAGTCCCCTCTAACAAGAAACTCACTCAGCAATTCCACCCCCTCACTGGCCAAGGCAGTGTGCTAGATAAACAGTCCCAGTCAAGCTGTTGACCCTTTCTGTCTTGACTACTGTCACCGGTTGAGGTAATAAGGACCAGAGTGTATGACTGTCTGACTAATTGGTGCAGTTGGTTTGTTTCACGTGACACCATGATATATCATGGTTACTCTATTACTGTCCTCTGTAGAGGAGCTGAATTAATACCCACTGATATCTCTGCCACTGTGGTGCTTTTTCAGACAAACCTGAAACCTCTTTCACCAAAAATGTTGCACATGCATGGACATCAATATGCCACAGTCTAACCAACACATGCAACTGTATGTTTTATACCACATTTTAGCCAAATCTGACAGAAATGGCCCAAGTGAACTTTTGAAAAGATATTCAGATACAAGAGCAACAGTGGTAAATGTTAGTCAAAGAATATTGATTGCCTGTGAAAGATGTATTGTGATTTTGTAAGTGCTATATAAAACAAAGAGCCCTATCATTTGTGCCCTATGATGGAGTGCTTAATGAGCCCACTGCTGGTAACATGTCTTCAGTGGTAGCAAGACAAGAAGAGACAGACTGCATACAGAAGCGTGAGCATTATTGAGCCTTATTACACCTGTCTCAATGACGAAATCCACTGTTCACTCTTTAATCTATTATGGACAAAATGATGCAGTGTGTGTTGTGACAATAATGTATATATATATATATATATATATATATATATATATATATGAACAAGACAGACATGAGATATTGTGGATGAACATCCAGACCAGATCAGAATTTTTTTTTTTGTTTGTTCCACTGTTCCTTTTTTTTTTTGGTTGTATGATCCTGTATTTATCACTTTAAGGTATTAAAGTGTGGGTTTGTTTCATAGAACAGTGCCCAGTGGGCAAAGCAGAGGCAAGAATGGCAAACCAACTTCTTTGAGAAAGAAGACAGAAGAGAAAGAAAGAAACCTTGAGCATATTGGTATTCAGCTGTAGTCCTGATGTACAGCACATGCTTCTGTCTTCCTTACACTCGCAGAGCTGTTTCACTCTTCAGCGGTATGAAGCCAGTCCTCTGAAAGAGGAACACATCACGCCCTCCTTTGTGGTCGTATCATCGTGTACTAATCCTCTGCGCTGTTTCTGCAACCTCTGTCTGCCAAAGGTTTAACACAACACCACTAGTGGCTGCGTGCTGGGTCTGCAGACCCCTGCCTCGCGTAAATAAAGTGCTCAGACTTGTCCTGCCATGCCATTTGTGCATCGCTTCGAGCTGCTGTCAGTCAGCAGATGGGAAAAGCACTTGGGAGCTTCTTCCTCCTTCAGCTTGGCCTAGTCCCAAGGACCATGTGCACACACAATCCAAAACAGCATGCTGGAAAAGGCAGTGTTGGCTTTATTTGTATGGTGTTCAGTGAAACCCCCTTTAACTGCATGACTTAAACAGGATTGAAATAAACTCTCATTAGTGTTCGTGGTTTTACTGTGGGTATGGTAAAAAATGTCTAAAAGTGTTAAAGGTGCCCTTCCATGAAAGATATGGCATAGCTAAGGCACAATTCCCAACAGAATGAGCTACATTACCTGGCTGCAGACCTTCTTTGAGTTTCTCAAAATATGTGTAAAGGCAAACACAAAAAGAGCTCAAAAGCATTTTCCATTTACAGTTCAAAGACTACATTATACTGGAAAAGAGTATTTTTCAGTGTAAAGTATAAAGTTGATATCAAGTGTTAAAGTTAAAGCAAATGTGTTTCTTTTTATAAATGTATTTAATTCTGTTTAATTAAGGTTGTACCTCATTAATTTGCATTCATGTGTAGAGGTATTTATGTGTGTGTGCACCTGACATTTTATTGACAAATTGTGCCACTTATGTATTTAATTGTTTTTTCTAGCTGCAATGTAAATGTCTCACATGGCTATTTTGCATGTTTTTTGTCTCTAGTTGCATACAAACCATGCTCATTCTAGACATTTGCTTACCAAGCAAAACCTGGAAGTTGTAAGCAAAACAGTGTCTCTCTGCCATCCTGCATAAAACCTCCACCACCATTTACATTTTATATTTACATTTACGGCATTTAGCAGACGCTGTTATCCAGAGCGACTTAGAAAAGTGCTTTGTCATTTACTCATAGAATATATTCAAGTATAGTATAGTCGGTTAGAATTAAACATACCAACGAACTAGAATACTGTAGAATACAGAGATGAATGCTGATACCTAGAAGTGCAAAATACATAAGGTCTATCTTAAACAATGATAAGTGCTATAAACAATAAGTGCTAGAGTTTGTTAAAAAGCATAAATAGTGCCCTACAATAAGTACTAAATTAGTCAGTCAATAAGGGAGCAGTGTCCGTTGTCCTTTAAATATTCTGCAAATAGATGGGTCTTCAGTCTGTGTTTGAAGACTGCAAGGGACTCTGCTGTCTGAACAGCAAGCGGGAGTTCATTCCACCATCTTGGAGCCAGGACTGAAAATAGTCTCGATGCTTGTCGTCCATGAGACCTGAAGCAAGGTATTTCAAGCCGAGCGGTACTTGAGGTTCGAAGTACTTGAGGTACGGCTTGGGCTTACTCGAGGTACGGATCGGGGTACGGACTGCCAGGTTGCCATGTTAGCTCTCACAAAATACACATTACAGTTTTAACCGAACCATTCAGCAGATCTACAGTACTTTTTTTAGAGCTATTAGCACATTGTTGCAAAGCCAAACCTAAGTTTGTGTGACTATAAACCTTCCATGGTCTTCCATAAAGACTTATTCTCACATTGATTTAAGATAGAATGTACAGTAAACATTACCCTTTCTTAATAACCTAAGATCATACTGATCTTATCTGGTCAAAATCCTAATTTAAATCAAAACCATAGACTACAGCAATGTTCTTACACCTAATCGGTCGGCTCTCATTCAGGTCAGAGGCAGACTGGAATTGTTATCATGAGTTAGCTAGGCCAAAGCAGACTCACAGAGAAGACCCAAGACCAACAAATTGGATTCAATTATCTGCAGGCCAGGATGAAGGGCATTCACAGGCACTGTCTGAAAGCTATAAACAATGTAGTTAGAGCATGCAACATGAAAATCTTGCAGTGGACGTCACGTGAGAGAGAGACAGAATATTCTTACCAATGTCTACAAGAAAGCTGACAAATATTGAAACTAAATGCAGGATATACAGAAGTAAACCATCATTTTCCATAGTCTTTTCCCACAAAACATCCCTGAAGATGTTTATGCTCTGGAGCTATCTGGTCGTCTTTTTTTTTTTTTTTCCCGTCCCGTGTGGAGTTTTCCACTTTATGGAAGAACCAGAGGAACACATTACAGACCGTCTGAGTAAACACATCATGCAGGGAGTAGTGTGTGTGTGTGTGTGTGTGTGTGTGTGTGTGTGCATGCGAGCTATAGATCATAATCCTAAATCAAGGTTGCTGGTGGCAGGAAGTGCTTTATCTTCAGCTGGAGCAGTGGGAGAGGTGTGCCCCCCCTTCTGTGAAGCTCTCTCACACACTCACACACCACGTGTCAGCAGCACTAACACTGCTAGCACTGCTATCACAAACGACGGCTGTTCAGGAACAAGAAGCACAAATAAGAAGCACTCCTTGTTACTTTTAAAGGCATAGTAGTGCTTTTAGTTCTTATTTCATCATGTTAATGTAAAGATTTTTCAGTACTGCTTTTAAATGCAAACGTTGTTACCTGAGCCAACAGGCTCTTGATTTGGATGCATTATTCATCACAACTCGAGTGTAAAGGGAAGAGTCCAGTCCGATTGTACATGTTTTCTAAAGGTCTTGGTATATTAGGCTAACTTATAGGTCATTTCAGAATATAATGATAATGCTGAAATGTTTTCAAATGTTTGGTTTCCTCTGGCTAATTGACTCACGACCTACTGAACTTCGGACAAATACAAATACAAATAATGCTGTCACATAATAGTTATGCTGGAAAATCCAAAATTACGCTGGAAATAGATGGGGCTAAAATAGTGTTCTGTTTCAAGAATATGCAAATACAAATGTACGTAGAATTCCTTCTTAATGGATATTCAGTTAATTTTGAGCCTGAGGCAAAAAAAAAAAGAAAGTGCTGATTCCACATCACTGACAATGTGTAGTGTTTTACAAGAGTAAGCAACACTGAAAGCTTATGTTTAAATTATTGACAAGCTATTAGCAAATTAGACCAACAAACCATGAGATTTTCCCCATTCCCCAGTCTTAGGACCATGCTTCAGACTTAGTACTCTTAGAAGACTGAAAAATCTCCAGAGTGCTGTTATCTTCTGCCATGTTTTTACTGACACAAGACTATGCTGCATGCTGCGTCTGCGTGCTTTTGTCTGGAAGACTGTTGCTTTGGTTGATGCTGGACATGATTCAACCTGGGAACTTCGGGATTCAGCTTAGGGAAGTTCTTACTTACTGATTCAAGGTTCCGGTACAATGTGTATTGGCAAAAAGCAGTTGTCAAATGATGGATGGAAAAAAAACAAAAAACAAAAAACATTGACATCATGTTGAATGTCTAAAGTGTTTCAGACCTCACAAAGCAGAGAGCTCATTTAGGCATAGGAGAGAGAAAGAGGCCTAGAGGTAATAGCATTTCCTTACACCAAACTCTCAGAATCAGTCCTGCTAGAGCACATCCTGAATGATCGCTCTCACTGAAATAACCATTCCCGCGATATTCCCGAGATAACCATTCGGTTGGCTTCAGAAGAAATAACTGTTTTTAAAGAGATGCTGTCCTATGAAACTAGAGGGTATGGGGCTTGGCTGTTTTCTTTTCCCATTGTACAAATGATAAAATGGCATTATGGACCTAAACAGAAATACTATTAATTATATAAAGGAGAGGCACTTATTTTTCAGTAATTTATTTATTTTAATTTTATTTAATGACATTTTTTATTTTAATGACAGATGATGACTGCTATATTTAGGGACAGGACTTATGAGGAACCAAAGTGAGCTGTGTGTGCTGAGCTGAGAAAGGTCACTCTCTCCGTACATCCCGTCAAACATCACTTATCCTAAAGGCTTCATACCAGGATTAGCCACGAAAGCCTGGGTGACCTTCCTGCTGAGCCATATTGCTCAGGTGGTTTTCATACGTAATCCTATTGGTTGACAAGTCATCTGTTAATAATTGTGTGTGGGACAGGATCAGGGTGTGGAACCTGAGATGTGTGTCCATCAAACTGTCAGTGTTCTGACAGATAACCTAATGCCAGTGCAGGATCCTGCAGACAATGTTATCAATCAACACAGGTTCTCACACAGTATCTATAGTGTTTGTGTGTGTGTGTGCGTGCGTGTGTGTGTGTGTGTGTGTGTGTGTGTGTGTGTGTGGAGGGGTGGGTGTTAGATAGAGAAAGAGCTCAAATAGGAAGATTGGTGGTGGAGTTATACATATACCATTGCAACACACACATACAAACACACACACACACACACACACACACACACACACACACACACACACACACACACACACACACACACACACACACCACACACATATATACATACATATACATACATGGTTCATTGTTGCATTCAGGGCAGATGTGTGTAATTACCTGTATGAGACATTGTGTCCACATTAGTAAATATGATCTTAGGATGTCTTAAGTCTTAGTAAACATGAGGATGAGGTTAGGCTGTGGTAAAGGTGAGGCCAATTTTGAGGGACCCGGCCTCACGATAGTGCATGGCCAGCACCCTCCATAGAGCTCTCTATATGAGAGTTCCACCGAAGATCTGATGAGCCTCATGTTACCCTAATTACAGGATAGTCTTTTTGTTCTGGCAACAGATAGAAAAGATGCAAGGGAATGAGAGAGAGAGAGAGAGAGAGAGAGAGAGAGAGAGAGAGAGAGAGAGAGAGAGAGAAAGAGAGAGAGAGAGAGAGTCAGAAAGAGAGAGAAAGAAAAAGTAGAGAAATGTTTGTTAACAAGGGAAGAACAGTCCCTACACTTTATGAACTAGGTTGTTAGCGGTGAATATTGTTAGGTATATTGGCAATGTTTATTCAATCAGAGAGAGAGCAAATGGTTAGCAGTCAGGTTCTGAGTTTCAGTATACCTATGTCTTTCACTACACTTTAAAACCACATTGATGTTTACTTTAAACTCAGTCTTTAGAGCGTCAGCACTCTTCGGCCTCCCCTCATTTTCTTTCTGTCAAAGCTCAGCAGCTAATCATAAACAATCAGTTTGGGTGTGAGCGGAAGGTTGACTGGATTAGATTCAGAATTGTGACAAATAGCATCCATTCAAACTGCCATCCACACACATCTGCTGGGAGTCAAGCAGCATCAAAGTAAGTGTTACAGGTGACAGGTTTTTGTATATGTGTGTGTCTCACATCAGTAAAGTTGAAAATGTTTATGTGTGTGTTTATGTGAAACGTGTGCCAGCATGCTTACGCTCCCCTGTGGGCCTGTGGATGGTTTGTGGGCGATCTGTGTCCACTTAACCTGCTCCAGCAAAGGGTTCAACCCAGTCTGAGCCATGGCCATTACTTTAGCCTGTGCTCAGTAGACTGACATCACTGATCCTGCATCAGCTCAGATAGGTACTTTCAGACATAGGGCTGTGTTATTCTAGTCAGGTTCCAAGGCTCTGCACTCTCTTTTCACTAAGAGGTCGCCTTGTGATGCTTGTGGTAGAACAGGATGCATCTACATTCTTTCTCATTGTCTGTTCCACCACAAAACTGAATTCCGATTTGCCGATAGAAGTGATATGCTAAAACAATACCGCTGTCAATTCCTGGCACCAGATAATGCCATCAGAAGTCAGGGTTAATGCCATTTCTCAGTAAGCAGCGTGGTAAGTTAATGGATGTATCCACTACTGACTGCACAGAGTCAGTAGAGATAAAATCTAGAACTGTTTTGCCCTCTAGTGGTAAACTCTTGCACAGACTTTAATGTGTGAAGTAATATCTATATTATTTTGCAACCACTATTTCACTTTTGCATGGGTTGTCTTTGACAATGGTTTTCTTTGACAATGGCTGTTCTTTGGCAGGGGCACAGAATTACATTTATATAAGATTAACTTTGTCTCTACAAAGTCCAAAATCTTCAGCTCACAAACATCGAGTATACATGCCTCATCCACCTTCTTTCCTGCAATAATATAAACATTTGCTCCATTGCTAGATTATTCATCATGGCCTGGACAGTTTTTTTTTTTTATAGCTAAGAGTGATCTTGGAAAATGTCTACATAGCAGAAATGTTACCCAAAGATGCCAGCTAGGTCATAAGCCAGCCTGATAGAGAGGGCATTACATTGATGGATTTCGGTAATAAAAGGTCAAAACGTTCAGGACGTGACAAGGATTTTGTGACTGAGGAAATGCATGTGTCAGCATGAACAAGTAACTCAATGGTCTCAGGAGCAGCGAGAGAGATAAAGGTATTGATAAACTTGCATGGAATGTGCATTTACACATTGGAGCTTTTATTTCCATTTTTATGCTAATATTTCTTATCTTAAAAAATATTAAAACATTTTAAAAAATCATACATTATCCTTGTAAAGGGCTGCTACCTGAGTAACCTTACATCCTCCCACTAGAGAGCAGCATCTTACCTCCATATAGTAAAATGTGAAATTTATGCATAGCAAAACTAAAGAACAGTTCCCCACATATTTTCTGGACACAATATTTCTTACTTTGCTGGATAATCTGAACCATGTCTGCTCCTCTGGAATTGCTCTTACCCTGTCTTCTGGGATCAGAGCCCTGCTGTCTGTTCTGATGTTAAGATTGCTGCAAACGCCCCACTTAACACACACAGCATCTGTTACCTAAAACTTTTGTCGTTCTAACCAGCAAATCTAGTGAGCTATTCATTACAACAGTATCTCCAAGCAGTCATACTTGAATGAGTGAATATTTCTGCAGTAATAATATATTGGGCTAAAAAAAAACAAAACAACTGTCTAACAGCAAGAACAGCCTAACTGTCAGAACAGCAAGCCTGGAGGAGTATCCTAGACGTATTACTGTGCAGTGAAGAACAGTTTTAAACTAAGAAGAGACCTTGAATTTTTCTTAGGCTCAATTAAATTGTCTTTCAGTAAATTAAACCTAAATTAAACAAATCCGACACTTATTTCTCTTCTCAGAGAGATGTAAAGAATGGAATCCTTTCTGGATTTCTTTTTCATTAATCCTAATTCTATCCTATTGATAAAGGCAGGTTGCTTTATGAATGAAGCTGTAGTTTTTTCCTAGGATATTCAGATATTCAATATTCAAGTTTATAGCCTTGCAAATCCAGTGTCAACCCCATTAAATTTTAACCATGTTTAATGTTAAAGTTGTATTACTCGAGTTGTAATTACTCTACATATTAGAGTTGTATTACTCGAGACTCAAAATCACATATTGATTGTCTCAGTCTTGACACCTGCATGAATTTTTACTCAGTCTTGTCTCAGTCTCTTCCTAATAACTGAGATGATTATTAAGTATCTCATCCATAAAAAAAAAAAAATTGCTGGAGTAGTTGCTTTGATCAGGACACGACAACCATTTAGGACACCTTTTTACTCACTGATTATTTGGCACATTAAACTTCACATCAAACTTTCTGGATAAGAACGGCAGCATAATTTAAATATAAATGACCTTTTAATGACAAACACTTCTATGTCATGCATGTTTGTGAGCTGCAAATATCCCAGTATCGTGTTGAGGATTTTCATTTAACAAGCGGGAATGGTAACAGTAGAGATTAGCTCTCATTAGTTTTCCACAAATAGTTTTCTATTCTGTCAAAGTTTGAAGAGTTTGCAAAGAGTCATGTTATAATCATTGTATTTTTATTAATTTTTTTATTATTAAGTATCGCAGGTTACAGAATCTGTTCTTTATATCACTATAAATGTTTTCTGGTTAATACAACTCTTTTTTGTTTATTTATTTAACTCTGAGTGCAGACAACTCACTATGCACCTATGGAAAAAGAAATCAAAATGATTGCCCGCACACAAATATGCATGCACGCGCGCACACACACGCGCACACACGCTCACACACCACACACCACACACACACACCACACACGCACACGTGCACACACACGCACACACACACACGCAAATAATAATTAATTAAATAATTTAACCTCTCTTTTCCATCCTTTTATATTCAACCTTGCTTTTCTTTTTTTCCTTTCTGTATTGAGTGCCATCATGTTAAACATTTAGATGGTGTGGTAAGATATTGTGTCTGAACATTAACTAGAGATTACAGATTAGAGATGGCCATGAGTGTGCTGGGCTTTACAGTTTATGCAGTGTTCCAGACCCCAGGACAACCAGGACAGCAATGCGCCAATATGTGTGTGTTTGACTGCATATACATGGTTGGACTTATGAGTGTTTCACAGATTGAGAACTCAGCCTTAATCTTAAAGAGTGGATCAGTCTTTTTAAGTGGTGCACAATAAACCCAGGAAGCATAATGAATTGAAGTCAAATCCCTTCCTCCACAAAGAATATAATCCCTCACTGACATTGTTTTTTTTGTTGTTTGTTTGTTTGTGTGTGTGTGTGTGTGTGTGTGTTAGCGCATGCGCGCATGTCTGCATGCATCTGTATGTGTATATATAAGTGTTTATCAGATATTCTACTAGGGAGATTATGAATTTATCAGCACACTGTTTTTCAAAAAAACATTTTGCTTCTAGTACAGTTTTTGTTTCTTTCTGCTTCACCCTGTACAAACACTATGAAAGGGGTTCTACTAATCAGACACTCTGAATAGTCCCTAAAAGGTTATAAGTAGACTTTGTAAATGTTAGAGCTGTATTAGTTTAATCAGTTCTGTCACAATGGAAAAAACAAACAAACAAAAAAACAACTTCCCAGCTTGAGAAATACTGCTTAACCATAACTCACACAGGTAGCCTTGCTCACTATAAAGACACCAGTGATATATGTTTCCTCTGTTCTTGTTTTGTATGTTTAAACGTGGTCACTCTGTGTGTTGTTTATGACAGCTATTGTTTACACTCTTCTGAGTTGTCCTTATTTGAGGTGATTCTTAAAAAAAACATCAAGTAAAACAATGGGTTTTAGATACCTATATATTTTCAATATCTCAATGTTGGCTTTTTACATGTGGAAGACATTTTTGAAACATACAGTATTGTCAGCAGAAATGTCTGAGCCCATATATTGTTCAAGACTCCATACATATTTACAAGGAAATACTGAACATTTAAATTCAGATTAATGTTCTAGTTTACTAGATAGTATATCTGAATTTATCTGGTATCTTTTTCCTTTTTGTAACACCAACTACACTTTTAATGAAGAAGCCTAATGAATACAATCACATCATATAGTAATAACATAATATCCCCATATCTTGGTAAGAGTAAAACAAGCTATTACTCTTCTGTAAATAAGAGGTGCAGAGTGTAAGTATTATACGGTGGTAAAATACATTTTTTATCTGAGATTTTATTACATTTTACCATTTAGATAAGGAAGATCAAAGACATTCAATCACCCAGGCAGAATTCTGAAAGGCCTTGACATGAGTGTTAAGAACAAATTGTGACTGGATTGATGTAAGGCACCCATGCTTGCTCACAATACAATATAGTGTTTAGTATGCATGCATAGGAGGTTTGTTCCAAACTGCTTTCAAACTGCTACACACCACCCATGCTACACACTCAGCACTCAAACCAGATGGTGTTAGGTTTCCTGTAATCCATGTATCATACCCTCTGGTTCTTCCACAGCTGGGATTATATAATGGCTCAATCTCTGTTAGCCCCCTGTGTCTCTCTCCTGCTCTATCGCTCTCTCTATTAAAGAGAACAACTGTCAATCTGTCAGTCTTCTGAGAATATGTACTACCAGATATCATTCTTGTTTCTCCACATGCGGTAAGAGGGAGCAAGGCAGCTATTCTTTTACTTTAAATGCCATTTATACTGTGCCACTACAGGTTTGGAGGCTATAGTAATCTGTGTAGACTTTGTATGAACTTTGTATGAAATTACATTCAACATCTACAAGACTGAAAAAGTGGCAGACTGAGTGGATGAGAAGGGTTTAGCAAGGTGGGTACAAAAAAGAGAAGGTTTTGAGAAGGTTTACATACTCTGTAGTTCTCTATAAGATTATCATGGTTGCTGTTGCAATTCTTGTGGTAACAGTAAAATCCATCCAAGAGAATCTAGCTGCACAAAGTAATCAAAAGAAGAGTTCATTGAAGGCTATAGATTTGCTGTATGTGGTTATTGATTTTAGATTATATCCTACAAACTGAAGCATTGATATTGTGAATATAATATAGGTTGAAATGAGGTTTAATCTTGCATTTTAATGTTGCATATTCTCTCAAATGCATAAATACTCACTGGTCACTGTCTTTTTAGACTTTTTATTACTTACTATATGTAAAGGGTTGTTTAGCAACTGGTAGTTCAGTGGTTAAGGTACTTGACTTGTAAATGGAAGGTTGCTGGTTCAAGCACCACTACCAAGTTGCCACTGTCGGGCCCTTGAGCAAGGCCCTTAACCCTCAATTGCTCAAGCTGTCATAACTGTAAGTCACTGTGGATAAAAAGCATCAGCTCAATGCTGTAAATGTATGATTTTGTGTGTTAGTAAACAGGCTGAGCAGGCAGAGGCAGAGTCGGCAAAACCAGGGCTTTAATATATAAGTAAAGGGGCAATCCAAAAATGCAGAATAACAAGCAGCAGTCAAAAATAGAAAAAGCAAAAACCAGGCAATGCTTTAGCAAAACAGGGCAAACCTTAAAGCAGTAGATCAAAACAGGCAAGGAAACAATAACAGCTTTGTTCATACTTGCAAGTACTGACTGAGACTTCGCAACGAATATGAGACACAAAGTTGTTTCAGTACAAAGGGAATCAAACAGGGGACTTACAAATAGGCAGGACTAATTGACAGGAATTAGAATGAACAAGGTTGACATGAGGATCATGGAAAATGTAGTACATAGAAGTGATGACAGGTGTACTGGGAGGGGTGCATGTGAATTTTTTGGAGGAATGAAGACTGTGCAACCAATGCATGAAATCAGGAACATAATACATTTGCAGAATCTAGAATACTGACTTACTTACCCCTGACCAGAGTAGCTTCAGTGATTGTCCTGGACATGGAGCCCTTCTTACTACACTACAGTGGTCATCAGTTATGGCTGATAATGTTAATTGGTTGCGTAAAATATTTTATGATGAAATTAATATAGAAAATGGTATTTAAAAAAAAACTGTCCTCTAATTAACACTGCTCTCCCCAGGTGTGTGCTTCCCATGCATGGTGGATGTGGTGCCGGTAAAGAATGAAGATGGAGTGGTGATCATGTTCATCCTAAACTTCGAGGTCATGACTGATGACACACCGCACAACCCCGCCCTGCAACTCAACCACCGGCTGCCTCTCTCGTGGCGACCCATAAGTAAGTCTCCGTTCTTCTCCATTCTCACACTCACACATTTTATTTTTCACTGGCTCAATCACTGGCCCTATGTATTTACTAAGGCCGTTTCTTTCTCTATATGCGTCTTTCTCTCTCTTTCTTTTGCTGTCTCTGTCTCTCCTTCTCTCTCTCTCTCTCTCTCTCTCTCCCAATATCAGATCGATCATGGCGTCTCCGACTGCGTCTGCCTCTCCTGCAGTCCCACAGTGCCAGCCAGTCCTCTCTTCAGGAAGACCCTGAGACTGGCCGCGTCGTAGCCCTTCGTGGCACCGCCCCTCTCCCAGCCAGCAGCAGCCACGAGTCGCTGGCTCTGACTGAGCTCTTGTCCCTGAGAGAGCACGAGCAAGCACGGCCTGGCACTGCCACCACTGCTACCGCTGCCACAGAAACCCCCTCGTCCTCACTGTGGCTGGAGGACAGGCGCACCCTGCTGGGCAGTGATCTTACCTCCTCGTCCCCGGGCCCTCCGCCGGCCCCGGCGCTGCCACTGGGTCAGTCCTCTCCGCGGCCCCCCAGGCTGAACACGGAGGCCTCGGTGTCCAACTGCAGCCTGACGCCCAGCCGCTCACGAGAGAGCTTCCACAGCATGCGCCGCGCCTCTTCCGTGGACGACATCGAGGCCATGAGGCCCGAGTGGGAGCGCAAGCATGGCCCCCGAGTCTCCAGTAGCAGCACGGGTGAGCTGCTCAGGCATGATGCCCTGCGATTGGTCCTCAGGGTACACAATACAACACCAGGCAGGCAGGTCTGAGAGGAGAACTACTGAAGTGGCAAGACCTAAGTGCATCATATTAGGAGCTCATAAATTTCCTTTCAGTTTACTGCTTCATCTTGTCTGTAGTTGAGTGTGGCAGGTAATTATACAGAGAAACAGTATGTTTTGGACAGAGGTCCTTCATCAGCTGTGCAGGCAAAGCACACACACACACACACACACACACACACACACACACACACATACACACACACACACACACACACATACTGAAGGTTGCTAATTCAAGGTTGCCATTCTTGGGCCCCTGAGCAAGGCCCTTAACCCTCAATTGCTCAAGTTGTATTCAGTCATAATTGTAAGTAACTTTGGATAAAAGTGTCAGCTAAATGCCATAAATGTAAATTTAAAAAAAAATATATAGCATTGCATGCATTATTATTCTGTCAGTGGACCCGCCACACTGCCCTTTTACCCAGCCACACATTTTCACAGGTGCAGTGAACAACAAGTCCACGATCCTGAACTCTACCTCTGACTCAGACCTCATGCGATACCGTACCATCAGTAAGATCCCCCAGATCACTCTCAACTTTGTGGACTTCAAGCCGGACCCACTCATTGCACTTCCTCCTGGGGAGATAGACATCATTGCTCCATGCAAGCTCATGGACCGCACACACAATGTCACAGAGAAGGTCACGCAGGTAGGGCCGAGCGCTTTCTACTAATTGGGCCACTTTCCACAGGGAGTGTATTATTTTAAATTTTCATAGTGGACATTCTTTCTGATGGTTTGAAGACAAAGTTGCAAAATGCTTTTTTGGACTTTTTGTGTTTTATTTAAGTAGTGTAAAAATTAAGCTTATATTTTTAGATTTTGAAGGAAATTTGGGTAAGAAAGATTGCAATGAGTCACTGAGGTGCATTCAGTTTGGCATGCTGACTATGCCTGAAAATGTGCTGGTCTTGTTTTGGCAAGTTCTGCTATTTAGATCTTATGCAGATTTAGAGGTTCACAAGCCATCAGCATTCTGACTCCTACTTTTGACATTTGGCTTCACTGTGTACAGCTAAGGCTGATATGTATAGTGCCATATGTTTGTCATGTGTCTAATAGTCTGCACGCTTATATGGGCATTTAGCACCAAATGATCAGTTGGCTGTTCTGGGTATGAATCGCAGCAGATGCTTTAATGGCACATCTGTTTCTTTGGTGATTAACTCTTAGAATGGCAAGACTCCAGAACTCCTGTTTCATCACTTTGACGGCAGCAACAATGGTCCAGCAGTGCTAGCAGCAGGTGATCCTGGCTTTGGCAAAGCCTGAGTAAAGCAGTCTTTTCATTTGTTGTTGTTCATCTTCTTGGGTTAGATTGGCATCAACAGTTCTCTTTTCCAGATGCATGAGGATTATAAATGTGATAAAATGGCCAAGTGAGAAAATGCATTATTAATTTAAGACATGATTATTTTGAGTGTATAATGTGGAAAGTCTGGTTTGTTTTTTTAAATGCAACATGTTTGTTTTATCAGAGTTGCATTGTAGGGTCAGTTGTAGAACTTCTCACCCTCACACTGAAACACAACCTTACTGTACAGTCAAGTAGTGTACTGGGTGTACCCATGTTAAGCTAATGCACCTCCATGTCATGCGGCTGGCCTGGCCCTCTCAGCTGGGTGCACCCAGGTTAAGCACACACAGAGCAGATTTATATCATGTGCAATGCATCATGCCCCTGCCTGCTTGTGGTTTGTGATGTGACAGTCATGCGCCAGAAAGCTTTTTTGGGGGGGAATTCCAGGCAAATAATGTTTACAGTGGATATGTTTTATAGATTGGGATATTCTTCTTTGTGTTTGTGATACAAATGTGACATCATTTAGTATTTCTGAAATTTAAAAAAAATACTTTATATCATCTTATAATAAATTTAAAAGTCTTTGGTTAAAAATAACAGCAATTTCCAAAAAACAAAAGAGGAAACACAAAACTGATCACTTTTTCTCTGTAGTTCACATAGTATAGGGCTCACATACATCAGTCTCCTTGGAGAATAAAGTGTGAGATCTTTTTTTTTTCCATCTTTCCTATCGTAATAAATACCAGTGTATGGACAACAAGGAGCTGACCCCCACTTCTCCTCTGAGATGCTTGATATATACGTGGGCTTGAGGATGGCATGTCTAAGTGTTTTATAGCGTGTTCTGTGTGTGTATACTGTGTGTTGATGAGCAACTATTGAACTGCATAAATTACACCTGAGAACCTGCTAGCACCAGCTCCCCCTTAGACATGTGGGCGTGGCCTCAACATCTCTAGTGTCCTCACTGTTCACAGCTCCCAGGTTGTCATGGTGATGAAGGACTCTCTCTCTGTGGAATAGATCCATCTGATCAAGCCTTACTGAATTACTGATTAGGTTTGCACTCTGATGTCATAATAAACTCATGAAGTCATAACAATTTTTCACAGCAGAATCAGATAAGGCAGAATGTGATAATTTTTGCTGCAGTGAGTGTTAAATGTATTTGCATATGATTCTATACGGTAGCTAGTGTGTGTGTGTGTGTGTGTGTGTGTGTGTGTTGCGCTTAAAGCTTTCATTTCCTTGGTTGCACAGCTCATCGGGCCATTTGGCTATTTTATTCAGGTGAAAAAGCAAGGGCTCTCCAACCCTCCAAACTGCAGAACACAACACATACTGCTCTTAATTGTTAGTCATTTTTTAGTTAGTAAACTGTCCTTTATTTGTGTATTTGTGTGTGTGAGTGTAGGGGGTGGGGGGATGGGTGTAGTTGCTGTGTTAGTGTGTGGGTTTGTGTGTGTGTGTGTTTGCGGGTCTTTCCTTATCACCTCTAAGGGACCTATTCAAAGTCTAGTGGAATGTATGTGTGCTTGTGTTTATAGCTCAGGTGCAGAAAAAGTAGGCAGGTCACAGTGCTCAGGCAGAAGACACCAGCTGTGCCTTTAATTCATGGTGGGATATTTTTAACACACAAACACCCACACACCCCCAAACACCCACACATACACCCCCCCCCCAAACACACACACACACACACACACACACACACACACACACACACACACAGCAACGCTAGTTTATTGATATGACACTTTTAATACACAGTGGTAATTCAAAGGGCTTCAATGATAGTTGCTACGTAGATAATTAAAACTATCGCTTTAAATTGATTAAATAGAACAAATATTAAATAGAGATCTAAAGATGGGCTGTAACTGGACTATAGCTTCCCTTAACACACAGCAAGTCTAACAACCATTTAACCAACTGCATCACCTCCGTTCAAACTGATGTGTGAAGCCTGTAATAGTATGCATAATCCGCTCATGTCAGTACAACACTGCTACAGCCCTGCTGTCTTCAAGTTCGCAACAATATACTTAAAATAAAGAGAGAAAATAATACACAATAAAACACAATTTTAATTTAAAGTGCAATAGATTTTACCACCAAAAAGTAGCAAACAATATTTATAAATGTAATTATTTATTATTGTTATAATTTCCTTTAAATTGCAGCTCACATGAGTGAAGAATCAGATTGCTTTGTAGTTCTTAATTTGAACCAGGTCTCCCACACGGATGCAGCCATGTTTAAAAATAGATGTACACACTCTCTGAAAGGTCCAGGCCACTAGATGTCAGTATAATGGCTGTTTCATAATCTGGCGAAGAATCATTGGGGGAAAAAATACCATTGCTTCTTTAATGTTTATGATTTGTATTGTATGTTATTTGGGAGTGTAAATATAGCTAAATATAATCATGTCTGTGTACTTTTAAATCATATTAAATGTGTATATGGTTTATACATAATATATGCCCCTAATGAGAAGTAGCTAGCAACATGCTAACTTATGATTTAACGTTAATAATTCCCTGTTTTTGCAAGATGTGAATTTAGGTTCAGAGACTGATTGGGAGGTATGGTGGACTTGTGGTGGACTTGTGGTATGGTGGACTTTTTGATAAGTGATAATTAATCCTTGCATGTGCAGTTAAGGAACAATTACCCACAATTCCGCAAAACTGGCTGATGTTGCACACTTAAACACACGGTCATTTACTATCACTAGCACCATTAGTATGTGAATTATGCTGTGTGTGCTTGCTGCGCATTCCATTGAAAGAGCTCGCTCTCCCACTTTTAGCTTGGCCGAGGAATTGTCCTGCTCTGATACAGTAGCAAAGTTGGAGAAATGGGAAGCTCTTTGTGCTGGTAAAATGCTAAGATCTGATGAACATGCCTAGAGTCCCCTAGAACATGCAGAACACACATTAACTTTAACTGATGAATCCTATATTTAAAGTTGTGAATGGTCAATGGTTCACAGTGGGTAAATTTAAAAGTGCTCTTGGATGTGTTTTATGTTGTTTTTATTCTCAGTATTGTGGTAAAAATGCAACAGCAGTGAACATTTGGTTTATGCCTTTCATTATTGCTTTAACTCATTATATGGGGCTTTTTCCCCAACCAGTGTAGTTAGTATGGAAATGTTATGGATTTAATGCTTTTATAGAATCTGAAAGAAGTATGTAACCATCAGCAGTGTATACCCATTCACAAGTACTAGGGATCAAACACACCCAGGAGATCAAACCAGAGAGGTCTGTGCTTGTGTCAAAGTTCACTTTAAAGTTCACTTGGACATGCCAAAGCCATAACCTCCTTGATCACATAAAACCTCAGATTAAAGATTCACCACCTCTCTGTGTAAGCCTGTAGGGTCTGGTGATGTAATTTATACAAAGTGTGCAACACAATCATTTAAAGTAAATGACTTGTGTTAATTATTCTGTTTAGTTCTAAAGCAGTTTTTCCTTTCAGTCCACTGGGTTTTTGTACACCAAAATTTCTGCAAGTCAAACTTTTGAACAATAAAGGTTCTGGATCTAGGATTTCATATATGAATTGAAAAGGTGAATGTTCTAGTGTTATGTTTAGAGCTGGAGTTGTAAGGATAACTCGGAATCATTATGTCATTTTCTTAAGTGCCAAACCTGTAAGAAAGATGCAATAGAAAGGGACAAGGAAGATACCCCATTATTTGTTTTTTTGGCACCTATGTCAATGCTGTCTACATGTGTAAGTGGAACATCTTGTAGTTTTAAACATCTGGGGTCCCCCCTCTTCTGCTGTTCAGCTCACTCAGATGATAATTTCCTACATCAGAGCTTTCCCGAGTCACGACCTCCATTATTCGATGTATGTCTGTCAGAACCTGGACTGCTTCTTCCAGACTGGCTTGAAAGTCTGCAGCCTCGAGCTTGGCCTTGGTGTCAGCCAGCCATGGGCCCTGGCATCTGCAAGGTTGTTGGGCAATGCAGTCTATCACATCATACCAGAACATCTTTAATCAGCAAGAGGACCCGTAAACCCACTGTTCCTCTGTGTATGTAGAATTTAACTATATACCTGTCCTTGAGATTGTCAGCAGGACACATTGCCTGCCCAGCATCCTCCAGATATAGGTAGATTTGATTGATGCAGGTCAAAGTGTCAGACAGCTGGGTGGAGGTCTGAGTGATTAGAGCCCTCAGGGGCACAGGGTACGGCCCGCCCTGATGCCTTTGAAGTGGTGCTTTGGTCCAAGATGTGTGTGTGTGTGTGTGTGTACATACACTGGTGTGAGGGGGTTAGTGCTCAGACATCATTGCTGCTGATGTTCCAGCTCACGGACAGCTCAAAATGAAAAAAATAGGATGTGCACCAAGGTATGCCTGTCCCGCCTCAACTTCATCCGCTCCTTTCTAGGCACTGCCCACTCTCCCAACCAACACAAATAGCCTGCACACACACACACACACACACACACACACACACACACACACACACACACACACACACACACACACACACACACACATAAACATATATATGGGTAACCCATATTGGCAGCATCAGAGCCATTAATCTCTGGGCTGGCCTGGCAGTTCACTCGCCCTTCTATTGGGCCCTGCTCTAAGCAACATCGATTTGGGGTGTATCACTAATGCATGTCTGGCTCAGCTGAGAACCAAGCTTCAGTTGGTCTTATTACTTTTGCTCACCAAAACAAACAAACAAACAATCAAACAAACATGCAAACAAGACATACATGTCATTAGCTGGCTTTTAGCACTTTAAGTTTGGATTAGGAATAGTGATTATAGTATGTTTGAATGGAGTTCAGAAAACAGAGGCCTGATTTACTAAAACATTGAGTACTGCAGAAGCAAATTGTTCTTCTGGAGCTTAACAAGTTTGTAATTGGCTAAGGTATTAAAAAAATCGAATTAGTGATTAGGTTCATCGTGCCAAAAAATGTTACTGTGTGAGCATATTCCTCTGCAAGCAATTATAGGTGCATTTAGAAGAAATGTAAAAGGGGTGTCTTTTGCACCTGCATGCCTTTCACCAGGCACCTACAATTTGTCACCCACAATGTGCATAAAAACAGCTTAGAATCAGTCCTGCACTTCCCAGCGTCAGAGTGGATGATATAGCTGAAGTATGCCTTTCTTTTGCTGAATTAATTGGCCATATAGTTTTGACATCCGCTGGTAATGATCTCAGGCTCAGCAGCCTAGCAGGCCTAATCCATCACGGCAGCGTTAGGGGCATGGGAGCCTGATAGGCTCATCTCGGTAGTGGCGTGAACGTGGGCACATGAGAGTGCTCCTTCACGGACCCCCAGCAACCAGGTGCCAGCATTTGCAGACCGCACCAACCCGCCAGAGTGCGTGCGCTCCAGCCACAAGAACATATCTACACACACATACGTTTGTGGTGGACGCCTCTGGGATGCAAGCCGTAGGTGAGTGTGCATTGATGGTGTCATTTACCCAGGCTTCCATTCTCTCAGACTCCATCCAACATCTGTCTGCCAGTGTAAATAGCACAAGATATATCAAGAAACTCAACTGAAGTTAATGTCGCACAAACATGGTGCATTTCACAACGGCCACCTGCCATCCACAGTTCTTTTTCTGTCTTTTTCCTAATTATTTATTGCTTCCGCTGTTATTGTATTTTGTACAGTGCTTTTTTGGAAGTTGCTTTTATTATATATAAAACATGGCCTTTGTAAAACAATTTACATTCTAATATGAGTGCATTCTCCACAAATTACTTAATTATGATTTCTTACTTTAGCATATCTATTTCAGACTCTCACTCACTTTTCATTAAGCTTTACATTAGTTAAGGGCAAGCACGCCACTCCCATGCCGTGGATACCTTTTAATGATCCCTAACTCGTTTCTCCAAATGACATCATTTGATAGAGTCAAAAGCTAGCACAGTGTAATATCACAGGCAATTCACTCAGGGACCCCAGATGTTGACTTTAGCAAAGCCTAGTAATCCACACAGGACCAGGACCAGGGGACTCTGAACTCTGCTGATCTTTTCTACTTTGAATGGCATGTCTGCCCTTTATAGTTGGCAGAATACTGACATTCTTCAAACAGCCTAATATTTTTCATTGTATATTGTTATGTTTTTATATTTTCTACTGCTATCATGTTTCATATGCTGAGAGAAACACTTGCTCTTAGAGAGACTGTTCATAAGTCATTTCAAAGATTATAGAGGTTATGGCATATTGGAAAGGCATATTCAGCAAATGGCTGCAGTTCAACTCGAAGCAGCTAGTGAAAATGTAGTCTTAGATCTGCATCTTTGTCATCTGCTCTCAGTAACATTGTTCTCTAATACTCTCATGATTCCTGTCCTGCTCTCTTAAAGGGGCAACTTTAGTCAGCATGAAGGGAGTTTCTGTGGCAGGAGAATTGTAATCCTGCACTGAATGAGGTGGCAGACACAGGAAGAGTAGCTCTCTACCTGCTGTCCTCTTTAGTAGCTTGTGGTCCAAACCATCTGCCCATGCCAAGTGTTGTGGAGAGGGAGGGGGGTGGGAGCAGAGAGGAAGAGCCGTTGACACGTTCTTGCTGTTTCTGCTTCATGGCGGTATGTGCAAGTCGTGGCCACACGCCTGACTTCCCTGTTTTACAGGGACCATATGTTCTCAATGTCAGCCAAGCAGACTGAGAAAAAGAGCCTAAAGGCTTGGCTCCATGTGTCACACTAGAGGAATGCACAGATATGCATATATACAATCACACACACACACACACACACACACACACACACACACACACACACACACACACACACACACATACATACACACACATGCCCGAGCTTATGCTTATTGGTTTGCTTTAAAAGCAAAGTGTAAATGAAAAGTGTAAAAAAAAAAGCTAAATTTGATTTTGTCGTCACATGGGTTATGATCATGAGATTTTGCTGTCATGTTATCTATCCTGTTCATGGAGACCAATTAACACCTGCAGGGAGAGTGAGATAACACATAATAATAAAGGTCAGTTTTCCGTAGAACAACTTTAACATGGTGAATTGTACCATTAAGGATCTAATGGCATTATTTTGCACTAACAGAAAGAAACTGTTTGCAGAAGATTTTTCACTACACCTAGGGGAACATGTTGCAAACCTGTGACCCAAAGTAAAGATGGATATTAAAGCTTTACCATAATGCTGCATACAGTCTCTGTGTTTAAGAATAACTGAAATTTGCAATGACATGAAATTATATAACTGAATGATTTGCCACATGGGAAAATGCTTGCTTATCCTTGTGATAAAACCTACCCCTTTTTGACTGTAAAAGGTATTAGTAGCTCCTTGGTGTGTAATGTGTTTTCCTTCATGCACAAAATGTATTTAGAGATAGAGTGATACATCATGGTTCCGTGACTAGTGGGCGGAGTATACTGCCATGGCAAATGCCTGCAGGGCATTCCCAGTAAAGCATTCCCGTCGCTGAGTCTGCAGGACAGAAATAGGAATTCCAGAAAAGGGTTTCATGCTTGTTTTGCATCTGTAATTCAGTTCCAGTGGGTTTTGCAGCAGGCACTCTAAAGACTGTGCCACTTACACATCCAGTTAGCTGTCCATGTGATGCTGAAACAATGACTGCAGTCTCAACAATCTGCACAGACTGAGTGTATGGCATTACAAATACCTGTGCTGTATCAAGCGTCTGTATTACTAAATGCATAGCCCACCACAAACAGTGTTTGTGATTCCCTTAGATGTCTCCCCTGCCCCTGTAATTTTTTCACTGTGGCTGCATCTGTAATAATGTCCACTAAGATGTGTTTAAGCTGGGGGTGATTAATATTTGCCAATTCATTGCTACCTCTCCCTCCCTCTGAGGCACTCACTTCCTTCCTCAACTGACCAGCTCTCAAATGACACCCAAGCCCCATATCAACTCAGTGAGCCCATAAGGATAATGGATTTGGGTGAAAACACTGAATCATTAATGGCCTGCCATGGTATGCATGCTAGCATAGCCATGCTAGAGCCCAAGAGAGCACTGCTTGGTGCTCCTGAATGACATCACACTGAATCCTCTACTGGATCTTACAGTCACATCTCTTTGCTACCCTGCCAATTTCAATGCATTACATGTGAACAGTTTGCTCTGGGCGATGAAATCATCCTGCAATTTGGACTTCTAGAATGTATTGCTTCCTGATAGTGATTGGGTGTCACAATATATCACGAACAATTGCATAGTGACACTGTTATTCATACTGTCACTGCCTAATCAGCAGTTTTCACATATCCAAAAGCAATTCATTTAAACGCAAGCTGAATACAGACAAAAAGCAGATGCTGTGTCCTTCTGGTTCAACTTTAAGGCAGTCTTCTGAATGTTTGCTCATTCACTTACCTTGTGCACCTTTCATGACATGTTATCTGGCTCTTATCGAGTCATATCATGTCCGGCTCTTTCAGTGATCAGCCTCCAGATACAGCTAAGTGTGGCGACTGCACCATAACCGTAGGAGATGCTCTGCATCAGACCACCACAAATTATGGTTGAGAAGGCCCTGCGCCTCATGCCCGCTGTCACAGCCCTGCACCAAGTGACCGATAGCTCCACGCCTGTTACAGACACTCCAGTGGGATTACAGGAGACGTGATGGCCTCCTGCGCTGGGCTTCGGAGGGAAGTGCTTTGGTTTAAAGAGCAGTCACTTCAAACCTTTACGGGTTCGTAATGTGGGTTGGCTCTGCCTTTCTGAAGCGTCATGAAAGGTTATTTACAGCTGCAGAGAAGTGGCAGCGGTGCTCTGTGGAGAAGTGCTGTCCGAAAGACTCACTTCTCATGTACAGCAGTCTTTCCTTAGGGAGAGCCACTAAGGACATGTTCCTGGGAGCCAAAGCATTATCCTTGTCGATCGTGGTTTATGGCTTCATGTTACATTACTACATGCTTGCCAACAGGCACATAAACCCACACTGCATTTTTACTGGACGTTTGTTTTAGTCCAATCTTTAGAGCCTGTGGTCCCAACTACGGGGGCTAATTTGGGTTGTGTGATGAATGCCTGGGTGCTTATTAATTAAGGGTGCCAGCGTGAGCTGCCATGTGATGCATTGTCGTACTGCCGCTAACTAGATTACCTCCGCCATCCTCGGGGACACTCTTTGGCACTAATGATGATGGTGAGTCATCCCACAGCCGGCTGCGGGATGAGTGATTGTCATGAGTGCCTTCTGCACAGGGCCTCTTCCAGTGATGCTCTCAGCCTGCCATGCTCTCCACAGAATACTTCTGCTGAGTTGGCCGAATGCAAATCAGCCGTTAGGATTACCTGAGCAGCCACTGCGGTGAGGTGACCCCGTGTTAGCACTGCCTGCAGTCAGGACCCGCAATGAGCCATTGACACATAAAGGATGTTACTGTACATTAAACAAAACTGGCTTCCCTCTCTAATCCCCTCCCGGCAGCTCTGACCTTTCCAGTGGCCCGTCAGGAGGCAAGCACGCTTCCGTTCCCGTGCCCTTATCCATCAGCTCGTAGAGGAGATGGGAGTCATCCGTCTCAGAGGAGTGTCTTATCGGGGTCCTCATTTCCAGCTACAGCATTGTGGCTCTAGGGAGCAGAAGTGGGGTGAAGAATGACAGAACTGTCCTTTCCCTCACCTTGAGCTGCTGTAGCATCGTTTGTGTGGGGCTCGATGGTGGGTTGTCAGACACACTTGACCCCTCTTTTGGCATCTCCAAGATTGATTTGGGTACGTAGAGTCAAATGGTGTGGCAGTCTGATGCAGGTGCTCAGCAACCAAGCTGTTATGACTTTTCTTTTGTGCAAGATAAGACCTGTGAGTGGAAGTGTGGAGTGATTTTAAACGGCGCTACTATGCCTCATTTTCTCACTGCCTGTGTCTCCTCCCTTTCTCACCAAGATGGTTTTGCTTTTGTCAGAACAAGAGGTGCTTAAACAGATGCTAGGGATATCAAAAGTCTCCATCACTCACTTCAACAGCTTTACTCCATGCTAATCGGAGCTGTAATGGCAGGTGTGCATCTCACATCCTGAGCCCAGAAGTTATACACACAGAATCCTTTCAAAAGGAAGGCTGACAGAACTGTGTGGAAGACGAATCTCTAAGGATATGAAGTCTGAAATACTATTACTTGCATTAATGCCATAGAAAGCAGAACATTGTCAGTACATTGTGAAGCGTGTGTGTGTGTGTGTGTGTGTGTGTGTGTGTGTGTGTGTGTGTATACTCATGAAGATACATTGGCGAAGTCTTTGGCATTACAAGATCGCGGCACAAAGCTGCCTACCTCAGCCCTTTGAGCTGTAAGTGGGGCAGAGTCATGTAGGGAGTAGAGGGGCCATCTGTTTTCAGTGCACAGCGGAGACCAAACGGAAGCAGCAGCTGGAACAGTGACTCTACTTCGCTCCAGTATCAAACTCCCAAGCTCCTAACTTGCTAGGAAAACCCGTGATTTATTTTTTACAGAACCCAGCGAGCAGTCATTCATGATGTAGATGTGTAGATGGACGCTCATACATCACATGTGAAAGGATCCTTCATATTCAGGTGTCCCAATCACATTACAAATCTAATGAAGTTATACTGATCTCTAACTGAACTCCAATTAAAAATATAAATGAAGTGCAAAGCAATTTGAGGACATGATATCATTTTAATCAATAAAAAGGCACCTCTAGGTGCCATAAAGGAAACTGTGTAGTAAAACTTTGATTAGATTCAGAAAGCAGCATGATGGTTCAGTGGCAGTTTAACCCACAACCTAGACCCTGTGGCTATTATCAAGTCTAATTAGGAATTCCCACTCTCCTTACGTCTCAGTGACACCACTCATATCTTGATTACATGCATATATGAGTCACAATATTCATTGCATGCCAGTATACATAATGGGTTTTAGAACCTGTTCCTAATTAAAATATATCATGCAGTGAGAGAGTAGAGGTGTAAATTATTCTTATCTGCTGCACACTCTTTAACTGGGGTCTTGTGTAAGGACATTTTTGCCATGCGGTATTGCAGGATATCATTAGTTCCAACCTGCTGTTCAATCTAAGCACAGTGACCTTGTCTTTGCTGAGCATGTGTTTGCATGCCTGTTTGAGTGTGTGCATGTGTGTACATATGTAGACAGAGCAGAGAAAGCAGCAAATCACTCTTCTTCATACAGTGGATGTTCATCATGTTCTCTCAGAGTTGCCCACCTATTAACCTTTGTTCAGCCCTCTTCAGTTTTTCTTCACTATTTTTTTGTTTAGATTTGTTCTTTATCAACTATGCAGAGACTGGAATATCTTTAGGTGATTTATTGCCTTTGTAAATGACTTAGAGAACACCACAAAGACCACTCCCAGAATAAAGTTCTGAGTTTGAACTGAACAAATCAATAAAATCAATGACAGTCAAGGATCCTTCTTTGCAGGTATAATTGCTTCAGCAGACGAATTAAAATCCCCTATCTGATTATTTCTGGCCATGAGCCCAGCACTTCATTCTTATAAACAAAGGAATCTTTGATGCTGTAGACATTGACAAGCCAGGCAGGAGGTGTTGCAATCACATCATTTCCCTTTTAGTTTGATAGTTTGTTTTTTCTTAATCCTCTTTGAAAATTATCTTGACCTGAAAACAGTTTAGATATCAGGCATTCGTTTTCAGCTGTGATTAATAGAAACATGCCGGTCTTGAAAAGGCTGCTTGATTAAAGGAGGAGCATGACTCAGGCAGGAGTGTTTAAAAGCACATGTGACTGACTTGTAGCTGCTTCCAAACTATCACACTGTGTTAAGAGTCATGTTGTTCTTTGGAGAGAATGTAGGATTTGGAGAAAGACAATATAAACTAGTGTGTACTGCAAGAATGTTTCAGTAAATGTTCAGAATTTTTTTTGGAGTCATAGGCTAAATATGTTTGTAATAAGTTTATTTTTTTAGAATGATTTTTTTTCTTCTGTTTTTTGAGAAAATAATCTTATGTAGCTCTAAATTCCTCTTTGAACAGAGCAGGCTCTTTGACCATATAAAGAAGGAGTCCATTTTGTTAATGTACTTATTAGATTAAACAATAATTGTGTGTTTGCCTTTGGTGTAATAGCATCAAAAAACATCAGGACCGCCTAGCTTTTATGTATAAACTGTGGAACTAAGCATTTTTCTTTCAGACATAACACCACATTTTACATATTAATTATTACTTGCCTGCTAATATTTACACAGCTTTGAGATGCAGCAGGAATGCTACCAAAAACTCTTTTTAAGAGAAGTATCATGATCAACAGTCAGGCCTGTTCTGCAGTTCTTTTAAAGTTGCCTTTATAATAATACTTCTAACTCTTCGGGGGGGTCGTTGCACTGTCGTCGTCTCTAAGCAGCTATGACTAAATTACGTCCTGGGTTCAGTGATCCCGGACCACTATATCTTGGTTATGAAAGCAGTGCACTGATTTTTAATTAGTGATGATTTACATGTTGTCCCAGGCTTCATCATTACAGTAATGAGCACCTCAGAGTTACAGACTGTATAGAAGAGTGTGTGTGTGTGTGTGTGTGTGTGTGTGTGTGTGTGTGTGTGTGTGTGTGTGTGTGTGTGCGTGTGTGTGTGCGTGTGTGTGTGTGTGGGTGAGAGAAAGACACAGAGAGAGAGACAGAGAGAGAGAGAGAGAGATAGATAGAGATACATGGCATATGCATCAGTGCGTTATATTGCTGTTGGAGGTGGTTTATTGATGATAACCCTGCAGTAATTGCTGCTGTGTCTAAAGGTATAGTGCAAGTAGGTGTTGGGGTTATGTCTCAAAGAATGAAGCCCTGTGGGACAAACCCTCTCTCACCTAGCTTTAACAAGGACTCAGAAATCACTCGCTTGCTCACCAGATTTCTGAAGGGCATGTCGCAGCACTTTAAAGGCACATCTTTCTGACTTAAGATGAATAGATGCTGCAATTATACCCTTCTGAGATCACTGGCCTCTGCATCTGAAAATGTTCAGTCTTTTAAAGCTGAAGCTGGACACTTGGGTTTGTGGGTGGTGCCAGGGTGCCCTGTGTGCCAACACTGCTCACTATCTCAGGCTCTCAAAGCAAGGTAATAGAGAAGACTTGACACAGCCAGAGCACCACACAGCTCTATGCCTGCCGCTCTGTTCAACGTGTATGAATTATGTATAAGGGGGTCTGAAAACAGATGCTGCCTGCCTCTTGTACCTCTGGCTCCTGGACCTAACTGGTACTCCACAGACAGCAGAATGAAGTCCCATGCACAGTAATTAGGCTCCAATTTGAGCAACTTTTCTGATTCATAATGTTTAGACAGAGTTTCAGAAAACCTTTTTTTGCAGTTGACTGATAATGCATATGTGACATTTACAGCCATAATTTAAGATTCAGAATTTAGCATCTTATTTATTGATTTATCTATTTGTATTATTATTAGTAGTATATAACAGAAAATAGAAAAAGAAGAAAAAAACAGAAAACATCAGTGGAAAATAGATATGGCAATACCAAGTGATATTGCCATCTGAAGGAAGGAATACAAAAGCTTGTGAAATACCAGTGCCTCAGAGAGGAAACAGAGAACATGTGGAAGGTTAACACACCAAGCTTGTCCAAGTGGTGATGGGGCACTTGCGGCTTGGGACTTAAACTTGAGGAGTGGCTCCAACAGATCCCAGCATTGTTAACATCAATCTCAGTCCAGAACAAAAACAGCAATCCTAGGAAGAGTGAAAATACTGCAAACCATCTCTCATGCAAATGTGAGGACAAAAGAGGGAGACAGGAATACACACACACACACACACACACACACACACACACACACACACACACACACACACACAAAAACATGTTTATTGGAAATGAGGCATGAAAAGGAAATATTTATTAACAAGTAAACTGCATATAGAATTTAAAGGCAGGAATTTGATCAGGGATTCAATGCAATACCTTTGAATGTTTGGAAGTGAGCAAATCTCTGATCTTAGTGGCTTGAAAGCCCTTGTACTAACTTTGATATGTTTGTGAGAGCATAAAACATGGCCAAAATTTGCCTCATTAGTTTTATTGTATTATTTCCTTATATTCTGTGATTTTTGCTAAATCCCTCAAATCCTAATGTTTACAAGTTCTTGTCTTGTTTCCTCACTGGGTGTGTTTTCCGTTGCTCTGTGTTTTTCAAGAAGATGTGGCATTGCTTCTGTGTCTGTGGTCTTGTATGAAACAGTTTCCACTGTAGATTAGTTTTGGTTAAACTGGGACCACCGGCTGTTGTAGCATGACTGTCTCTTAAAAACATACCACAGTACCACTAGTCAGCCATGTCTACATAATCTCAGACGGTTCACACAATTGCACTATTGCATTAGGCAAAGAGGGAGAAAACATCAATAATGATGCATAATGTGGATCTGCAGTCCTTTTGTGGTATAAGCATGCTTTAGTTTCCTTAACAGATGCTCGTAGTATACTGGTGGCTATTTTCAACACAATACATGCTGTCAGCCATGCTGCAGTTCTTTTTAGTTTGTAAAGCAAAACAGACCACATGCATGTGGGTTGTGGCATGCTTTCCTTCTGTAGTACTCTCTGGACATAATGGCAGTGAAAGCAGTCTGATGCAGCACTCAAGTCTTTTTCCACAGACTTGGTTTATTTAAGCAAATATTCTGAATGTAACAGAGAGCAAACTTGGCAAGTATCTTTGCTAACTTATCTTTCACTAACATATTAAACAGGAATACTATAACCTTACTTTGCAGCTGAAATGTGACCCCCACAACATTAGCAGTAGTATCAATAGTAATTGAACAAACTGCTTTATATAATAGCCCTGTCCTATCTGATTGGATTGATGTACTGTTTGTTTGTGTGTGTGTGTGTGTGTGTGTGTGTGTGTGTGTGTGTGGAAATCTGGACAATGTATGTGACACAACCACCAGATAGTGAGGTTTCATCATACAAGTATCTACAAGAATTACAAAAAATTAATCAAGTACCACAGCTGGTGGAAAAGCAAGGATGAGGAGGTGAGGAAAGACGAGCAGAGAAGAGGATCAGACAGGCAGCAGCAATTAGACCTGATCAAGAGGAGTGAATCATCAGAGAGGAGCAGAGTAGCAATGGTACTGAGAGGGAGAGAAGAGACTACTGCTAGTGAAAGGGGGCTTAGAGGGAGGGAACAGAAATGCTCCCCCACACTTTGACTCCCCTTCTGATAAGACAACGAAGGAGGGGAAAAGTGTGAGGGGAGGAGGGGAGGGGAGTGTGATCGAGCAGGAGCGCAGATAGCGCGGCATTTGAGAGTTCACACACAGTCAGTGAGGTGGACAGGGAAGCCAGTGCGCAGTGACTCCCACAACAGCTGCATCACTGAGGGAAGCAGTGAGGCTGTCAGGCAGCTCCGCCCCAGACACGGGGCCAGCACCACGTGCACAGAGCCCAAAGAGGCAGCAGTGCAGGGGGACGAGGAGGGTGTGCATCTACTCCTGGCGCTGGCCAGACGGGGGTCACAGGTTGGGGGCAGCGGGGTTGGGGCCGGGGTCGTACTGGCGCGCGGCGCAGATGGGCAGGCAGCGGGTGAATGGCGGGATGCCCGCAGCTCGGCCGGGAGCGATCAGATGATGAGCGAGATGTCGCTCAGTGGTCGTGACAGCATCCCCCAGGAGGGGGCGCCGGGCGGCAGAAACGCCCGCGTGAAGAGGGCTGTGCGAATCTCCAGCATTGTGGCCCAGGAGGTGAGTGCTCCGGACACATCCCACACACCCATCACCTAACAGATGGGTGCTAGCAGGTATATCTGAAAACACAAGCATGGAGCTGGTGAGGCATTTTGTGTTTGGTGTTGGTGTGAATTTTATGGATACAAGTGAACTAATAATCTTTGCACTGTTTACTGGTTTATTCATGTGGATGGATTAGTGTTTGCTTTGCATGTAATGACTTCAACACCACATCTTGGTGCACTTTTAGTTAGAACACTTGCATTTCTTGTACTAAACTTTTTTTTCTTTCTTATTATTTGCTCTGAGCTCTGAACATTTCTCCCAAAAGCTTTTCATAAAAGAGTTTGATTTCCCAAGTGGAGTGCCTCAGGGACCAACATGTTGATTGGGCGAGTGATTTTTCCAAAAGTGTTTCTTCTGAGAGGTTTGCCTTTGCCCATTCCAGCAGCCAGGCTATAAAATGCATTAGCCCTCCATTTCCTACTGTTCAATCAAATTACAGTGGGTGATGGGCTTCAAAATTGCAAACGTTTCTCAGAGCCTCTCAAGTGCTGCTCCTGACCTAAAACAGAGGGTTATGGAAACGAAAGATGATATGGGAGGCCAGGTGCTTTGTGTGTGTCTATGTTTGAAAAAGAGAACACGAGATATTGTACAAGAAGAAGGTGCACGGGCACGTATTTCTTTTCTCAGATGAGAATATTTGCAGATGGAAAATATGTGTTTGGAGCTGAAATGTGACCCACCTCACCATTAGCAGTGGCATCAATAGTAATTGAACAAACTGCTTTATATAAGAGCCCTGTTCTATCTGATTGGGTGGATATATTGTTTGTTTGTGTGTGTGTGCGTGTGTGTGTACATTTGTGTGTATATGGTAACTCGAGTGCTACTTTATTTGCTGCCTTGACATTTATAGGACAAATGCATTTTCATGATGCTTAGTATACATCATTTATCATTTGTGTGTGTGTGTGTGTGGGGGGGGGGGGGCTGTGTAGTTTGGAGGGTGACTCTAATCACCCAGAATACACATCTATCAATTTTGCCAGATACAATTCACCACTGTGATTCAGCATAAACTGATGTTTATGAGGAGTCCAAAGCTGCAGATACTGTGGGGCTCTACTGAAATGAAAGGACTGGGATTTTAAAATCTACTAAGATCTAATACCTTGCATGCTTGGAATGGTTCTCTGGGTTCTGGAGGAGGCAGCTGAGCTTCTTTACTGTGTAACCAGCAGCTATGAATCATATTCAAACATGGTGTTACACTGCTAGTAAAAATATTTTTTTAATTATGTGGCATGGTTTATTCAACATAAATACTCACCAAGTAATATTTGTTCAGCATAGAAACATTTTATATTATTTAGGGTGGCTGTAATTTTTACCAAATGTAGAGCTGTGAACATAGTTTCTTGCTGTAAATGGTTGTGATCTGATTTATGTCTTCATACAGTTGTGCAAAGGCCTGGGCATGGGCTTGCCTTGTATATCTGCTAATGGACAGCTTTATAGTTTTTGTGCTGCAGATTCTGTCTCTGCTTAGAAATGTTTGTGACCAATGACACATTGTACTACTTCTTTGCATGCACATGTGTATAATATCTTTCATTCCTCTCGTTCTTTTGTGACTCTTGTGTCTATGTAAATTTAGCTTGTATTACAAGCCCCCATCTGGCCGGGTCAGCAGTCAGGCCCGACTAAACATTGACCATAATGGGGAATATTCTGGGCCTAAATGAATTATTATTATCATTATCAGCAGCAAGACAAATTCCCTTTTTTATGGCTGCCCTTTTTCCCTCAAGGAAAAGTTATGTTGACAATTTCCAGAGAGATAGTTGGCCTTGCCATGCACAAGTGACAGAAGGATGGGGAAAAGGATACTGGAACAGAGAGAGAGAGAGAGAGAGAGAGAAGAAAGAAAGAGAGAGAGAAAGAAAGAGGGAGAGTGAGTGAGTGAGTGAGTTCTGGTTAGACAGAGAGAGAGACAGAAAGAAAGAAAGAAAGAAAGAAAGAAAGAAAGAAAGAGAAATAGAGAGAGAGAGAGAGAGAGAGAGAGAGAGAGAGAGTGAACAGCCTTCATCCATCACTTTTATAAACAATGCCCTTGAACACAGCAATCAGTGACTGTGGACAAATAAATCAAGACAGTGTTCCCTCCAACGTTTTAAATTGTATCCCCTACAACCCTAACAGCCACCTCCTTCTCCCTGTGGCCTTGCTGTGGGTTGATGGTGTAGGGCGCCACCATGGCACATGAGATTATAATCAGAAACAAAGTCCAGTGTTGCACATTTGGGTAGAACTTTGAGGAACATGGTACAGCACAGGTAACATATGCATACACTCACAGCTGTGTATTTCCAGTGTTATTCATACACTGATGGACTTGCATACATGCACACTTATTCACACACATTCACACTTTCACTCTCTAACACACACACACACACACACACACACACACACACACACACACACACACACACACACACACACACACACCTGGTTGGAATGGAAGGATTTGGCTCTCCTTGACACTCTGTGTCTCACTAGGTGTAGTTTGTGTAATCATTCTCTTTGGTGAGCCCATAGTGCTCTAATGGACAAGAGGGTGATTAGTTCCCTACTATAAAAGCACCTAATAAAAAATAGATTTTGCAGTCCAGTCCTGTGAAGCAAAATAAAGCAAAGCTGATGCTAGATCAAATTTTGCTGGGGAAGTGAAAAAGAGAGTGCAAGATTATATTGCTTGAGTGATTTAAGATCAGAGATTAAAAAGATCAGAGATAATGTAAAAGTAGGATGAAAAGGGTCCACTATAATGAAACTGATAGTAGAACTGTTTTAAGATGACCTTCTCCAGGACCACATACCATTTTCACAGAGTACTGTCAAAGTCAAAGAATTGTAAAATCCCAAATATTTAGTTCAATATTATGTATATAACCCTATAAACAATCAACATAATGACAAAGAATCTTTAATGAAATACATATCCAGCCCCACAATGTGAACAGTGGCAAAGGAATACTCCTTCAGAGTTGTTTATGAAGAAACCATGAGAGGAGCCTAGTCTGAGAAGGTGACTTCATCCTTTTCAAGACAGCAGAAGTGTGAAATTTACAAGGGAATAAACAGGCACTGGGATTGTACGGATGAAGGTGTGTTACTGCAAGTCTGTTATAAGTCAATCAAAGATCTGGTGGAGTACTGATTAGATTGAACATAAATAAAATATTGGATATGAGAGCAGCATATGTATGTAGAAAGTCTGATATGAGCAAAAGCAATTTGTTTGTTAATCGTCGATTAATCATGGTGATTGACCAAGAGCAATACAGAAGTCTCTGGAGCATTGTGGTGAGGTTTTTCACTTCAGTCAGAGGGAGAATCGTACATGCAAATGACTCCAAAATATTAAAGCTGGTCAAAAGAGCAACTGGACAAGAACATCAGGATCCTACCCTGATATCCTATCATGCAGCACACTGCTCAGTGAAAAAGCACTGAGTAGAGTGGGTAGAAATATTACTAGGACCCTGCGCTTAAGGGTGCTAATAGGCCTACTACCATTAAAACTGTTAAAAGTGTGCTTTGAGGCTATGTACCTTTTTATCTTTATCTCCAATTGCTTAAACCAATCACATACAGTATATCACTATTCCACTGTGCCTAACCTAAAGCTATCATAAACTGAACTGTCGCATGCAACCAAGGGATACTACAAGTGTCCTAAGATGAGGAAAAACATATGTTTATATGTAAAAGCATAAGCACACATTAACACATCAGCTGACTGTATACATATATATAAACTAATAAAATGTACAGTAAATCAAAATTACTTGTACAATTACTGTACCATGTTGAAGCAAAAATTATCCATAGAATAGACAAGGCATTTTATTTGCAAAAGCCAGAAGGGAAGGGTAAGCTTTCAAAGTAGGCTGCAGGACTAGCAATGTTTTTAAACTGATGAGTGACCAGGAACAATGAACTCTGGCACCTGTGGGAGTTAAACAGATTAGAGATAAATGAGGGACAGGTGTAGGTCATCATTCAATAAACAGGTGACTGGGATCAGGGAAGTGAACGCATGCCATGATTGGTGGATGTGGTCTATCTTGCTACCGGCCAGGGCATGACAAGTTGTAAGTCCTAAGCCTTGGTTTTCTTCAAAGAATTAGAAAATGATCCAGCAAATACTGGAAGTGATTCCTCTTATCCCATATTAAAGAAATTCTCTGTGTCTGATGTTTCCCAGCATAATGTTCATTTTTATCTTGAAAACTGGTTACATTTCACAATTACAGAATCTGTGGAAAGTGTTTATTTGCTTAAAGTTGTAAAAGTACAGTGATCAAACAGGTATGAGATTTATTCCAGTCAGCATCCAGTTCAGAAACCTGATGTTCCTGATTTAAGAAGGGAAATCTGTATTAAGAAAAATAGGAGATTGAATTGATAAAGTTGGAATTTTTAAAAACCTTTTAATGATAATATCAGTTTACATTGTAAATTTGTCAGTTAAAACCTGGAACATCATATCATTGTTAATTAAAGGCAAAACCCTCAATATTCAAGGCTAGCATACCCACATTAAATATGCATTTGAATATAAATATATCAATATAAATATGAATATTGTTTAATTCCATACTGCAGATTGACATTGATAATTTCAAGTCAAGATATATACTAGTGGTACCATATGTAGCTTAGAGCTTCACTCCGTTTTATGTGATTGTGGATGTACACTTCTGGATATGTATCCGTATGTGTAAACATGCGGTTGCGAATGTATGTACAAGTTTGTGTGTTAGTATATTGCTCCAGCTTCTCTGCTCAGTGTGTCATGCATCCAGTAACAGCTCCATGACACACGGAGAGATGGTTGTACAGACAGTTTGCTTTTGCAGCACAAACTGCGTGCTTTGGTCTGACAGTAATAGTGTTTTCTTAAGCTCTTGTCCCCTGGGAGACCCAGCACTGATAGGACACTGCATAGTGGGGCTCCCTGCCTGCTAGAGACAGCACAAAAGGACGCTCCGTTACAGAACTCCCCCATAATAAGTCATGTGGGGAAACCAGTATGAAGGGAAAGACACCATGGCGTCTTGTTGTGCTGTATGCAGCAGGCTGAGAACACAAGGCTGTCAAGGCAAATTTGCAGCAGTATACTCAATTTTTTCTCACCAGCCACTCTGCAGTCTCCCCATTGTTTAAAACGTCTGTTAAGAGTGGAAAGGAACGTCATTGTAAGCGACGCTGTGTTTGGTATCGACAACATCAACAATGCCATTCGCCTGCTGTGGCTACAACAGCTGCAAAAGTGGACTCATATTTCAAACCTGAACACAGCAATTAACAACCTACTCCCAAAAGGAAGGACCACTGTTGTATGGCACTCCTCACTGAATCATAGATAGACACTTACTGTCTATGGATAGATCACATCCACCAATGACATTTTTCTCTAACAAGCTAGCCTTGTTTGTAGATAAACATTTAAATTCTAACAAACACTTTTTTCTCTGTTTGGAGTCCTGTTGAACTACATTTACCTAGTCTTGTTTTCAAGAATTCATTTACATACAGTGTTCTTTGCCAAGGTGCAATATTAATTTTAATTATATATTACTAATAATATTAATTACTGTTCTCTCACATACTTGCTGCGCTGTTTCTTACACTTTAATAAATAGATTCTTTCCCACCTACAGACTGAGTTTAGAAACTCTGCACAAGGAACAGCATATAATCTCCAGAACTAACCATGAACATCTATATTGATTCACTTTGTGATTAGTGATATCTAGAGAACAGCAATCTAGGGGTGGGACACTAAAATGAGTAGACTGTAGTCAGATATTCTTGCATACATTTTTCCATGCATATCTAACTGAACTCACTCAGAGGAAAGCAACAACTGCTCTTGTCAGCAAACATAAGCACACATATATTCAGGATTGGCTAGGATTGCTGTGATTGGCAGTGGACTGAGTAACGTCATCCCTCCCACCCAGAGAGCAACACCAATTTTGCTCATGTAGACTCCAGGCTCCAGATGACTTTGGCATCTTCAGGGTTTAAATCAGTGATATCTTTGAGTGAATGTGCTTCTTTTGCATTGTTATGTTTCTGTTATGCTTTTCTAGTTGTTTTGTTTAGTTTAGTTTTGTTTTGTTAAGTTTGTTTGCATGGATTCAGTTTCAGCATGGAGTTGCTTTCATGTCCTCCCTTCATGTTTTTCCTCTTCTGCCGCTTGCTCTATGCATTCGATGGGGGTCCATGTCCTCCTTCTTCCTGCATGCTCTCCCAAGCACAAAGATGATAAATGGAGACCCAAACACAATCAATTTTCACACAAAAGGTGAAGCTAATTTTCATAGGGAGCACAGCCGTGTATTGTGGAAGATCCTTTGGCTCCTACTCGTGTGTCTGCCAGGGCGGTATCATATTTCTTTCTAAACAGATGCCTGTCAGAGCAAAACTACTACTGCAATCTGACTGGATTCTGACTGTTAGCTCTCATAGCCCCTCACCTGATCTTACCATGAAAAAGTTCTTCTGGGCAAGTTCTAACTTTAGCTAATTAGATCATTTTACGTATGTGAAGATAATGCATCAGGGCAATCATTTGTTGTGGAAATGTAAAAGATTAGCTGTGATCTTTGTTGTAGTTCTGCATACTGTGTAATGTTCTGGTGCTGGCATGAGTTGTGCTTGAATCTGCAGTCACTAGAGAGTACTTGCCTTTAGGTAAGTGGGTGATTGAAGTTAACAGTAGGCTAGTGCAGAAGTGTACATGTTCAAGTTTTAAAGGAAAGCTCCTGCCATGATTTTGCATCTCCCACTTGTTTTCAGCAATAATTCCAGCATGCAATTACTACAAAGCCCCGATTGAGAATTTTTCTTTTATTGATGGTCCACCTGTAAGGTAGTGGGAGTAGATAAGTACAGTTGTTATTCTCGCTATGCTCCTTTCAGATCCCCACTACTTGCACAGAGTGCTCAGGGGTCTGTGTAGACCCGCCGTCTGGCCAAATGTAGGACTGTGGCATCACGCCTCTGTGTTGTCATGCTCAGAGACAAAGATCAGATTGGCTTCTGAGGCCACCAGTGGCCAGCCCATCCATCAGAGCAACAAATGACAATCAGGAGGGCGGGGCCATCCATCAACATATGCCATACGTCAGCCACATGTGGTCTTGCTAGTGCAGAGGACAGCAGCGCAGTAGCTCATGCTAAAACTCAGTTATCTGTCATATTCTCCAACAGCTGCTGGGGGAATGAAAAGTGTCCCAATGCCTGAGTAAGCATCCAGGTGCCAGGTCGTTGACCCGAGTCTCAGTTTAAGTCTTCTATGCTGTTGTTTCATTTTTCTGGTGGCATGATACCTTTTTGCTACCTGCCATAATCTTTTTGGAAATATATTTTACCTTGAACTCTGTAATATTTTTCTTTCTTGTTAGTAGTTCTCCCGTAACCTGGCCTACCAGTTGTAGCTATTCCTGACTACTGGTGAGCACTTCTGCTGACACGCGGAGCATTTAAAACCACAGCTGTGCTTTATTTCTATTAACTCTTCCCAAGGACATCTGTAGTGGCTGAATCACAGTGAATCACAGTGAACCCAGGCCTACTGGACTCCCTCAGGAGAATCACTATCAAGAGAGAATGGGAATAAAGTGAATCTTTCAGTTTATCATCAGTGAGAGGATTTAAAAGACAACATGAAAATTATGGAGTTGTAAACCGAATTACCCTGTGAGGTTCACATTTTTAAATAGAACACACAGATTTGTAAGCAAATATTGCATTTAAAGTTGTGTTTTCTCTCAAATCTACCCTTTTGAAAATAGAGACAATACTGATTTACTACCTCACTGTGATGTAGGATCTAGTTGAGTGTTTTGGAGGTGTGTGTGTGTGTAAGCATATATATGTTCCCTAATTGGTGCAGAGTGAATGTCTGTATATTTTCAACCTGCAGGTGTCTCTCTCCACAAACATACACCTCTTCAAGGCAGACCAACAGAGACCTGCTGAAACTTCAATTTCATGCGTGTACTGTTCCTGAAGTACACGCTGTTCCAGGCACACACACACATACACATGCACATCATACATACACTCTGATGATGAAATTACAGCCATTTGTTAGCTGTAAGAGTTGAAGCACATTTTCCATTTTCAGTTGTGTTGAAACACAGCACGGAGGCAGGCATTTGATTTAACAGATATTGATTGTACATCATGTCTGTGCAATGTAATGGTGAGTTTAATCTGTGTGTGTGTGTAAGAGAGAGAGAGAGAGATTAGTTTGATCAGCATGGTGTGGGGGACACAAACCCCACATGCCCATCCTTTCCCTCCTGTTTATTTGTATTCCTTTTCGCGCCACTGACAATAGATTCAGTGTGTTGCCAGATGACTTTTATTCCTGAGATGGGATATTTTTATTCCAGCATGCCTCAGAAATCTCTGGCTGAATGTGAAATAAAACAGCAGTTATCTCCTCTGCTTAATGTTCTGTTGTGTTCACACTCCACAGACTTCTAATGAAATGTTATGCATAAAACATGTATTTTGCTGTGATCGCTGTACTCTGTAATAACTCTTTATTACAACCTGACAATAACCCCTGTTTATAACCCATTGGGAGTTCCTGTGTCACTGTGTGCTATCATCTTATGTCTCAAACCTTTAAGAGTCAAGGATTCTTTGCATCTGAGCTACAGCTGAGGTGCAGACCAATCCCACTATCAAGCTTCTCGTAAACACAGTCAACATTTTCTACACGTTTCATTTGAAACAGTCATATCTTTCTGAATTAATAAATTTTCCATGAATTAATTTTGAAAATATATGACCAAAACTGTAAAAAATGTTTTGGTTTTGAACAACTCAATCCTATATTGAGTTTCACCATTTAACTCATGGTGAATATCTTGCACAAATTGTAATTCTATCATTCAGGACATGTTGGCATGTTTATTGATTCCCCTTATATAAGGTATTGCATAAGTGCATTTTAAAGTGTCTTTTTACATTAAGAAAAACTACAGTTGTCAGAGTGCAGTATGAGGACCTATACCTCTCTTCCAACACTGGAGGCACTGTTTCTTCTAGGACAGTTGATGGGACAATATCCCACTACAGTTGATACCTGGTCTCTGCCCGTGTGTGTGTGTGTGTGTGTGTGTATTTAAAATAAAATTGGCATTTTAAACAAACATGGAGACTGGTGCCCTAATGGAGTGTGACACAGTATAACTCCTGTTCCTTCTCTCTGGTACTTTTTCCCTTCATTTTTACACCTCATTCACTCTCGTTGTGTCATTCCATCTCTCATTTAGTGTTCAGTGTCTCTCTCTTTCTTTCTCTCTTTTTCTTACAAACTGGTGTATAGACATACATAATGAGAGAGAGAGAGAGAGAAAGAGAGAGAGAGAGAGAGAGAGAGAGAGAGAGATGAGCAGGTTCCTTGTTTTTTTCTATATCCAGTAACCACCCCTCTTCTTCTCATCTTCACTGATTCCATCCATCAGTTTGTCTTTTGCGGTAAAATGGCAGCAGCATAATCAGTCAGTGCTGTCTGGCCCCTCAGTGGGAAGTTCTGCTCTAGCCCTGCTCAGCCATGCACCCTTGCCCCAGGCATTCTGGGGCTGGCCGTCAGCTGGCGTAAGCATTGTGCTGTTTAACCCTATATTTAGTCTCAGGGCATTTTCTCAGTTTTTGCGTATTTTCTTGCCTTTAAAGGTACTTACTTATCATACCCGTAGAAGAAGCTAAACCTTTCCCCTTATGAAATGACACTGTCCTCTTGTGCTTGATTGTCATCAGATTGTCATGTTCAAGCTCATTCATATCTCAATTATTTATTAGTAAGGTATGCTTTCAATTAGAAGCATATTTTTAATGTAAAGTGTAACTATATTAAAGATGATTAACGTCCTCTACAATGTAATGACAGTAATAATAATTATATTCAATAAAATATATATATAAAATGGAGTGTTAAAATGTTTATGAGGACACAATAACATACAAGATATTATCACTATTTTACACCAGAAGGTCTGCACCAGAAAGTCACCTTTAGGCAAAAGGACTGATACAATATTCCAAGGTGATAAGTGTACAGTCCAGGGCCAGCCAGTCCCTGGGAGGCCTCAATCCTTGGAAAGATGAAACTAGTTATAGGGTAGAAACATTCAATACAGTTATGTAATTAATTAGGATTGTCCGGTAAATATCACTGATTACATAATGAGATTGGAAAGATTAAGAGTGCCAGGGAGAAGCTTGCTCACGCCTGTGTTCCACCATCGTGCTGCAGGGATCATACTGCATGACTGAAACACAAGCAAAGCTGCTCAGAACAGCCTCGGTGCAACATCCTCTAGATCTATTTATGCCAACAAGAGCATAAAAGTGACACAATGCTCTGTATCCTGTTAGGTGTCCATCCCTGATCTCTGGATCCAAAGGTAGATTTCCATTATTAGTATCTGACTGTAAGTGGATCTCTTAGATGGTGAAGATGGTGAATAAGACTTTATTTTCTCCTCTAGCACCATGGAGAGGAATCACCCAGGATATAGATTTAACACCTGCACAGATTAATGGAGTAGCTATAATGATACAATATATGCAATGCATAATGATACATACAATAACGTATGCTAAAAGATCGAATTTCACATTCCTGAGCTGAAATGTTCTGAAATCTCTGAGTAGTGTGGAATTCTTTAGGAGAATCTAGGAGCTTCCTTCTGATGCTAAACTCAGGAGTTATAATCCCAGGGGTTATAATCCTTGGTTGCACCTGCTAGCGAGGGCTGTATCTGATCATTCTCACTGCAAGTGACAAGCAGTCTTTAGAATTTACTGAAAATAATTTCATTTTAGGTTTCATCTTAGGTGTCAAAGTCTTCAGAATTAATAATAGCTTCTAATGTTCCTCATAAAAAAGAACAAATCAAAACCAAACAAAACACAAATGAGAATTTTATTGAATATTAAACTTGATGCGTTCCTGCAATCTCCTTTTCTCAGTCTCAGGCGTTAAATTTAGACCACAGAGGCTACTCACTCACTCACTCTCTCTCTCTCTCTCTCTCTCTCTCTCTCTCTCTCTCTCTCTCTCTCTCTATCTGGTAGCTAGGCAACACAGACCAGGCTATTGTGTAAGTGCTTGGAACTGGCTCCAACGCTCTTATGCTCATGTCTAAAGTGAAGTCAGAATTCTATACAGCGTTCCACAGTAGATAAATAGCGACACAAAAAGTGTAAAAAATAAAAAAAACATAAAACAATGAACAATCTATCACAGACATGTTAGTCTGCAATCAGCGCAAGCAAACACACACACACACACACACACACAGTCATATTTAGCCCTATAGTCCTTACTGCTCTGAATATAGCATCTTTAGAGATGACCTGTGACATGGTAACAGGAGACAGGCCGTGCATCATGCTCATCTGAATTGAACAACTATTGAGCATGAGTGATGCCTTAGCCACCTTAAAAAGAGAGAGAAATGATGGAAGACAGAAAAGATGGGAGACAGAAAGATGCAATGACTTAGAGGTGGTGAGGGGGAGAGATGGCAAACGATGAGTTAGATGTTCTCCATCCCTCCTCTAATGTGTCTGACTCAGATTGTGAAAGGATCAATTATTGTCTGATTACCTGATGAGCTCAAACAAACAAATTAACAGAGAAGCTATGGAAACGGTGCATAGGGTTCCCAGGACTACCACTGAGACCAGTCTATTCTCAACTATTGTTTCTTTACTGGACTGTCTGTGCAGTGGACTCTGGGATAATCAAGCCCTGCAATATACTTGCTGTGACAGACATCAGAATGGAATCAAAGAGGCTGAACAACTGAAGTTAAACCTGAATATAATCAGCAAAATTGAACCAAAATGATACATTTCTTTTCTTTGATAGATTATCTGCCTGTGCAAGTCTGTAAGCTGTGTGCGTGTGAGAGAGAGAGAGAGAGAGAGAGAGAGAGAGAGAGAGAGAGAGAGAGAGAGAGAGAGAGAGAGAGAGAGCAGGTTGCTCTTCATCATGGATGGTCGAAAAGAGAAGCACAGCCATCTCCCAGATAAAGTGTTAAACTAAGAGACTAGCAAAGCACAACCACTGTGTCCTGATTCAGAGCACACACACACACACACATACATACATACATACATGCATACACACACACACACACGTAGACACACACACACACATACTAATGTTGGGAGCAGCTCCATTTAAAGCCGTGGCATTTGCTAATGTTGGGCAGTATAATATATAAAGAAATATAATAAAACACCTTCACTGTGTTCTATGATTTAGGAGCCTGTTTTGCCGCATATATTAAAAATGCATGCTAACTGCATTGCAGTGAAGTGATTCATCATACAATATGCAGATCATGTGGCAGGCTGCCTTCGTTATTATTAACATTTCCGTAACCACTTTGCTAATTATCAGCACAGTACAAAGTAGTTATCACAATGGTTTGTCATAATTTGTATGGAATGTGAGTGTTCTATACATTATGGGCCCAGGCTCTTTCCTTGATACAAATTGATCACTATGACATCTGAAATCTGACATCCAAGTTATTTCACCTGGTAAAAGTAATCAATGTAATCAATCAATGTAGATGAAGGGGGGGAGGCCTAAATGGATTTTTAAGATCTTTAAAACATTTAAGACACAGATTGTGCATTTGAGGGCAAAATAAATAAATAACTTTACAAAGTAAATAAGTAACTTTGTAAGAGCTGCACCATTGCTGGGCTTTTAAGATCAGCACTGTCCCATGTTTCTGAAATGGTTCATCAGCCAAAAACATCCAAACCAATAACAGACGGAGATGACCTGAAAGAGGCACAAAGAGGCTAAAACAAACTGTACAGATGCACAGACAATCTAGCCATATTTAACCACTATTCTGAGGTACTTTCAACAATAATACTGAGAGTTCTAGAAAAACTAAACAGTTCCCTAATCTTTGGATTGAATGGGATATCGCAGCAAAATAACAGATAAGTCCAGCTTGTTCAGCTAAACGGAAATGTGTTACAGTGGGCTAATGGATGGGAAGACTGAACACTGTTTCAAACTTAAACCAGAAAAAAAAAAGTGAGCTCTTGCATCCATCGTACTGTGTGTCAACTCTACACATTGATGGTGGTGATGTGGGGGGATTTGTTTGCATGGTATGTGATGGGCAGCATGTTGTTTCAATTTGTTGTTGCTGTTCTGAGGGTAAAACCGGCTGCACTACAATATCAAGAGGGCATATTTAATATTTTGTACTCAGTGTGTATGTAAAAGTATGATTTATGCTACTGAAGTATGATGACTTTCCGTATTAACATAGCACAATGAGCATGCAGTTGTATATGGCTTGGTGATCAGCATTAGAGAATTTAGCACAGCTGGTTAGCCTAGCATGGGATGTTTAGTGTGCTACAGGTGCCTGGCCAATATGTGCAATTAGACCCTGCTCTGTAATGGTCTATTGTCACTTACCTGTACAATAGGATTGTTCATGCTCTGTGGTGTCACAGTATTGTCTAGGTGCGTGCGTGTGCATGTGTGTGTGTTTGAGCCCAAAGGGTGGTCAGAGCAGCATTTCCAAGACCTTAACCTGTGTTTCTATCACCAAAGAGACACACATCAAATACACATTTGCATACACACATATACCCATACTAACACTTATAGGCAACTGTCACTGAAATTTGCCTCTTGCTTGATTTGCACACACACATATACACGCATGCACAAACACATATACACACAAGCACACATACATTTTTGGTCATTAGTATTTATTAGTCATGTTATTCCTCAGCTCAGGAACCCTGTGTTCAGTCAATGAGTGCTTTGTGCAACCAGCTAATGTGGTAATCCACCAGAACCAGTGTACCATCTGTAGGGCCTCTGCAGACCTGTCGGTGAAAGGGGACTGAATAAAATCAGTGTGAAAAGATTTCTTCCTCCAGTAACATTTGACAGATATTTTCACTCATTGTACTCTCACATACTCTCTTTTCATCACATCATTTTGATATGCTTCCTTTTGGTTGTTTTAGATCTCCGAAGATCTCTTTTCTCTCTTTATCTCTTTATTTTCTCTCAGTGCTCACTCTGACTCCCTCTGTTCCTCTCTGATTATCCTCAGCAGAGCATGTCTCGCTTGCAAAGGGCTTTTTTCAGTCTTAGCAATCACTTCCCAGAACACACTCTTCTCTCCCTCTCCCTTGCTCTATCTCTCTCTCTCTCTCTCTCTCTCTCTCTCTCTCTCTCTCTCTCTCTCTCTCTCTCTCTCGTTCACTCTGGCACAAGCCAGAGCACTTGTGAAGATTCTACCAGCATCACTCTTTCATGCACAACTACAGTGACGAGGCTCCTGTTGCTATCCAGTCGTGTATCTGTGGTGCTTCACAAGCGTGCGCTCTGCTTTCCTCCGCTCGCCTCTTCTCCGCTTGTTGAATAATTCATGGGCAGCTCAGTGGAACTGGTGCTCCGAAAACCACTCGGAGGAACTCATTGAGAGAATCGGCGGCTGTAGCCCGGGAGCAGCTGACAGGAGAGGGATCAGCCTCGGTGACATGACAGAGAGCCCCTAAACTGGGAATAGCACCCCCTTTACCCCTGATACGCTCACTGTCTCAGACTCAGGGACATTAGAGAAACTCGGTCAGCCAGGGTATGGGTTGATGCCCGCTGGACGAGTCTGAGGCATGTTCGGCTGGCGGGCAGTGGTGCTGGAGGTGCCCCTGCGGAGGTGCACCAGCCCGTTGCCGGTGGTGACGGCAGGGGCCGGTGGCGGCGGCAGCCTGATGCAGCACTGAGGATCATGGTCGTTTCTTTGGCACTAAAGCTTGTGACCGAGCTGCTCCAGTGCCCCGCTCCCATGCAACTCTGTGAGGCCGGCTCCACCAGCTGCCAGGGCTGGGACAACAGCAACGCGGCACACCTGACCTCCGAGCGGAGAGAGGTGAGCGGGGACTCCCTGTGTTGGGCTGATAAGGAGTATGCTTGTTTAGGAGGGATGACTTGATTTCAAATTAGACTTAGTGAAAGAGGACGAGTGTAATGCTAGTGAAAAGAAAAATGGATTTAGAATTCAGACATTTAGAGGATTTATACATTAACCTTATATCATTCGCCAAGTATTCATTTATTTAATTTAATTCAGTAGATAAGATTTTCTTGCACTTTTCTATGTTTCTGTTCTAGTGCCCTGCTGGCACTGCCACTTGTGTGTGGATTCAATTCAGATTATTTGATATCCTCATATTTAGACTTTACTGTGTGGGAGAGATTAACTGTTTGTCCTGGCTGTGTCAGAGCTCTTACTCTTTAGAGATGTTTCCAGATTCTTCATCCTCCCACTCTACCCACACACACAGTGTGGGCCAAGGGAGAGCTTCTCCACCCCTGGCTCAGGCTCTGAGCAGACAGCGAAAAGATAGAGAGGAAGCAGCACACAGCCTGCAGCAGACTTGAGGGAGTAAAGGAGATGTGGGAAGACGTCCCATCCGCTCACTGTGTCCTGCTGAAAATAGCACGGGCTGTGTTTTGTATATGTTTTGCATTAAGCATCCACAGGACGTTCGCTCCGCTCATCCCCAGTGCTCTGAACAAGGCCTGGCTGCCACTCAGTGAGACTCTGTATCTCTGTGACTCAGACACACATCTGACTCCCTTTACACCTGGAGCCCTCTGTGCTGAGGGTTTATCACAGTCAGCCTGATTCTCTGTCAGGTGGTTCAGGTTTACAAATGCATTTAGACCTAGATTAGTTAACCAAGGAGAAAGAATGTAATTGTTTGGGCTATTATGGCAGTTGAGTGAATTAGAAGGAGAAATGAAATGCATAATTTTGTCTGACACCTTCAGGATTAAGATCTCTTCATCGTGACTTAATCCTGGATGGGAGTTAAACTGAGCTGCAGGAATGATGGGAAGAGAAATTGAATTCTTTTATTTGTTTGTTTCTCAATGTCAGGAGACAAACCATTAAATCATAGAAAAAAATTACCTGCATTAGAGATTTGGTGTCAATGACTGATCAGAGGGAAAAGCTTTCATTATTATTTGATGATTATTTAACATGGTTTTGGAGAAAGTAATTTTGTGTTAAATTATAAGTTTCTCACCTAAAATGAAGCTTAAGGTTTCATCTTGTTCATGCTTTTTGATACTGGGCTGTGAGAAGTCTTCGCTTTGAATAAGCGTGGATTGATGGTACACGAGGGCAAAGGGAATTATGCTCTTGTATTAAAGTGGACATCTGCTGATGCTGACCTGATTCTGTTTTGGAACATTCTACATGGCTGGCCTCAGTGGAAGGGGATCCATGTGCTCTGGGGGCACATGCTGATGAGACTCCAGTCTGAACAGTCTCTTGCTGCAGTGGTTACTGCCTCTGCCCTTGGGAGACTGTACACAAACAAACACACACAGACACATACTCACACAACCACATACACACACACATATGCGTATGCATAAACAGAGAAAGATACGTACTGACACGTATGCTCACACAGACACACACACAAACACATACTCACACAACGACGTGTACACACACACACACACACACACACACACACACACACACACATACTCACACAATGACGTGCACACACACACACACACACACACACACACATACTCACACAATGATGTGCACACACACACACACACACACACACACACACATACTCACACAATGATGTGCACACACACAAACATATACTCACACAATGATGTACACACACACACACACACACACACACACACATACTCACATAATGAAGTGCACACACACACACATACCCACACACACACACATATACTCACACAATGACGTGCACACACCCACATATACTCACACAATGACGTGCACACACACACACACACACACACACACACACACACACATATCTACTCACACAATGACTTGCACACACACATACTCACACAAGGACGTACACACACACACACACACACACACACACACACACACACATACTCACATAATGACATGCACACACACACACATACCCACACACACACATATACTCACACAATGACATGCACACACCCACATATACTCACACAATGACGTGCACACGCACACACACACACACACACATCTACTCACACAATGACGTGCACACACACACACACACACACATATACTCAAACAATGACGTGCACACGCACACACACACACACACACACACACACACACACACACACACACACACATACTCACACAGTGATGTGCACACAAACAGCATTAATTTCTCTTGAGGATGTAGGACGTTCCTCTCTATTTCCTTTTCTTTCTTTCCTTCTTTATTTCTCTCACATACTGTAAAGCGTCTCCAGAGGCAGAAGCTGCCAAGGTGTCCCAAGCCCACAGAGCGCCTAACCAGCCCAAATAACCTGTCTGATGATGGGCTGTTAGCCAAACCTACAAGCACAGTTCTCTGAGGTGACTAATGAGGTACTTGGCTAGCAAAGAGACGAGAGATAAATGATGCCATGAATGATGCGTTATCGTGGCTTCCCACAATGCCAAGTGTTTTTGCTGATTTACAGTAAAAGACTGACTCCATTTCCTTCTACCTGGGACCTGCCACTATGACCATGGAGCAGTGAAGTGGAAAATTAATCACATCAGTCAGGTTTTTGTGTGCGCATGTCTATGAATAAAAGATACATCAATGGAGCATATTTATATTGATCTTTTCAGAGTGCCTTGTACTGCTTTTAAGAGTATCCCAACTTATGAAAAATGAAATGGGCCAATTCCCAAACCAGATCAGTCCCGGGTTCCATTATTTGTCAGAGAAAAGGGTTAGGATTTCTATTACAATATGTGAACCGATTACCATTGCTTTATTTTAAAGCAGTAAAGAAAAGAGCAGACAGAATGGGCAGCCATGTTAATTACATAGGTGAATTTGATTGTGATTCAAATAACATTTAGTCCTGTTCCTTGCTGCCTTTGTCATATCTTTACTAGGCACAGTGTACATTTTGTGTTTCAGCAAAGCTGGTAATGTATCGTACTTCAGCTTGGATAATTCTGACCTTTGTAGATGTTTTTTTTTGGGAAGAAAGGCTCCTCTCCAGGTTTTTTCTTCTTTTTCAGTTTGATTTTGCTTCTCATGTATTTAGTGTGGCTCACTATGCCAAGCTGAATTAATTCATTAATTCCACCTGAATTTATTCAGTCATTCTAGTTTAATTCATTTTTATGTATGCAGCATGTGCAACAATTTTCTCTTGGCAAACAAATATGTATAAAATCTGGGAATGTTATAAAATCCTGATTTAAACTGCAGTAGCATGACTATGCACTGTGTGCTGCATGAAGTACATTTAACTGACATTGAAAGTATGACTCAGCTAGTCAGATTGTCTAACCTCAGGGCCAAATGCAGTGGAAAAAAAGTCAAGAAAATTGATTAAGTGTGTGGGTTTTTAATGTTGTTTTTTTTCTACATTTTATTCATGACTGTTTATACACTTGATCTTTACATTTACAGTACCCTGGAATGCTGATCCTTTGCCTGTTATGTAAATTTGTTTTATTAAGACGATTCCATCAGGAGGAGGAAAAGCAGAGATTATGAGCTCAAGAGGAAATTTGTCACTAAAGCGATAAGGTGTCATTGACTGCTCAACCCCCTACCCCCTGTCTTTTGTAAATTAATTTCTCAGAATCATCTGCAAACTTGCGTCACTAACTTTATTCAAACTTTATTCTCATCTCTTTACTGGTGCATGTGCAATCGTTAATTGAGAGAGCAGCTGGAAAGTTACAAGGGAAAGAGAGGGAGCAATAAAGAGAGAGAGACAGGGAGAGAGAATGACTGAAGCAGAGCTATTGCACTGATATAAAGGGAAGGAGAAGGTTGTATCCAGGCACAGCATTAGAGAGTTGAACATGAGCTGGAGGAAATTAATGTAGGAGTCTTCTGCTGTGTTTTAATTAGAGGCATCTGTACCATAAAGGAAAAGGTCTCTCAGTGTATAGGGCTGCTCAAACCAGTACATCTGCCTATCAGTTACAACACCAAATATGGCTGTGGAATATTTTTACTCACTCTCCTTCAATATTAGGTGCTCTGTTTTTATTGGCCAAGATGAAATTGTTTCAGCAAGTATAAAAACATAACCAAGTTAATAGAATCATTGTTGTTATACAGAATCACTAGTGTTAAAGTGATAAATGCTATGGAGACAAAATTATGGGATTACTGATTGAAAGCAGTCAAAGGCATAGTATGGTGATGCAGGGATGGCATTTTGTCATGAAAGAGTTTCATATATTGATTTCTGAATTGTGTCCCATGGCTGAATTATTTATTGCTGTATCAAAGCTGGTGTTGCTAAGATAACTAGTTATTCAGATCTTGTTAATATGGACAGACCTAGGCTTCAGTCTCAGCCATTGTTTACAGTTGAAAAAGAAGTCTCTGAAAATTGTGTGTCCCATTACTGTGAAATGGATCTCTAGTGGCAACCTATATTCCCTTGCACAGGGTGTACATCTATCTGTGCACCCAGGATCTATAAAATAGTGAGACCGTTGAGTTACTGGCGGTGACTCTTTTATTTGAAAATATGAATTAAAGAATTGGGCACACTGGACACATCATGCGCCCGGGGGATTGGGGAGGGGGGGGGGGGGGTTCCTGTCATTATGTACTCAGGAGGGGCTTGTGGGCCATCATTAATTTTGTGTCCCCAGAATTACTGAAACCACTGCAGGCTTTATTGTATTTGCCTGCTATAAACCACATGCATCACTGTGTACTTTCTCTAGAAAACAAATACACCAATACACCAATATTTATTAAGACAGAGAAAATAACTTTAGTTCAGCAAATATAAATCAGTGTAACTGCTAGCTATTAACTTAATGGTGCCCTGTTTTATTTGAGCTTTTAGCTACCTACTCACACAGACATTAATGTGGAACAAGCAATAGCTCTACCTGTCAAAGTGAATCTTTTCCACGGAGAGCACATTAACTTCACAAGTGGTTATTCCACACAGTTGAATCTGGAATTGGGGCAAGCCTTATGAACTGGAGCATCAGGAGAGAGGACATGACATAAATATATCAAAAAGCACTCTTGGGGTGTACCTGTATTGGCACAGAGTATGTTTAATTAATTCGCTTGCAGTGAATTACCAATATCCTGGTAGGAGAGCACAATTGCTGGTTCTGTGAATGGTCCTCTTGCAGAAGTGACAATGATTCTCTATTTCAAATAACACTGTAGTAGTTTACGTCATTCATGTCAGTTTTCATGTCATTTTCTCTTTAAGAACTACTTCTTAGCAGACATGGTTCTGTATTTAGTAGGTTCTCCTGAAAAGGCATGCCTTGGCCATTGTATAATTGCAGTTTCACCAGGCAAAACCTCATCTCACAGGAGATTTCCAGGCAACTCTAAAGCATTTGAGCCTTGGCATGTTTATGCTTGAAACTGTTGTCTAATGCAAACAGCTGGAACATTCTAGTGTTGCAGCTGAATTTCCAACAGCTCATTAACTGTTTATTGGGGGATGATAAAGGCTAACATGTCGTGCTGCTGTAACACATGAAACGATGTGATCACAGACGGCAGTATTATCACAAGTACTGTACTGGAAGCCAACACTTGCAAGATTTATTACATTAAATCCAGGAATGTTTTTCTCATCCAAGTTCATGGCCCAACATGGTCACCAAATGGTATATATAGAGCAGTTAATCAAAGGGGCATATGGCAGATTCTAGACTGTCAGCATTACCACTTGGTGGGCTCGTACAGCTCGAGCTCACCTAACAGTTTCTGACAGAACTCAGAACTGAGAACTTAAACATTTGTGGGTGACACTGCGAACGTATGGCCACAGAGACCCTAAGGCTCCAAGCAGAGTATCTGTCTGTCTGTGTGTACCACACTGCACATATAAAGATCCTGTGAAAGTGGGTTGAGTCTTGTCACATTACAGTAGTATGCATGAATGTATTGCTGTGCCATGGGTTTAATCCCTCTAGCAGTCTTTCTGTTCCCCATTCTTCTGGTGGCAAGATTACAGAGTAGCTACAGGTGCTTTGAAAAAAACTTTGTTTGCAGCATGTCTTGTGTGGGGTAGTGTTTGAGTTGAGCAGTAGAATAGACCAGTGGATCAGACCTTTAATGTGTTAAAGTAGAGATACCCGAGGTAAAATATTACCTGAGTACTGGCTCTGATCTTTAATGTATTCTTTTAGATGAGTTTTTTTTTTTTTAGAAACCAGATGGAACGTGGACTTAAACTGCTTTTTGGCTTCTTTGATAACCATAGGTTGAAGGTCTTTCCAAAGGGTGCAACACACACACACACACACACACACACACACACACACACCACTTTTTTAAAAACAGAATACCACATATGGGCTTTCCAAACTAAGTTGTCTTTAATGCTCTTCATGATTTATTGATTAATTTGTTTTTTAATCATTGGTGCCAGATCAATCAGAACATGTGAAATGTAACTGGCCCAGGCGAAGAGAGCTAATCAACAGATGGACTGAATAGACTCTCTCTAAAGATAATTAACAACCATGTAGCAGGATGAAAGGAATGTCTACCAAATTTCTACCTCATTTTTCATTGATTCAATTTAAAGCAGAAAAAGCAAGTGCAACCTTTTTAAAAGAGGATTTTTTTTAAAGCATTAATAGTTTTTAAAGCAAAAGACAAAAGAATGGTAAGAACACCTCTTGACATACAGCAGGTTGGTTCTTTGTGAAGATTGGTTTTTATGAACACTGAAGATTATAGAAGACTCTTACAGAAACACTAACTAAAAGAAGATTAACCTATGCTTCACTCAGTAGCCCTGAGAGCCAGTCCTGAGTCCTGAGAAGGATAGCAGTGTGATAGGACATCTGACACCTGAGGAGCAGTATTTCACCGCAAGATGCCTCTCATAGGTTTCCCTGTCTTAATGCCTGTTTAGTCACTGCGTTATTGCTCTAAGATGAAGGTGTTTGCCATAATTAATTACGGCTTTCCTCCACCGTTTCTGTCAGTGGGGGCAGGCCCTTTGCTTTCCTGTCTCATTTACCTTCCGTCTGATACATAGCACAGTGCAGCATTATATATATATATATATATATATATATATATATATATATATATATATATATATACACACACACACACACACACACACACACACACACACACACACATATATACACACACACATATATATACACACACACACAGGCTCAATCCCAGTCAAATCAAAGGTTTATCCAGGTTAAAGCTACCAGAAATCATTCCATTACTTATTATCAGCCATACCATGCAATGCACCACAAACAAAAAGTTCAGAAGATTCAGAAGAAATAGTCAACAGATGATTGACAAAAAACCTCACAGACCCAGTTTTGCCTGTGATCGGTATACAGTACTTTTGTATCCAACCTAGTCTAGTTTTAGTCATTTTAAGCCAACAGATCAGATGAGACCAAATATGGAGTTTCAACAGAAATCCATTGAGATTTCTCCCTTTGAGATTTACAGGGGAAGCTTCAAATATTCTAATCACTTAAATTCTTAAGTTGGACCATGATTTTCAGAGGGCAAAATAATGGCATTTTGCTAATGATGGTTATTTCAGGTATAAAATAGCAAAATCTTGTTTTTCATAACCAATAATACAATCAACATTATTTATGATAGACAGCCATATGCTATTTGGGTGTACTAGCTTTTTTCCTAATGTTCTCCATAGTCCTTTATGATGTTTACAATAATTATTTTATTATTACAGCTGTTGTTGCCCTTATTTTTCATTCTAATTCACACGAATAGCTAAAATAAGCCCACAGTGCCTCAGGATAAGAGGATAACCCCAGAAGAGGTTCAGTGCCCATATGCCATGCCTGTCAGGACTTGTGGGAAATGGGCTGTGATGAACAGCGAGGGTTGAAAGAAGTATGCCGGCTCATGCTGCAAGAGGCCACATCAGGTCAATGCTTCCATGTCAGGAACTGGAGAATATTTTGTTGGCTGAAGCCTGAACAAGCTCCCTTGTTCATCTTGCCTGAGTAAAATGAAAGGTTTTGATCTTGTCACAAGATCAAGTCATCCACCCTTTTCTTCCACCTGCTCTGCTTGGAATGGGGGGACAAGAATTATTCCCTTACTGTTCACCATGTTTTCTGCTGAGATCTCTGTTAGCATGTGGTTTATAACTTTACTATATCTAAAGCAATATAGCTAGAAAAATCCTGACTTATCCGTCCAAAAGTAAGAAAAGCTATTTCCGTATTACTTGTGATCACAGTTTAATATGATTGTGATTTGGCATTAAAGCGTTCAGCTGAGGATAAAAGGTGGCAAGCAGTGGGTGAGTCACTGTGAATTAGAGTCTTGAGGTTAAAGCCCTGTCCCCTGCTCTGCATCAAGCGTACTGCATCATCCTGCTCAGTTAGACATTAGTTAAATCTGTCAATTTATGGGTCCACTTTGCTCCACTTGATCCCAGTTAACCCTGAATCTATGTAAAAATTGCACATTAAATGTCCTGCTACTGATTTTTGCTTTGTGATAGCAAATGGAAGAACATGGGGAGAATTGCTTTTTTTTTTTTTTTACTGCAAATCATGCTAGGAACTACACTTCTGTATTTGTACTTGCAGATTTATTTTACAAACCGTCAAACCGCTGTCATCCCAAGTGTTTTTTTGGAAGCAAACAAGAGTCAAGTGACATCAAAATAAAAATAAATATTGCCTAAAAATCTTACACTATAATTATGCTGTGTCAGAACGCTGAAGTCATGTGTCGTCATAGTTGGTGTTCCTGTATTAGGAACTCTGGCTCTAAAAGGTTTTTCCCAAAACATTTAAAACTCTTCTTGAAAGTTGCCTCTATTCGTTATAAAATTTGTAACCAGCGGTGGCCAGTAACGAAGTAATGTAATTCGTTAGTGTACCCAAGTAGCTTTTACGTATATCTTTACTTAAGTATTTCCATTTTGGGCGACTTTTTACTTTAACTCCACTACATTTTAAAGTCAAATATCTATCCATATTTCTTACTAGGCCACTAGATTGTGAAATCTCCCGTTCGTTTTGGCTTGTGTACATTAAAACGGAACAGGCCAAAGCAAAAGGAAGCACGAAGCAAGCACAGCAATCGATGCAAGCGCACACTTTGTTTTCAACTTGTTTCGTTCCGTGTGCATGCATGTGTGTGCTACGTGTACTATACTTTGTGGGTGCTGTCTGGTGTGGCGGTGTTACACCAAAATCTGCGACTACCGAATGATAGAGCTGCTAAATTCGTTTGAATTATGTTAGCTAGCTAAGGACTGTCTATTGTAGCTAGCTCAGTATTTCTGTAAGTGAGTGGTATGGCAAGTTACTTTAGCGCAGAAGCTAAAGTCAGCTGTGGATCCTGTTATCTTCTCCAAAATATGAGCTTAGTTTATGAAGATACAGAGCTTAAATTACTACTACCCCTTAAGACACAATTTGTTTTATCAGACGCTCTGTGCGGTTAATAACCTATATGAAGCTAACGTTACTATGCATTGTCATGTGGCCTATTTAAAATCAAAGCTAACTTATTACTAACAGTTTCTGCTAAATCATTGTTAGTGTATGATCCCATAAATATGTGATATAAATTTGTGTCATTCACATTCAGTATGCTCGATTTCATGATTGGTCAGGAAAAAAAGGGGGGGGGGGGGGGGACAGGAGTTGTTCAGTAATAAATAGTTAAATACAGTCATGTTACATTTAGTCATGGTAAAGTTAAAATATTACTGCATACAGGTGAAAACTGCTACATCTGTATGTCCTTGCTTCCTGTTGTCAGCAAGCTCAAGTGCAGATGTTCTGTTTATGCTCCAATAAACCAAAGGCAATAGATGTCAAACTGTCCAAAATTCAGATCGGGGAGACAGGAATCAGACAGAAAAAGGGCAAAGCTAAAAACAGTCCAGGATAAAAGGGGGGTGGGGTAAAGAGAAGGATACAAGAAACAGCTCGTTTACTTCGCATAGGTGCAAGAGACTCCATGATGAGTTTATCTAAAAAAATTTTTTTTTAAATCCTCAGGAAGCCTTATGGGTTTTTGGTAATCCTCAGGTGTGTAAGGGGCTGGAGGTGGCCTAGGGCTAATTAATAGGTGAAAGAGGGGCAGAGTACACTATAGGGCATGGCTGGATATGTGACAGCACAGATCTCCAAGGGTTAACCAGAATATGCAATTTTGGTAATTAGAGATATAAATCACATCAGACAAGTTTGTGTGCAGGATATTCAACTCAACTTTGAGAGACTGCTCTGTGAGAAAAACCCGACACTGGATAACTGTCTACACATACTGAGTGCTGCAAAATTGTCCCGAGGAATGCAAAACAAGACAAGTATTTCAGGAGTAGTAGTGAAGAAAGTACATAGAATGAAAGGGACAGTGCACCAAAAACATCCCAAAGATACAGTCTGTGGGTTGTGGATGGGGCAGGTTATGTGGAAAATATTACACAAGATAAACAAATGTACAGCCTTAGGAAAGAAATGTGGAAAACCACTTTACAATGAAGTGCAAGTCTAAGACTGATCAAAGCCATAGGAAAACTGTAGAGTGATGGACAACCTCAACATTACCACTGCATTTGTTGACATTGTAAATACAGTGGAAACAGGGAAAAAAAGGAAATTTGCACCTGTTTGTTGGCATGCTCTTAGGCCAAGATCTTGTGAAATTCCAGATTGATTATGGTGCAAGCTGCATCATTTTAGTAAGTCTCCTAAATCTTGACACAAATTGAGAAAATAAAGCCTGTTGCTAATGTATAATAGCAAACTGAAACCAATGGGAAAATGCCATGTTAAATTAAGGAATAGATGAAAAATTTAGTTGATTAAGGAGCATTATATGAACATGTGTGAACAGCAGCAACAGACTGCATTGTCACATTGGAAAAGCAAGCAGATAGTTGGAGGATAATGGAACAAAATACAGTACAGAGATGTCTTTGCTGGTGATGGCAAAAGGAGTTAAAAACCTGAGATTTACAGGTTTTACTACATGATCAAACTTCCAAAGAAGAAACCCAGTTGCCATGATGAAAACATTAAAGGAAGGGTTACAAGATCGTCTAAGGAGAGAAGCACAGATTGGTGTTTGTACAGAAACCTAGCAGCAAACATAGAGTGTGCATTGATCCAAGGCTGCTGAATAAGGCATTGACTTGTAGTCTTTTTTCTCTGCCAACCATAGACCACACACTACCACACAGCTCTAAAGCAAAAACTTACTTTATGTGATGTTAAATGTGGCTTCTAGCATGTCAGATTAGAAGAACCCTGACCAATTTCACCATTTAGATAACAGATGACTCAGGATGCCCATGGGGATATTGCCCATGTCCAATTCCAGAGGTCTTTCAGAGAAAATTCTGAAATGCACTGAAGGCATGTATGCATTATAAACGATATGAGCAAAGGACAAGGAAGTAGCCAGTTAAAACAATGAAAAACTGAGGCTGTTTGACTCATTGCCAATTCAATTTAAACTACAGCAGTTGGAAGTTCCATACATAGGGCACCTGCTGAGTTCTACTGGACTGAAAATTGACCCAGAGAAGGTTGGGCTATTACACATATGCCTGGACAGACAGATGTCATAGCTGTTCAGCAGTTGTTGGGGATGGTAAATCACCTCTCCAAGTTCTGTTCTATCTGCCTGACAACTGTGCAAGCCTGAGAATATTTTCATCAGAATGGACAGTTTAGCATGAGGATGCAGTTCTCAGACTGAAATAAACCATATCAGATACACCAGTCCTAAAGTACTCCAATCTGGAGGAAGACCTGACTCCAATTTGATGCTTAATATACAGGTCTAGGTGCTGTACTCATACAAGGGGGCACACTGATCACATTTGAGAACAGAGCACTTAGACAGAACCTGGTTATGTTCAAATGGAGAAGGAATTCTTGGCCATGGTATTTAGTATGGAAACATTTAATAAATACATGCATGGATGCAAAGTGATCAGTCACTTGGAGAATATAGTGCATACTGTTAAGGATGCAGTGAATGATGCTTTGTATCCAGAACCATGATGTGGATGTAGTTTATGTTCCTGGAAGAGACATGTTACTCACTGACACATTGAGCAGGGCATACCTGCCAGAGTGCCCATCAGCAAAGCTGGTAGCTGCTGAAATAGAGACAGTCACTATAGTAGAACACCTATCTATTTCAGGGGACAGGCGCCGTAGGATTTGTGCTACTGCAAAAGGAGATGTGTCACTACAAACATTCATCAAAACCAATCTGCAAGGATGGCCAAGTCACAGAACTGCTTTCCTGAGTGAAATAATGCATTACTTTTCACTTCAGGAGGAATTGAGCTTAATTCTTAAGGGAGAATATGCAGTTATTCCCCATGCTCTCAGAAGAGAGTGCTCCTCTCCTCATTTGGGGGTTGAGGGCCATGTCAGGAGACCCAGAGAGTGTGTACCATCAGGCTATAAATGACCAAAGAGTCATTCATATTCAGATGTGAAATCGTGAAGTCATGCAGTGGACAATAAGCAGCCGAAGAAAACATTTCGCCCACATGAAATGGGGGAAAATTGGAACCGATTTATTCACCTATGATGGTAAGGACTACCTTATCACAGTGGGCTATTTCTCAAATGTTTGGGAGATTGACTTCTGGGAGATCTGAGCGTATACACAAAGGGCAGTATAGTTATTAATAAATTGAAGGTCAATTTTGCCCATCAGGGTATTCCAGTTACTTTTACCTTGGACAGGGGTCCACAATTCATATATCAGAACTATTGGAGATTCAGCCAACTGTGGGGCTTTGATTATAGAACCTCTTCACCAGGCCATCCACAGAGTAACAGCAAAGCTGAATCAGCTGTGAAGACAACCAAAAACAATGACAATTATTGATCCTGTCTTGCAACTTTGGTTCTGTTGGACTACTGTTACACACCAACACACGGAATATTCAAGCCCAGTACAGGGGCTACTCAGATGACATACTATGACATGAAAATCAGCCTCCTAAAGCCTGACGTCAAACACATACTCCAGGAGTTAGAACACAATCAGCAGTCATACAAGTGTCCCATTGACACAGGCTACAACAAAATGGATCTAGATTATGGGCACATTAATTGAAGGAACCTGAGCCAAGCACAAGGAATTTCTTGGATTGAACAAAACCAATCAGATTTGACTGTTTCTAACCACACAAGAACTGGGCTTTACTGTGATATTCATCTTACCCAGCAGTTCCTTCCACACTCTGGAGGTGAATTGTGGGCCCTGGTCCCAGATGATGTCCTCTGGTAGCCCGATTTGCTGAAAGATGTGCCAGAAGAGCTGGTCTGCCGTCTCCCAGGCAGTAGGTAGACCCTTAAGGGGAGGAACCTTACCATCTTGGAAAATCGGTCCACTATGACCAAGACCACTGTGTTGCCCTCAGACACGCAAGTCAGTGACAATCAATAGCCAGGTGAGACCAGGGTCTTATAGGTGTGGGCAGCAGCAGCAGCTTACCTGCAGGTAGTGTGCAAAGGATCTTGCTGCAGGCACAATCGGCACAAGATGCCACATACCTCACTATGTCTTTGTGCATGGCTGGCCACCAATAGCAAGCATTCAGTAGCTGCAATGTGTGGGTTGTTCCCAGATGGCCTGTCCCCACGTGAAGGGCTTGACAAAGGCAGAGTGGGACAGAGGCGGTTTGGCAGGCAGTGCAGATGTGGATTTGCTTCCTTTATCTGACGATCCAGGTCCCAGCTCAGAGCTTCCAGGAAGCAAGTGGGTGAAAGTACTGGCTCCTTGCTGGTAGACTGGGCCTCTGCGTAGTGTTGCCGAGACAGCATCCACCTTAATGTTCCTCTCTCCTGTCCTATACGTGATGCGGAAGCTAAACCTGGTGAAAAAAGCAACCACCAGGCTTGCCTGAAATTGAGCCTCCTTGCATTTGAGGTACTCCAGGTTTGTGGTCAGTGATGACCAAAAAGGGGTGTCGTGCTCCCTCTAACCAGTGCCTCCACTCCTCAAATGCTAGTTTCATAGAGAGGAGTTCCCGATCCCCCACGCCATAGTTCCTCTCTGTGGAGAGGTTTCCTTGAAAAATAGGCAATCAGTTTCAACTGTCCTGCTTTGCCTTTGTGTTGAGAGTATAGCCCCCCCCCCCCCCCATGCAATGGAACTACCTCTACCACAAACGGCCTCTCCAGGTCCAGTTCCTGTAGTACCGGGCCAGTGGTGAGGGATTCCTTTAGCTCAAAGAAGAAGTTCTCTGCCTCGGGTCCCCGTCTTAGCCTCTTGGCTGTCCTGTGGAGTATGTTGGTAAGAGGTCTAGCCACCATATTGAAGGATTAACAACAGTGATAAAAATGAGCAAATGCCAGGAAGCGCTGTAGTTCCCTGCGAGTCTGAGATCTAGGCCAGCCCCTTACTGCTTCTACCTTGCATGGTTGCATGTGTACCCTGCCCTCATGATATACCCCAAGAAACTTGCCTCTTTCTGATGGAACTCGCATTTCTCCAGTTTGCAACAGAGGTGGTTTAGCAGGAGGGTGCAGAGGACATCCCATATGTCATGCACATGTTGATCCCAGGAGGAGGAATAGATCAAAATGTCATCTATATATGCAACAGATCTACCCAGGTGTTCCCATAGGACCTCACTGATATAGGCCTGGAAGACAGAAGGGGCAGTGGCTAGGCCATACAGAAGCACCAAGTTCTTGTAATGTCCCAAAGCTGTGCTGAAGATGGTCTTCCACTCTTCACCCTCCTTGATTTGGATGAGGTTGTACACACTGCAGCGGTTCAGTTTTGTGAATATCCGGGCTCCCCTTAATTGCGTGAGTGCTGCGGGGACAAGGGAAAGCTGGTATGGATATTGTACCAACAGTTCATTGAGTCCCCGATAGTCCACACAAGGCCTCAACCCTCTGTCACTCTTAAGACACTTGTGGATGCTGAAGAGGTGGAGGGCCTCCTTGATGCATTGCCCCATTGCTCCTTCCTCCTCTTGGGATAGAGGATATAGCCTACATCGGGGAGAAACCGTGCCCTCCTTCAGCGTGATGGCGTAGTCCCAGTCCTGATGTGGAGGCAACTGTGGCTCTCGTGGGGCTAAATACCTGCACCAGGTCGCTGTATTCCTGGGGCATGGTGATGTTCTCGGCTTTGGGACTCTAGATAGATGTGGACTGCAGTGACGTCTGCTAGTAGGACAGGCATTTGCTCTGGCAGGTGGCAGCCCACTCGAGGACACGGTTCTCTGTCTATTGCAAAGGGGGATTGTGCACCCTTAGCCATGGGAGCCCTAATGTGACTGGATGAGAAAGGAAAAGGGTAAAAGGCAACTTGCTCCACATGCTCCCCTCCAGTCTCGAGGAGAACACAAGGGGTAACGAGTTATGGAACCCAATCCCACGGGTCCTCTGTCAAGTGCTCTCACGCTTAACTAAGTGGGAAGGGGGATGGCGCTTATCCCTAACCTCCTGGCAAAGCCCCAGTCCATTATGTTGCCTGCAGCCCCTGAATCAACTGTGCCAAAGCAGAGAGCTGGCGACCCTGACTTACTGGCAGTTTACACATAGAAAGGATCAAGGAATGACTCACTGAATTTTGTCTTCTCCCTCGGTCCTTTGGCTTGCCTCGCATCCTTGCCACACCTAGCTGCATAGGCTCCACTGGGGCCTTCACCTGCCCAATAGTGGAGCCATTCTCCCGCTGTGGTAGCCCACGATGAAGCTACTGGTGTCACTCCTGCAAAAGGCAGTCATACGTGATCACTAGGTGCACTACCTCGTTCAGTGATGAAGCCCCCTGTTTACACATGAATTCTGCCTGCAAGTCTGCAGATAAAAGCGTCTAATAAGGCCGGCTCCTGCATGAAAGTGGCATAATCATTCATTAGCAGGGAGGCATTAGTCACAAGAGCAGCTCCTCAGGTATGGACTTTCCAAGTGATTCTGGACATAAGACACTTTGGCATGGTCAAGCAGTTGGGGTGGGTATGCAAAAAAAAAAAAAAAAAAAAAAAAGACTACACTGAACGATGAAGCCCTAACATCCCGCTGTGTCTCCTCCATACATCTTGGGGGTAGCGATGAGGCAATACATCCCTTCTGAAATAGGTGGATTGCTGCTCTGGTCTTGTGGCCAGGCAATTAACATGCTACCCTAGACTGAGAACCAGCACTGAAGAAGCAAGAGGCAGGGTTGCAGCAAAGTGCTTTTTATTATCCATCAGTGTTGAGCAACACTAACACTTAGACAATACTAACAGTGGCTCTCTTTGAGGGGCACAGTTAGTGGACGAGAGTGGCATTTTGGGTGCTCTAATGTATAACCCCAACTCTTGGACTCTGTGGGTTTAAATAAGCAGATACTGATTACGAACAGGTGATTTCCATCAGTACTCTGGTGATTGTGAACGGGGCAAATAAGGGGTGTGATCCCTAGCAGGAGGGAGTGTTTCCCTTCTGCTATCCGGCTGACCAACCATGACAGTTTTTCAGTGATCTGTTGGTTTTATAACTTTAAAGTGAAACATAAAAAAGTCTAATATTATCAACTAGTGAGAATCTAAGTAGTATTCTCAGCCAAGCTAGCCAAGTACAACAGAGAAGTGTAGCGTTAGCTGAGCTGTGTGACAGAAGGACTGTGAGTAAGGTCCGGGCTATCCTCTTGGACTGCCAGCATCCACTACACTTTGATTTTCCTCTTCTCCCATCTGGCACTCACTATATAACTCATTTAATGAAGACAAGTAGATACAAATATTCAGTCCATTTTATTAGATTATTCAATAGATAATGGCTTTGGGTTTTATGCATGTTGTTTCTTATGCTGTTTTTATGTGTTTTTTATGTATGTTGTTTTTTATGTTAGAATTTTGTTTTATATTGTGAAAGTGGCTACAATGGAGACTTCAATGATAAAAAATGAAATGAAAGGTCTATCAAATATCAAAGTTTGCTAACTGAATCATAGTCTAGCTATATAACTTATAAAGCAGTGCTAGCTCACAGACAGTTAACTGACAATTGCACACTAAATAGAAGCTGGCTTGACAAAATTGAAGTTTGAAAAAGAAATCTACAACAGCAAGAGTTTGCTATTTTTTTAATGTCAGTTCAGTGCATTATAGCATATGTGTAGCAAATTTAGTTTTTTGACTCTAACAAACTCATAAATCAAATGAGTGCATAATATTATAGTGAAACATGCATGGGACAAAATTCATTGGTTTGGAACATTTTTGTTCCCCACAAGTCACAGCAGAGGTGACTTTCAAAAACTCATTGACAAAAACAACAAAAAAATCTTTAAACCTAGAATAGCTCATATGGGTGAGCATGATGTTAATAACAGAATAATGATATGGCTGCAGTAGTCTATGCCAATCTCAGCCTTTATAGAGAAATTTTGTGAATCCAAACATTTCTACAAGAGAGACATTGGAATCTGTCTCAGTCTTTCATCATTCTGTTTTTGAGTTTTAAAACCATGCAACTGCCCTGATAAGAATGACCTTTCACCTTTTTATGTGGGAGTGCCATGGATATTTTCTTTTGTCTTTGAAGTGCTGGATATATAAAAGTTCTGTGTGCAATGAGCTGGGCATCTTTCAGTCAATTTGCTAAGACACTGCAGGGATCCTAAACATGCATACTTAACTGTGAAGATTAAAGATGATGGCAGTTGAGTCCTTCTTTGTGGATTGGTGGATGTAACTGGGGATAGAACTGACTTGACTGAAGATGTTGCAGACATTGGTGGAATTTTAAACTACGAGACACTTCTGAGCAAGTGCCAATGGTAGAGTTTTGATGGGTCCTGTTCTGGAAAACAGCCAGGGGAATACTTGTAATAAATAAACTTCAAGGCGTCATTGAATATAGATATTTGCTCTAATGTTTTTGATGCTAAATTGCTGTGCAATTATCTTGCATAAGATATGTCTGTTCACATTTGTTAAACTCTAGCAAGTTGCCAGATTACCATGGTGTTGAGAGTGGGAGGGGCTGTTGTGGGGGAGAGTTTTCTGCAGTGTGGAGGCCAGGGAGTTGTATAACATACAGGACAGGGCAGAGTGTGGAGAGAGGGACTGTGTATGGAGATCACCGTGAACATGTGAAGTCATGGTTAGTATAGAGAGCTGCTGTGGAGGTGCATGGTGGTGAAGAAAGGGTAATGGATACAGAGGTGGTGTAGTCTCTGGAGCCCTGGCTTCTGCTCAACCACTCTGCTCTCCTCAATGTCTCTCTCTGCCACATCACTACAGGAATTCATAGAGTGCACATTACCAAAAGTGTTTTAAAATGTTAATTTACATTTACATTTATGGCATGTAGCTGACGCTTTTATCCAAAGTGACTTACAATTATGAGTGAGTACAACTTAATATGTGGGCTTACAGTTAGTTGAGTGTATTATGCTCCTTAGTCCCTGGCATTGGGTCATGTGATGTACACTGATCCCACTGGCTTTAGTGTGTCAGAAATAATTTAAGTACTGATATCTGCTGTTCATATAATAAGTATAATAATGCCTCATGCTGCATGAGATTCGTGAGGATTTCTGAATGAGCGTATAAAAGTGTGAAATTATGTTTCAAATGGTCTGCACAAATATTTTAACATGCATGTGTGTGTACATTTGTTGTGTGAACATACATATAGCTGAGAATATTTGTGTGTCAGTATGCTGATGTGCTTGTTCTGATGGAGAAAAAAAAACATTGTAAATCTGTTGCTACTTTGGGGTCTGTGCCTAAAGTGGAGACATTATTTTGAGTAGGGCATCCAGTGAAAAAGCTGCATTAATGGACTTTACTTCCAAAACCTAATTTTCTTTTCTCTGCACTATAGACAGTGTGGTCAGTGTTTGGAAATAATCATACCAGCACATTCAAGAGTTTGTTGATGAAAACAGGATCAGATCTGTCATTTTTTTTTTACACTACCCATCCTACTCCTTTTTGTGTATCACCAATTTTCCATTCTGTATTCTTAGATAATACATGTAACAGGGAATGTAACATTTCTGTCCTCAGGCAACTGTGCACAAAGATTTAGACCAGCAGACTGTGTATATTTCGAACTATGTGGATTTCTGTATTATGGATATTGGAATTATAAAAGAAGTCATATGCAAAGTTCGTTTAAAAATAAAACACTTTCCAAATCAACAAAGGTTATGGCCAAATAATTAGGCCAGGCCTGATCTGGAAGCCTTCCACATAAATACTGAGTTGTCAGCCATGGTCAAACACATGACCCTCTCTCATCACCACAGGTGCTGTCGCTAGGTGCCGACGTCCTGCCTGAATATAAGCTGCAGGCACCACGCATCCACAAGTGGACCGTGCTGCACTACAGCCCCTTCAAGGCTGTGTGGGACTGGCTCATCCTGCTGCTGGTCATCTACACAGCCATCGTCACGCCCTACTCCGCTGCCTTCCTGGAGGATAGTGGAATGCCGAGCTGCAGCTACTGCTGCCCGCTCTGCGTTGTCGACCTCATCGTGGACATCATGTTCATCATCGACATCCTCATCAACTTCCGCACGACGTACGTCAATGCCAATGACGAGGTGGTGAGCCACCCGCTGCGCATTGCTGTTCACTACTTTAAAGGCTGGTTCCTCATCGACATGGTGGCAGCCATCCCCTTCGACTTACTCATATACAACAATGGCGAGGAGGTGAGAAGGGCAGGGGCTGTGATGGGAATTCCACCCACAATGGATTTTTGCCATTTTCTCCAAAATGTTGTACAAATGCATGTTTAACAAAAAAAAAGAAAGAAATTAAGATACAACACAATAAAAAGCCCAATGAACTGAGAAATAAATAAATTCAAATAAATGTAAGACATTTTTAATCAAGTGCAGAAACCTATTAAGGTTTTATTAAAACTAACCAAAACATGTTCTCTAGGAATGTGTAGAAGGATGAATAGTAGGGTAAAAATTCCCCTTACCTTATTCTGCAATGATCAATTTACTATTTAGTTTAGGGAGAAAGTTTATCTTGGAAGACTGTATTCTCACTCCATTAACAAAATGGTATGTTAATAAAGCACTTAAATGTTCTAAATGTATTTAAATTTTTTAAATAAAAGTGACATCTTTATTTTAATTATAATCAAAATTAAAAATGGGGATTATTGCTAGGTGTAATGGTTAGGGCCCGAGTGCCTAAGGGTGAGGGGCAGGATGCATAGGCTCCAGCACCGTGGACGAACATTTATTGTTACATGAAGACAGCGGCACTCACATAATAAATGAACACGAAACCGTTAACATGGAACAAAAACGATAAACACGAATACATGCAACAACGATGTGTGGAACAAGCATACAACAAAAACGATAAGATTTAACATCAACAATGACCAACGACACTGCACACACTGACGCGGGGTTAAATACAGACAAAACGAGGTGCAGTTGTGCAGGCGTGGCCTCAAACGAAGATCCTCCAACTGCACGTGGCGGCCCAAACCACGTGACTCGGTGGAGGCGAGCGTTCAGTGACAAAACCCCCTCCCAAGGGGCGCAGTCCCGATGCGTCCGTCCAGTGAACGCGAGCCTCCGGGAGCAGTGTACACGTACACACAAACACAGCACAGCAGTGCCCGGCGCCCACCCAGTACTAGGCGGGCCAGGTGCCGCCAGTAAGGGAGACAGGCAGCTTCCATGCCTCTCTCAGGGCGGTCTGGTACGCTCCCAACGACGTTGCGTCTGTAAAGACAAAAGGCGCAAACACACAATAGCGCCCACACACAAACATAAGGCGCTGTGACATGGCGCCTGCATTTGTCGCAGGCACCTCAAACGTGTTCGTGGCCTCAACAGACACGCAGGGGTGCACGTCCGCCCCCGCTTCCAGACGTGCTACCTCCCACCACCGTCCTCCTCTCTCCCACCGCTCTAGGAGCGTCCCAGAGGCAGTTTGCCTCCGGGGCTTTGGGCAGATCCCTCCAGTCTTGCTGGCGAGTCCGCTGAAGGGAAGGAATTCGAGCTTCCACTCTACCCACTGGAGATCCCGATGGATCCACTCAACCACCCTCTTTCTGGTTGTTGTGGGGCACATCGGTCCTCCTCAGCCCAGGACCGATAGCCTTCGGCCCACCCCAATAAATTCCTGGGGGTGTTCCCCTGCACTTCCGGAGTGGATACGGACACCAGTCCCGGTCCTCTCCCCAACCTCCTGGGATCCAGGCGGCAGGGCGGGGGTGCCTAAGTGCCTACGCAGCTCCCGTTAGGAAGTCCAACTTTCGACGATGGAGTAGGCGTCCTGTGGTGGTTGGTCATTCTGTGACGTTTGCCCAAGTGCCCAAGGGTGAGGGGGGCAGGACGCACAGGCTCCAGCGACATGGACGAACGTTTATTTTTACATGAAGACAGCGGCACTCACCTATAACACAAGAAATGAACATGGAACAAAACCGATAAACACGAATACATCTAACAATGACGACGCTGCACACACTGACGCGGGTTTAAACACACCGACAAAACGAGGTGCCACAAACAAAGATCCTCCCACTGCACGTGGCGGGCCAAACCACGTGACTCGCGGGAGGTGAGCGTTCCATGACACTAAGGCTTGAAGAGCAGTGGTATGTTAACACAAAACAATGCTGAGAGTACACAACAGGAATTTTAGCAACATTTTGATGCAATCTAAAAAAATGTGTATGCACACAATATGCAGAGATATGCACCATTAGCAGTTCATCCGCAATAGTATGTCCTCAGTTTATCATGACTAAACCTGATACCAAGCCAATAGCGACTCCACTAAGAAGTCTATTTTATGTATGAATAGGTCCCCTGCACAAATCCGGATGTTACAGGCCCAGTGAGAAGCTAAATCAATGTAAACTAATTGATGTCAGCCTGATCAGTCTATGTATACACTATATATACAATACAGTATCATCTTCTAATGGATAATGACCAAGATGGGATGTTAGGGGTCAATTCTAGGAATCAAAAACCATCCAGAATTAATACCAATACATTTAATGGAACCTGGAGCTTTATCCCATTGCTTCATGAGATGCCCAACTTTATAGATGTACTGCCCTGCAGAGTTTACTTACAAACCCAACCATACCATTGTTTTCAGTTTAAGGTTACTTTAGAAATGACTCTAACTTTCTGCTTTGGGATGTCTATCACTGCACATACCTGAGTCAAATCAAATTTATAAAGTCTTGCATTAATTTCATAATTGTTTGTTGCCTGAGAATTTTAAATAAGACATTTGTGATCCAGGCAACTTTATTTATGTTGGATTTTTTTCTCTTTTCTTTTGTTCAAGACAACCACTCTAATAGGCCTCCTCAAGACAGCGCGGCTTTTACGTCTGGTCCGTGTGGCACGAAAGCTGGACCGCTATTCAGAATATGGTGCTGCTGTGCTCTTCCTCCTCATGTGCACCTTTGCCCTCATTGCCCATTGGCTGGCCTGCATCTGGTACGCCATTGGCAGTGTAGAACGCAATGGTTCCATTGGCTGGCTCAACACGCTGGCGGATCAGCTCGGGAAACCCTACAATGACACAATCTCAAATTCGGGCCCCTCCATCAAGGACAAATACGTGACGGCCCTCTATTTCACCTTCAGTAGCTTGACGAGTGTAGGATTTGGCAATGTCTCACCCAACACCAACTCAGAGAAGATCTTCTCCATCTGCGTCATGCTTATTGGATGTGAGTAATAGGAATATGAAATATTTTCACTTAACTATTTCTTTAAGCCATGATTTGCAAGAATGTGGTCCTAGATGCCTTATCCATAATGCTCAGCCAAGATGATAGATAATGTGTCTGCATGCATGAGACCTTCTTAAAACTTGAAGCGTGTTCACAAATGTCTTTCTGCACATATTTAAAACAAAAATGTTAACCCAAACCCTTACAAATTTCACAGAAGATAATGTAATGTAAATGTAAAAAAACCCACACAAACAACAACATAAAAGTAAATTTGAAATGCAGTGCACATTTCCTGTTGATTTTCTGTTGACTTAGGCATGACTGTTTTGCTTTCCATTTTTGCATTCAAATACAACACTGTAGCATTGCATTTCATAAATGAAACCCAAATATATTAACACAATTTACTGTACAAGTGAAACAAGTGAAACATATGAATGCAGGGCATGCCATTGTATTTCCCTCAGAATATGCAGCCATGCATTCCTTTGCCTTAAAGACTCACTCTTGCCATTAATAATAAAAAAGAACCAAAGGACAGTACTAGAGATGCATTGTTTTTCAATGCATTGTTTTGCATGTATATTAGTTACTGTCAAAGACTTTGGTGCTTTGTTGAGATAGAATCTTGGAGTTAAAAAGTGTTTTGTTACTTCTTTAAAATTTGCATTTATTCATGCTAAAATGTTAAAGTGTCCAAAGGGGGAAACCCCTTTCTGCATAGTAATGAGTACATTTATTAGCTCATGTGATATCATCTCACTGCTGACCCCTACGTTTATCAGAACTCCTGCAGTGCATTTTCTACCATTAGTGATGATCCCAGGACTTCTTCAGCTGGTGGTATTTGCCCAAAACAAATTATGATATTCTCAAAACTAATGCAGTCAGTCAAATATGAAAAATGATTCAAATACTGGTGAAGGTTATCAAATTTGAATTTCACCTTATGTGTAACCTAAAATGACCAATGTTCCAACAACAATCTATTTAAAATTTTACAAGATCAAATAGTTTGATTAGAAAGTGGTTTAGCTGTTGCTGTTTGTGGTATGATGCGTTTGTCCTTTATTAATTTTTATCTGGGACAGCAGTGAATTCCCCTAAAGCTGCATCAGAAGTTGTGAAGCATTATGTCTGTAACATATTTATATATTCAGTGTGGAAGCAGACAAGCCTAATATTCAGTTATCTCTCTTTTCAGCCCTCATGTATGCTAGTATCTTTGGGAATGTGTCAGCCATTATCCAAAGGTTATACTCCGGTACGGCTCGCTACCACACACAGATGCTGCGCGTGAGAGAGTTCATCCGCTTCCATCAGATTCCCAACCCGCTGAGACAGAGGCTGGAGGAGTACTTCCAACATGCTTGGTCCTATACTAATGGCATCGACATGAACGCCGTAAGTCATACACACAGACATGCGCACACACACACACACACACACACACACACACACACACACACACACACACACACACAGACACACACGTTATGTTTTTGGGTGTGTATAACCACAAACACTTGCTAATTCATGGTTTTTAGGGTAAGTTAATGAATTCAGTTGTTCTGCGGCAAATAAGTAATTCTGCACGTCAGAATAACTCTCCTCTCCAATTTTACAGCTTGTACTCGACATTACAGCAATTCATTTTTCATCTTTCAGTATCTCATGCTCTTGAAAATCAAAGGATATATTAAATATATTTTGCTTTATTTTAATTATATTGAGAGTAAATTTGAAATATATTTAAATATTCCTATATTAGAAATATATTTAAATATTAAAAATTGGTAGTTTTATGTAACCCACATAGGCATATTTACAGTATGTAAGCATGTGTGAGAAGTGGTTTTCATGTGAAAGGGGCATCCTCTCTATAAGTAACAGTACTGAAGAGTCTACATAATTGGATCTTTGCTTAAATGTGGCATTGTATCCTTTTAATAGGGAGAAGTGTTGCTTTGTTGTGAAACCTCTGAGCATCTGAAGTTTAGTAATGATGTTCTTTAAAATGTTTTGTCTTTATCTTCTGTCATGTCTTTTACAGAGGGAACAAGGAAAAACTTCCTGCAGAATACAAAAGGTCAACTGTATACATCAGTATTCTAACCTATAGAGAAGATGCCCCTTTCATATGAAAATCACCTCCAACACATGTTCATATATATTGAAATATATATACACATGTAGGTTAATATATGCAAATACTAATTTTATTATCAATTTTAATATTTAAATATACTTAAAATTAATGATCGATATATTTAAATAAATAGATTTAATAGATTTGGATAAAATATATCAAAACACAAATATATTTATCAAAATATATTTAAGTATATTTCCTTTAAACATGGGTTAAACAAACTGAGCTAAATTTAGAAGCTACAATTCTCCTTGCTCCTACTGTGATGGTTTTACTATTTCCTTTTCCAAATTTGGCACTTTAATGACATTTTACATGGGTAAAGAAAAGAAATGGTAAAGCTGGTGTCTGTTCTGTTCTGTGCTTTTCACTCATTATATTTCTCATTATGTAATGGTAATGGGCTAGTAGGGCATTTTGGATTAGAAAGTGAATACAGTAATGTTTTGGATTAGAAAGTGAGTGGTATAATGTTTTGGATTAGAAAATGAGCACTATAATGTTTTAGATTAAAAAGTGCGTACTATAATGTTTTGGATTAGAAAATGAGCACGATAATGTTTTGGAATGGCTCTGGGTGAAATTAAGTCCTCTTCCACCCATCTCGTTCCGTGTTTCATTAGTAATGACGAGGAAATATGGCTTAATGCTTATGCCTGGGAAGAAAGACACACATTATGAAGAAGTAAAAAAGATGAGGAGGGAGACATTAAATGGAAATAGGTTGCTGTGACTGCTCATCTGAGAAGGGAATGTAGGATGCTGGCAAGGTTACTCATTAGTTTAAAATCAGTTAAAGTAATGTGGCATATATAAGAAGAAAAAGACTCTTTTCAGAATGTTAATTAGCTGCGTTTACATCCAGATCTGAATTCTACTGTTACGATCCCTGTGCAAGTCAACATTTCATCAGGTCTTAATTTCCAGGTTAGGTCTTTAGATGTGTCCATTGCTGTCATTTCAATTTCCTCTGTGTTCATGGCAGTATTTCTTTCTATCTCTCCCTCTCTTTCTTTCTTTCTCTCCCCTCCTTTCCAGGTGTTGAAAGGCTTTCCCGAGTGTCTACAGGCAGATATCTGTTTGCACCTGAACCGCACACTGCTCCAGAACTGCAAAGCTTTTAAGGGCTCCACAAAAGGCTGCCTGCGAGCCCTGGCCATGAAATTTAAGACCACCCATGCCCCACCAGGCGACACTCTGGTACACCAGGGCGATGTGCTCACTGCGCTCTACTTCATCTCCCGTGGATCCATCGAGATCTTACGCGGAGATGTGGTAGTGGCCATTTTGGGTATGTTTTGCTTGGACTCAAAAACTACTCTAAGTATTTGTAGCATTCTGAGTACTAACTTGCTAATTTCCTTTGTAATTTAATATCACTGTGACATTGTGCACTCGATGTCCTTCAGGGATTGTGGTTTTAAAGTGTTAGGTATTGAGAGAAATGCTTTTGTCTTCTCTTCCTCACCTGTGTTCAAACAATGAAATACACTGTGTTTTATATATGTGTGTTTAGTGTTTGTGTGTGTGTGAGAGAGAGATTTTGCCTGAGATGTACATTGTATTTTATACGTGAGAGAGAGAGAGAGAGATCGAGAGAGAGAGAGAGAGAGAGAGAGATTGTGCCTACTCTAGTGCCATCTGCTGGCTGTAAAACTACATTTTTATATAACAGTCACATTTTATGCTCATGGTAGCAGAAATACATTTATTTTTCAAGTAAATACAGAGAAATTTCATTATATTTACCTAATAAGATATACATCTATCTAGTTTGATATTGTTTCATATTGCACTTTTTTTCCACAGGAAAGAATGATATATTTGGTGAGCCCATCAACCTGTATGCTCGGCCAGGGAAGTCAAATGCTGATGTGAGAGCTCTGACTTACTGTGACTTGCACAAGATCCACAGAGAGGATGTTTTGGAAGTGCTGGACATGTACCCAGAGTTCTCTGATCACTTCTGGAGCAACCTAGAGATCACCTTCAACCTGAGAGATGTGAGTCACTGCCACCAAGCCAGAAAGCTGAACTCCTACTCTTCCTGGCAGTATGCAACACATATGACAGGTTGTGGTAAAATGTTACTATTACTACATTTATCTTGTCACTTCAGACCAACATGATTCCTGGGTCTCCGAGCAGCGAAGATTCTGACTGTATTGGCTTCAACAAACTACGTAAGAGAAAGCTTTCATTCCGGCGTCGAACAGAAAAAGGTACTGTTTCTCTCTACCTGAACTCTCTCCAGTCTCTTGAACCAATTTTTTTTCCCACTGGAAGATATCAGAGATATCACAATACATGAAAGAAAAACATGATGCATGAATAATTCCACTAATCTTGCTCAACTGCAACATATGTAACTGTTAAGTTTGCTGACATAATAACCTTGATACGAACATACTTTCTTTGTCCTTCATCAGATGATGCCGATGCTGGAGAGATCAAAAAGAACCAGAAGCCTGTGCGGCGTAACAGGAAACAAACCAGAAGTAATCAAAATCAGGGACTAAAACCAGACTGGGTAGGGCCTCACAGTTCTGTCTCCTCCCACTCCAGTGATGATGAAGGGGAGGAACCTGTTCACGCATGCCCTGCCCCTCCAACTACACTGCTGGAGCTTTCTCAAGCACAAGGCACTTCTATGAGCTTCAGTGACAACATCGAAGTGGAGGGGGATCCTAAGACAAGCAACACCTGCAACGCTCTGTCAGGTAAGCTATGACTAAGCTTGGAACTAAACTATAACTAAACTAAACACTGTCTGGTTTTATAAAAGCCAATTTTGTATTAAGTGAGGTAATGTTTGTCTCTATTAACAAACCCCTGTCATGACTAAGACACGCTTAATGCAGGATTAGAATAGGAAAAGGATCAACTCTTAGCTAGCTTTCTCCTGAGACCCCTTTTTTTCAGCCAGATATTTGCATGCCTGCCACCTTTCTGTTCACCCATCTCTACAACCCAGGGCTAGATGTTCTCATTAGGCCTCTCAGACATAATCAGCACTCAGATGAGAGAGAAACCTTTTCATCAGGGCTTCTCTTTCAACTGGCTCTCACACTGGTTGAATGTAAGAACAAAATAAATTGGCTTTTCAAATGTATAATTTTGCAATCTATTAGGGTTCCAACTGAGACATTGTTATATTACATAATTTGGAAAAAGATCACTGCTACTATCCTTGAGTAAAGAGTGAAAAATTACTTGCAAATTACTTTTCACTTTTTTTTTTACATAATACATAGCTTTGCCTTCATTTATTTGTTGGTTTATTACATTTTGCTTAGATGAAGAATATGTACAAAGTATTTTGTACAGCATGTACAAAAGAGTATTTTGGTGCACAATAAAGATATTTTATTGAAGAAATAAGAAAGAAGTTGCTTAATGTACAGACGTTACTTAATTCCTACATACTTCTACATTTTTATATTTGTTATATGTTTGTTGTATCTGGCCCTCTCTCCTTCTGCTTCTCTCTCTCTCCAAGGTGCTCTCTCAGGTGTGTCCAACATCTTTAGTTTCTGGGGCGAGAGCCGTGGACGCCAGTACCAGGAGCTGCCACGCTGCAACCTTCCCTCGCCCCCTTCGCACCTCCATGTGCCACTGCATAGCATCTCCAGACAGCAGCGGAGCCAGCTGGAGAGCAGGCTTGACTTGCTGCAGAAACAGCTTAACAGGTGAAGGACCCCTCACCATACACAGATGATAGCATATCTGAGAATTGGGCAAAGATGCTGCCTTCCTGTTATGACATGTGCATGTCATGCTAACTTGTTATTCACATAAGCAGTTTGTTTAATTATTCTTTTAACTTAAAGTACATGACTTTTACTTAAAGTCAGCAAACTTGTATCATTGAGCAGTGTGTCACACAATGTTTTTGGGACCCTTTCACAGATATCCTGTACTAGATCAGTGCATGGTATATTCCATATGGCACTCAAAGAAAATGAAAGGAAATATTCATAGGTGCTTTAGTCACATTTGATGACAGAATCCCCCCTCATTGAAAGCTGGACTTCTATGTGCCACAATTCCTAACTATCTGGAGATCATTCGATGCACTGTTTGTAAGGGTCTAATCAGGGTTGCTGGCAGTGCTGTCAATCAGTGCTGCTGAAAGTGATCAGATAATTCCTTTAAACTGCCCTTAAAATAATGCTTGTTTAAACTTGTAGCTGTTAAAATATTCTCCTACCCTGGAATATTGTTTATACAGAATAGCTGTTGTCTATAATCAGTTTGGATGACTATGACTATGTTTATGGTTCATGCACAGAGCAACTATTGTTTATTTAGAGAGTTTATTGTTGTATGCATATGTAATTACTATTATGATTATGCCAGTGCATAATGCATGTTTAACTGTCAGCAATTATTTCATCTCTCCTGCTCTTGATATTTTACATATACTCTTTGAAATTTGTGACTGATTGATTGGTGTTCATGTGTGTGTGCTTGTGTATTTTACAGGCTGGAAACTCGTATGGCCACAGACATCAGTACAATCATGCAGTTGTTGCAGAGGCAGATGGCACTTGTACCTCCATCCTACAGCACAGTGTCTTCCCCCCCACAGGCCTGCTCATATCCCGAGGCTGCTGCAGGCCACGGAGAGAGACTCACCCAGCCTGTCACACCTGGGGAATCTGAGACTCTTGCCTCAATCTCACAGGTTCCTGCATCTCCACACACTAAAACTGAGACATGCAATATTCTGTTGAACAGCACAGATTACCATGCACATGTATTGATTTACCAGGATTTCCATCTGAGCACCCTATTAGAATTTACAACAAATCGTTTTAAAATTCAAAAACCTACCTTTTTGAGAATAAATATACATTAACTTAAATTCACTCAAGAATATACAACACAGTTTTTTTTCCAATTAAATACATTTTCCCAAAGATCCTTAGATTGCTAATGTCTGCTTGCCTTGTGTCTTTTCTATCCAGATCCTGGATGCACAGGACTTTGAGGAATTCCAGGCTAAGTCTTGTGAGTTGTCTCACTCTATGATGGAGCTTCATCCAACAGAGACTCCCTTGCTCGGCCCAGGGGACATTCCTGTCCAGGGCCTCTCCAACCTGGGTCCCTGTGGCAATCCACTAGACCCTGACACCCAACGAAGGTTCTCCCTCCAGGAGCCGAAGGCCCCTCTGGACTCAAGGACACCGCAGAGACATAGCTCCAACCCTGGGAGCTAGGGAGGGAGTAGAAGAACCCAAAGGGTGAGAGGAGGAAACATAGAGCACTCAGAAAACTCCTGCCTCTGCCTCTCAGTCTTTTTCAGTTACTCTCTTTCTCTTTCTTGCACATCTCATGGCAGACCTCTATTTTTCTGTTGCTGGAGTCAAAATGTTGCTGATCCAGGTCAACCTGAAGGACCTAAAGATATAAACCACTGATCTCAAAATAAGGCCATTGGCTCTTTTTGACATCTGTGGTCTAAGTGCCCTCAGGATGGGGTGACACATTACCAAACTGTCAATAAAATGGACACCAGGAGCAGCAAGAGTGTGGAAGGGTGTTGAACATTGTCCACTCTTTTTGGCTTTTGTTAAAAAGTGGAATTATCACCCTAAGGGCAGCTCCCATGTCCAAATTGTCCCTTTACTGCTGTTATCCAGTATTGGATTACCATTTATGAATAATAATGAAAACTAATAAGTAGCCATTATGTCTTGCACTGAAATTTTTCAGAATCTTTATCTATATCATGTCCGCGGCGCTTCCGAAGAAAAAAGAAAACAACTTTTTAGTGTTAGCTGGCCTAACAGAGAAAAAGAAAAAAGTGTTTCTTTTGTCCTGTCATTCTGCCTCTTTATCCATTCATATCTGTGGTTTAGGCCCCAAGAGTGTCCTGGATGGTCTGGTTTGCATTCATGTGTAATTAAGGGTGAGACTAAAGCCATTCCATTACTGAACATATCAAATTGCTGTGCAATGACAATGGGTGGCTTGGGAATGAAGGAGTAAATGAATATGCAAAATAAGACTGTTTGTGTTAAACACCGGATGATGTCAAATGTGTTTGAGGGTGTGTCCTAGCTCACAGTGGTTAAAGACGTTCACAGATATTTTTAAGGATGTCTTGATTAATCAAATGACCTCAGCAATACTTATCCCCAGAACCCACAACCCCACATGTTAAGTAAACACACTGCTAATGTGTATAAGTACTGCAATTTCTTCCAGAATCACACAAAAAAATGGTCACCATAAATGATAAAATACTTCATTAATCTTCAATTAAAACTAAAATAATACTGGTAGCTTTCTATTGTTTTTTATTTCTGGGGTATTTAAAATTGAAATCAGATACTACCAGTATTGTTCTAATTAATGTTCTTCTATTAGTCACAAGACTTGGCCCAAGAATATAATCAGGCACCTGAAACAAGTGGATATGTGTGGTACTCTCTTTATTTTTAAAGTATTACTCACCTTAACACCAAAACATGCTTGTGTTAAAAGCACTAATGTTAGTCAACAGTCTTCATTTCAATGTTTCAGTGATAGTGTTTTTAACACCAGCAGTCTTGGCTCTTTTGGCTCTCTCTCTATCTCTCTCTCTCTCACACACACACATGCATATACACACGTCAGAGAGATCGAGAGAAAGGAGACACAGTGAGTGTTTGTGTGTGCAATGCAGTGATATTAATGTGCACTGGATAACACATTAAAAATAAGCTTCACCACTCCATCCAGATGAAGAAGCAGAAGGTTCTCCAGTCAGTGGTATATTTTGCTCTGGGAGTTATTGTGGTGCATGCCACTTCTCTACCGACAAGCACCATTCATATACACTTTCTGATAAACAAAGTTACTATAGTGAGTGGATTATGAATTTGTAACAGAATGCATCATATTTCCCATTTGTTTGAATTCAGGCATTATTTATATTGTATATCATTTGTGAATTATGTTTTGTTTGTACCTAATGCTACTTTAATTTTGCAAGACATTATTGCATATTATTTTGCAAGACATTATTAATGGTAAGGAATTTAAATAAAGGTTACTGGTTGTCTCCATTTGTCCAACAGTTGTCCACACCATCTTCTTCTATCTAGTTTATTAGGATTATGGGATGACAACGTGACAAAAACAGACTGAAGATGTTGCACACATTATCTCTGCCTGCTTTATCTGCTCTTAGTGATTGTTCATTCACCATGAATATGTACATTTAATTATTATTAGTTCAGCAGGAAGTCTCCTAATAGCAAATCTAGGATCCATAAGATATGGGAAGTATTCATATTTTAATAGAATCTTTTTATGTACTGCACATATAACAATGAATCATAACAATGAATCCTAGATTTGCATTCCTATTCTGAATTATTATTATTTTTAATTAGTCTTGTTGAGTTATGGCAAATATCCCTATATAAAGAATAACAACACTGGTTAGAGAGCATTATTGGCTGATCATGTTTCCTGTTGGTGCACTTTAGAGTATAACCAAAGCCATACCCACATAAGTAATGATTTTCTCCCCCACAGTAGCATTTGAGATTTCTTTAAGATTTTGTCAGTTTCTGGATGACTGTTTCAGAGAGAAGTGGTATTAGAGTAAGACATTGGACAAACCAACTTGATTTGTTGACAAAATATGGTTGTATGACGTTTATCAAACTATTCTCTGAGTAGTGCAATGACTCCAACAATATTAGCTAAGTGGACATTGCAACATGTATATTCTCTACCAATGCTATGGTATCTTGGAACACAATATTCAAAAATTCTGTTCATGCATTCATAATGAATGTTTAGCACCGTAATATTGTCATAACCTTCATGTGTGTTATCATTTTATCTCCTGTGATATGTAAACATAATATCTGTGTCTTGTTACTTGTTTAGTGTACTGATGTGCACTTTAGAGAGCCCCCTCCTTCCCAAGATGTAAAAAATTAAAGAAATTGTTCCCCCTCTGTTACATCTACTTATCTGTCTAACAGCTGTTGAGGTATGTAGATATTTTTCAGTCTTGGCTTTAATTTATTTTGGTACTGCATTTTCACCGGATTGCTTTTTTCTCCCTTTCGTGTACTGTACATAAGAGAGTCTTGTAAAGGAATCAATTCTTGGCACTCGTATAGACGGCACTATGCAGACTCTGTCATTTCCTTGGCATGCTTCGAAATGCAGAAAAAAACTGTAGATGAAAAATATATGTTTGATTTTTAAACAGATAGATATGTGAATAACTATGTTAATAATGTTAATATTAATAATAATTAATATATAATGACAAAGACAAATTTAATCTTTGTGCACATTTATTTGCATGCTGCACTGAATGGACAAAGGTGTAAAAGCAGCTGATTCGCTGTTGAATTTAGAATGTGTAGACAGATGCACTGTACTTCCAGGTCACTTAAGAGAGTGATTTTGTGTACTTCCAGGTAATGGAAGAATGGACAATGTAAAACTGAAAAACTGCTGTACGAATGCTAGAGTGATGAATTTTGAAACCATACATAAAAACAATTGCCAGAAAAAAACTGGAAGATGTTGATATAATCTATTGATCCATATCAGATCACTCCAGAAAGCTAAGATAAAGGTCTTGATTGTGCTATAGAATCATAAATGGTTGACTTTATAAAATTTAAACTATTTCTTTCAATAAACCTGTTTGAAAACAAATTAAATATCATAAAGTATTCTTTGTGTTTTTGCTTGTATGAATGTGTTTAATTAATATATTTTCCACTTTTACCTCTAGGTCATTTATATAGCTGAAAATGGTTAACAAAAATAGCTCAATTCATATTTTTCCTTATTAAGATAGACTTGTATGTATTGGATGAACAAATTTAACAGTGTCAGCCTGTATTTTACTTTTCTTATTAGGAGGTGATGTTGATTTCTAAAAGCAAATGTCAAACCTTGTACTTTATTGTTTAAAATAAAAAGTAGAAGTGGATAGTGAGGTCAAATATGTTTTTGTGAATGCACACCACCTGTGTCACCTTTTATCATTCTTGGGACTTTTTTTAGGTATATATATTTTCTTATTATGTCATTTTTCAGGTAAACTGACTGAGCAGCCAGTTAAACTAAGGCAATAAACACGCCCTTTACTTTAAAGGACACAATTTTATATATAATACAGAAGTTTAGTTGAGCTCTTGTGACATTTGGAACTTCAGTCACATTTGTTTGTACACACACACACACACACACACACACACACACACACACACACACACACACACACACACACACACACACACACACACACACACAAACCCCAATAACAACAACAACAACAAAAACCCTGACTAAATTAGACTGGAGATTTAATTGGCCAGTAAAGTTAATGAGATCAAATCCTTAACTGCATTTGAAAAATGTATATGCTAATCTGCTAATCTAAACAAATGCATTTTTCTAATTGCTAATTGTCTTTGAAACATTGTATAAAGTAATGAAAAAAACTGCACTTTTAGTTTAATTGCTTTCATATAGTTTCAATCAGTTCACAACAGTTATACAAGACATATTATATAAACTTATGTATCAAAACCTGTTTTTGCTGCAAAAAAATGCTGCAAAAAAGCACTGACATCATTCGAGATATTTAATAAGGCTCAAATATTAAATTAAATTAAATATTTAACATTTAATAAAATATTTATCCCAAGTAGCCTAGTTAAAACATTTAGACTGAATAAATGTATAAATACTATAGCACCTCTAAACATCCAAACCTCTAAAAATAATTGTAGTTTATAATTAGTTTTTGAAAGAATGCCTTATAAAGCACAACATTTATAAAGTTCTATGTAAAATTCTACCTTATTAATTAGGTTAAAGACAAAAAGGAAAATGGAGATTGACTCAGCACACTGTCCAAAAATCTGTAGAATGAACTCAACATGCTGATCAGCATTGCAAGGGCAACCTACTTTTCCAGCCTGATTGAACACCACCAAAATAAACCATTTTACTACAGTTGATAAGCTGGTTAACCACTCACTCAACTGTTTAAAATCTCTTTCATTAGGAACAGCAGGAGGTCAAAGTAATCTTACTCTTTAACAATTCTGTCCTCTAGACAGCATACCAACACAATTCTTTAAACAAGCTTTCAGTGCACTGTCAAATGACATTACATAAACATGACATTAATCAGTTACATAAAATGTACCTACAGAGTCTCAAAACAGTGGTTATCAAACCTCTTATAAAAAAGAATAAATTAGACCCCACTGACCTCAATGATTACAAACCGATCTCTAATATTCAATTTCTATGAAAGATTATTCACATGCTGGTCTCTCTTCAACTTCAAAAAATATTTAAATAGTAATGAACTATGTGACATTTTAGGCTAGTTAAAGAGTTCATCACAGCACATTAACCACACTAACAAAAGACTATCTTAACAATCTTAGGCTAAACTGTAATATCAGTAACATGTTTACACAGGTTCTTCTTGATGACAATGCTGCATTCAACACAGTAGACCACTGTATATTGCTAAACCATCTAAGAGACAGAGTTGGCCTAACTGAACTGGTTCCATTCATATCTGACCAGGCAGATTGCTCTGAGCTGATTCCATTCATGTCTGACCAGGCATGAATACTATGTCACACTCAGTGAGAGCAGCTCTAAATGCTATGCACTATCCTTTGCTGTTCCCCTCTATATGTTTCCGTTTGCCACAAATGTCAGTAAATATAATATCTTGTTTCACCACTATGCAGGCAACACACAATTATAGATGTCTCAATTTACTAATCCCCCAGGATTCCACTGATTTGATTTTTAACTGTCTAGAAAACATCAAGTCCTGGATGGGTCATAATTGGGTCATCATCACTAGGAATGATAATGAGTGTTTTGATGCAGTAACTTATCTGGAGTCGCCATCAGTCATGGACCAACATTATATCAAAAACCTAGGCTTAGTATTATTTATTAGCAATGTTTCAAGATGCTTGATCATGCTTGCAATATAGGCAAGGTTATAAATGTATTCACAGCAAAAATGTCTGCATGGACTAAAAATGCATTGCTTACAGGTCTATTTCAAGTCTACAAAGGGTTCAGAATGAGGCGACTAAAGTACTAGCATGCGCTAAGATGAGAGAACATATTGCCCAATCCTCCAAGAGCTGCACTGGCTTTACATGGCCTTTCCTGGCTCTATACTTGTAGCTTTCATGGCTCAGCAGATATGATCAAGAGGCTTGTATCCTCAAGGGCCCTCACATCAGCTCATAAAAACATGCTGGTGGGGCCTACTGCTCAACTAAAATGTTCAGAGGCTGCTTTTTGCTGCCATGGCCCCAAATTCTGGAATTCTCTTCCAGAATAGGCAGGGCTATACAAATAAAGTTTACTGTAGTTTATTAGTAGTTTTTGAAAGAATGCCTTATACAAATATGACATCCATTAGCATGATAATGGATCATGCTAATGGATCAGTAAACCTTGTACCACTATTTAATGATACAGGTTTTTATACTTGTTATCCTCCAATTATTCAAACTAATTATTTAGAAATGATAATATCCGGACACTAATATTATCCTGATTCCCCTCCATCCCTCCCTCATTGACCCCACCCTGCTAGCGTTTAACTCTTAACCATTAGGGACTACACTATGGCCACCAGATGGAGACATTAAACAATAGTTAGTACTTTAAAGTTGGAACAAAAACCACGGTACTTTCCTCCTTCGTGATGGATACGTATTGTAATGGTCATAGATTGTTTTTAATCCTGGAAAAAATATCAAAATATAAGCAATGTAAGCACCCATGATTGAATTATTCTGTCTAAAATTATTATTTAGTCAGAATGAATAAGTCCATGGAGAAAAGCTCCAAATTAATTGAGACGTATGTAAATATAATGCTCACATAAAGCACGAAATTATGCAGTCGTGATGACATCTCGAAATGACTACTTGTTTAGATAGTAATCGTTCGGCGTTATGGGTAAAAAGACCGCAAAGCACCGCTTATCCCCCACCTCAGCACAGGAAAACTTGTTTTAAAGCCAGCCGCCATCGCCACCATTCTGCTGGTCTACTTTCTTTGCCGTCATTCTTTAACGGCCAACGAGATTTCGTAATGTAAGCATATGCCAAAGTGTTGACCATTCAGTGAGCGTCCCCAACAAGGATTGGGTATCAACTCGCCCGTAAAAGGAGCTTTTCTTCTTCATTGTTCGATATAGTTGTATATCACTTGACACTATATAAGTTTAACCGCTCGATCAGCCTATTGAGGCCCAAGCGTTGAAGTTCAGTACGTTAAAGGGTTCAACACCGTCTTTTGAATTATAGGAACATTAGGCAGTGTCACAAAGCCTCTAAAGGTAGTGTGCTTTTTAATCACTGTAGATTTCTGTAGACGGTTACCAATTTTAATTCCTGAGTTAACAGAGAATTGCTCTGAAGTACTTCTAAATCACGGCATTTAGATGAAAATTAAAATTAAGCGACACTGTTTACTCACTAGATCAAATGATTCTAAGACAAAGGCGTAAATTATTAGGCAAATAAGAAAAAAGAGGGAAAGGGAGCAACCCAGACAATATCCATTTAGTACGAGGCATATCGCTTTCCTTTCGAAACGGCCAGAAACAATGCATTTGAACTAGGCAGCATTCAGATAGGAAGTACTAGCTGTCAAACTCACTTCTTCCAGATTGCGAGTGGACGACACGACTGTCAGATGGAGTCTCTGACTCTTCATTGGATGAATGTTTTAGAGGGCGGAAACGTTACGTTTGGGTCCATGACGAGTGCTCAACCGGAGGGCGGATCATCGTCAGGCTAACCATACCACAGACGCCCGAGAAACTGTCAAAAATAGTGTACAAACGGTGAGTGTTACCCACTTATTCTATGTTAGTACAGAGATGAGTTAACATGTGCAGTGCGTGCCCTACGCTGGCAGTTTCGCGGATTACTGACGTTCACATATCTGTGATGGGATGTTGAGTTTGGATGGGACGTGTGTGTGTACAGCTCGCAGTACTGGAGCGTGGCTAGGTTAGCTACCCTGTTAGCTTAATCGCATATTCGCACCGCTCCCAATGAGCCAGTGTGTGACACGGCCCAGAAGATATGGCTGTCTGTGAAGTTATGCAAGCGGGTTTTCACGGCTGTGATTTTAATGACGTTCAGATGGGACAATAACATGGCGACAGTCCTTTCGTAAATTCTTTCCCATTTTCTGATCAGGTGTTTAGAGCTTTGTATCTTTACATATGTTTTTACGACTTAAAGTTGATTAAAGTTAACGCCAACCTGTTTGACTTCTAGTGATAAGGCAGTCAAAGGAATTCTGCTCGGGGGCTCTGTGCATGTAGCATTGCCTGCATGGCTGTCACTCAAAGGGCCACAAATTCATTTTAAAGGCGTACAGGAACATCTGTTTATTTCTAGGTTTCAAAGTGCATGTCATGAGCAGTGTCTTTATCCTTACAGTTTACACGCGCTAGTAACCTTTAAAACACATACAAGCACTTTCTTGCATCAGTCTATTCTCATTTAATCCTAGCTGCTATAGATCTTATAGATCACTGCTTAGTTTGGTTATAAGTTTTGATGGTTTAAAATTTACCATGTCCAGAAATGTAAGCGTGATGTTTGAATTTTAATATGCAAAGATTCATGGCCACAACGGTAAGCAAGCAATATAACTGAAGTGATTAATTACAATGATTCTAAAAGTGAGAATTGTACGTGCTGGACAGTTTGTAGGGAAAAAAAAAAGTAAGTTGCAAAATTCAGAAATTTAGGGCCCAAAGTGCAAGGAGTTAAGCAATTTAACCAAAGTATGAGGTAAATAATGGATTTGTGGAATAGTTTAGTGACCTTGACTGAGTGAAAATGTCTGCCATTTTTAAATACATTTACAAATGCTGGTTAGGTAAGTTTGATTGACTGTTAACCCAAAGTTTCACCTAACCCTTACATCTGCAGTGTTACCTATCTAATCATTTACTCTTTAGAATAAATTCTGAGGATTGAAAATGTATGTGAATGTGTGAGATTTTTTTTCTGCCTCTTTTTTTGGGTCACTGTGTGGCTTAACCTACAGAAGTGGTTCTATGTATGTAGAACCTATACATAGAACAATGTCTAAACAATACATCCATATCCACAATATATCCACTGTGTATTGTCCCAAACTATAGTGTGTGCGCACTCATTCATGTCTACCCCAGCCCTCTCAACTTATGCATTCTTGGTAAAAGATCTTGGTGCAATGAACAGGTCTGTATGATTATGCTCCAATGAGAAACTCAGTCGTGGCAGGGTGTCGGTATAGTAATAAGAGACTGCGTGTGTGTGTATGTGTGTATGCACATGGAAGAGAAGAAGATGCACATAGCAGGTGGAGGAGGGGAACGACACTCCTTTGGCCTGGCTGCTTATATTGCTGACTTACAGTGCAGCCATCTCCCTAAGGCCAAATGGCCACCCGAGAACAGGGTCACAGTAAATTGCTACTGCCTTTATGTAATTGATAGTATTGATTACCTAGTATTACGTTATACAGTACCTGGCCTGCATCAGCTTTTATCTCTCATGAGCCGATGAGCATCAGTGCATAGAACATGTTTTTCTGTCCAGCAGCTGCAAATTTAAAATTTTTAAAATGTTTTGTATGGGGGATTTTTGCACCCAAATTTCATGTGTACCAACCATGCCTTACCAGTCCTGGTAACTAATGTCAGAGAAACCTTGGCTAATGCTAGCTAATGGAAGTAAAGCAATTACATTATTTTCTATCTAATTGTGTGTTTTTTATATCTATGACATTAATGTATTTGATTTCATGAGAAAATTGTAAAACGTAAGTAACTAATGTTGATTTAGTGGGTTTTGGCATTTTAAACATGTCAGGGATATATAATATCGAGATTTTCTTTTTTTTTCTTGGTGTTTATACATAGAGGAAACATCACACATTAGTGAAGACATTCATGTAAGGGCAAACCATGCTGTATCAGATACCAGTCAGCAAAGCATGCAACTCCCAGATGCACTTTACATATATCAGGTGACTCTACAGGAATATATATTATACCTCACTAAACAGCCAAAGTGGATGAAATGGTTGGCTGGTGACATGACTTATTTCTCTCCTTCAGGGATCAAAGAGACAGACTTTCTTTCCATTTGGTCTACTTGACTTTGCATGTCTGTGAGATGTCTTGGAGAACTCTACTGCACCATCACACTGTGTCACCTGGACAACATGCAGTGCCAAGGTGTTTCTGTGCTTGGTCTGCACCTTTACCTTGACAGCAAAACACTACACACCAGAGTTAACTGTCACTGGACACAGTCACAGTAACAAACACCCACACATAGGATCTGATGAATGACCAGCTTGAAGGGTTGAAGGAAATGAAAGCCAACTTTAGAATGGGATCACAGTCTCACAGAAGGCTCAACTGTTATATGCTAAGGTGGTTGCCTCCATGTTTCAGCTCAAGTAACACTGCATAGACTATGACTATCTCTTACAAGAACTACCTCTAAATCATCCATGCTTAAAGGAGTGTTGTTTTAAGCAAAAAACATTTATTATCTGCTTTATCCATAAACTCATGTGGCATTATAGCCTGGAACCTGTAAAATGACAAGTCCCAGAAAGCCTTCACTTGTGGTTTAGAGTGATTTGCCCCCTTAAAGAATGTGGAATTGAAAAAAAAATGAATCTTAGGCCAGGCTCAGTCAGTAGAAGTGTAGCATGCAAAAAAAAAAAAGCACTACTAAACAGCCTACCCCTTATGTGTGAATAGAGTAGCCCCTCAGTCCAGCAGCTTCTATAAAAGAACCATAACTGACTTCACAATCCTTTGAAATATATTTGATGTGTCCTGGTGAGAGACAAAAGTATTGTCACCATCAGTGCTGAGTATAATTTGCAGAAAACCAAAATTTAGGCAGATTTTTTAGAAGGTTTTCTATTGTTTTTGAAGCTAAAGATATGTGTCTTTTTGGACCTTTCTCAGGTACTCATTTGCTGATTAGATCCTTTTTGTTGCCATGGCATCATGAGGATGACTGAGAGTTGGAAAATGAATAATAGATTTGCTCTTATAGCATAATGAAGGGGAGCCAGGAGTCTGCATTAGCAATCTTGACTAATGATACTGAAATATTGAGGATTTGGCCAATATCTAGCCTGTGAATTATTTGGTTTTCTTTTGTTTGCCATGAATCTGCATGGTTCAGGGTTATCTCTAGAAAATTAATTTGGTAAAGTGTTCCTTGCCTTTTTAGTTGAAGTGACCCAGTTTTGCTCAACCTACTGAGCAGTTATATTTAAATACTCTTACTATTTGTAGTGTTGTTCACCAGACACAAGTTATGTGGACAGTGGAAACCATTAGATAAGAGAACCAAGGTCTGTTTTTACTTCATTTAAGAAGTATTCAGTGATGCCACCTCTCACACTTTTTGTTGTTGTTTTTTTACATGTAAAATATGCATATTCATCTTGATCTAAATAGGGATTATTCTAGACCATAGTATTGTACTGAATGACATAGGCCAACAGTGGATGGTAGCCTCATTGTCCAAAATCAAAAGTAGTTTTCTGGTTTCGCTTGAGTACAATGCATGGTTGAAGTAGCTGAATGGCCATCAAAGACTATTACCAGGAGTCCTTTTTACGTAGCAGTATTTCCATTCATTGTTTCATGTGATATAAAAATTGTGAGCTTCAACATACTGTTCTGCATCCCCTGCACAATGGCTAAGACTAATCAAAGTGCTGAGTGGACAGTGGCATGGAAGCTTGGGATGAACAGTACAAAAAAAATGTAATTATCTTATACTGTCACATGTTGCAATTGCGATATGCCTATATTAAAACACATTGATGATCCCTTATGGTGAGATGGGCAAAGAGTAGCCTGTATTATCATGTCAGAAATTACTGACATTTGTTAATTGTGAATGCCATGCTTCATCAAAAAAACAGCAAGTCACTCTTTTTAAAAGAGGTGATGTCATATGCTATGACATGATATCACATACAATTACATATCATAAAAATTAGGTTTGGTCAGAGAGCCTTATATTTCAAAGTGATACCTGTGACCGGATCTTGTGAGATGGTTCAATCAAGTAAATTCTTTGATTCTTCGTGGGCTATTCAGCATGCGTTCCATAGCGATGTGTTAAGCTTTACGCTCCAACAATGGAGCTCAGTTCAGCATGCTGGCAGTCAAACAGGGAGCAAGCTTTATCTCCAAATGTTAACAAAAATGCACTGTGTGCCAGCTAGTAATGGGTGCGTTCGTGGGGATGCTCTTGTTGGTGCCACACATATTGAGATTCTTTGCATGCATGTCTTTGCATGTTTGTCAGATGTAGATGCCAAATACTATGTATATGCAATAAGGAGGTACTTAAATTCAAATTTTGACAATTTTCCCCTTCTCACAGCCATGCCCTGCAAAGACCTGTGAAACCTGCTGAACAAGTGTGATGACTGACAGATGTTTGATATGTTAGTGATATAATCAGTTTTTAAAGCTTAACTGCTATGAGAAAATCAACAAAACTGATCTCAGATCATTATAGAAGAGCACCTAGTGCAGGATGAGTGAGGAGAGGGAGATGTTAGTAAATGCAAAAGGGCCAGTGGTGTCCGTAGAAGCTTGCACACAGTTTAGCCTAATGACCAGCATCAAGGGCTGAATTACTGAGAAACATGTTGCCTAGAAGAGTAATTTGATCACAGTAATAGACACAAACACGCACATAAGTATACACACACACACACACGGTGGCAGTGTCCTGTTAACTAGTAAACATGGAGTCTGAAGTGGATGTAAGAATGAACTGGAACACTCATTAACCTAAGTATTTCTCTGTGAATAGGTACTTTCACATCAAAGACATGTGTCACCCCAGCATGCGGCTGCTTCTTTAAATGGAGACGTGTGCGCAGACTTTGTGTTGCAGTGAACAAATACACACATTTACTAATTAGTGATGACCTGTCATAGTCAGCCATATTGCTACCCTGCAGTCCTGAGGATGCATCTGTTTCTTATACTGGGCTCAGACTACACACAGTCAACTTGATTTGGACGCTCTTTTGCTGTAGCCGCCAAATTTCAAGTGTTGGGCCACTATGTTGTCATTATTCCCCTGCTCTAAACTCAGCATCTTAAAATTTGACTGAAATTTGCTGCTGGAGGACACTTTTTGACCTCGGTGACAAAACCAACAACACTGCACCTACTGTTAAATATTGTGGTGGAGGTGTGATGATCTGAAGCTCTTTTTCTGCCAGTGGAACTAGTGCACTGCAGAAAGTCATTGAAATAATGAAGGAAGAGTAGGCCTATCTTAATTATTCAGCACAACCTCAAACTATTAGCCAGATATTTGTCTCTTACCATTGGGTGTTCCAGCAGGACAATGACCTAAAACAAAACATGTGAAATCTGTTTTTGGTCTGGATAAATTAGGTTAAAATGAAACCTTTAAATTTCCCAAGTCCTGACCTTATCCCTGTTGACAATATGCGAGAAAACCACCAGATTTGGATGAACTCTCATAATTCTACCAAGTATAATGACCAAAGAGTGTAAGAAACTTGGAGATGGCTGTCAAAAGCAGCTGACTGAGGTGAAAAGAGCTAAGGGACATTCATCCATCAAACCTTTATTAGCTTGCTGAACATCACATTCCAAAACCATGGGCATTAATATGGAGTTGACCCACTCTTTGCAACTGTAACAACCATCATTCTTCTAAAAGTAATTTCGATAAAATTCTGAAGTCTCTCTTTGGGAATTTATGTCCTCTCAGTCAAAAAAGAAATTGTGAGGTCAGACACTGATGTTGGATGAAAAGGCCAACAAGCAATGTTCCAATTCATCCTAAAGGTGTTCAGCAATGTTGAGGTCTTTGCAGGTCATTGGAGCTCCTCAATATCAAATTTGCCAAGCCATTGTCTTTATGGCCCTCACTTTGTGAACAAGAACACAGTCATAATGGAACAAGAACTTTTCCACCAAACTTAACTGGCATTGTGCATTCCAGTAGGTATCATTTTCCTGGCCTCCAGCAAATGCAGATTTGGCCATCACATTGTCAGATAGTGAAGTGTGATTCATCACTCAACAGAACACATTTACACTGCTCAAGAGTCTGGTGGCAGTGTGCATTACACCACTGCTGCAGATTCTTACCATTTCAAATAGTGATCTTGTGCGCAGCTGCTCAGCCATAGAAACCCATTTCATCAAGCCCCTGATGCACAGTTCTTCTGTTGATGTTGCTTCTGGAGGCATCATGGAACTCTGTAGTGAGTGATGCAGCAAACAGTAGGCACTTTTTGCACTCTATGGCCTTGATCCCTCAGCTGCTCCGCCTTGTAAGTTTGTGTGGTGTGTATCGCTTTGTGGCTGAGCTGTTGTTGCTCCAAGAGACTTTCCTTTCACACTAAGAGCACAGTTGACTGAGTCACATCTAGCACAGCAAAAAACTTCATGAATTGATTTGTAGCAAAGGAGTAATTACAGTAATTGATCTCTTTATTGTAAACCATTTACTACCTCTTTTTGTCTATGGAGAATATTTGGCTATATACTCAATTTTACACCTGTTAGCATTGCTGAAACACCTGAACTGAATAGTTATGGGGGTGTCCATATACTTTTGTCCAATTATATGTGATTCAGCATATTTTGTATGGTCAAAAATATTTTCAGAAAACCCACATCATTTTGTTAGCACAGTGTTCTCTCAGGAGATCAACCCCTCAAAAAACCTTACACCCCCCCCATAAGTATGTAACAGATGGTTAATATTACTGGTATCTTAACTGTGCCATGTTTGAAAACATGTCGGGAATGAGCAATAGTCATATAAGGATCACTGTTCTTATACTTGCATCGCTTGTCATTTGGCCATGTCATATTTTGCACTAAGCATTTTCTTTAACAAAATACAGTCACAAAGTGGAAAGAATAAGGGATTAAGACACTGCAGATTACTCAATTGCAATTCGAAAACTGACGTAATGAGTAAAATGTTAAAAATTGTAAAATGTTTAAATTATTCAGGCAAGTCCTACCAAAAACATTTTTTGGGTCGGGTTTGGTCATGTTTTTCTCAATAGGTGCTTCACTGATTAATTACACCACCATATCCATATTGACGACTATAATATAGCATTTTACTTTTGGCTTAATGATTTCACTTCTCACTACAAAAGTCTTTCATTTGCTTTCATCTGTTGTGGTTGAGCCAGCATTCTGTCATTAAATCAACCTTTCTTTCTCATCAAGGAGGCCACGTTTTATGTAACATTTAATTTGAATGCCTCCACTTCATTTACATAATTAATGTTCCCACATTCAGCCTGGTGTACTTGGTTGTCACTTGTGTGCCAATGAAGTGTCTCTTATGGTGTCTGAGCTCTAGTGAATCCTTTCGTTGTGCTGAAAGCTCCCACTGATATTAGGTTAATTTAAAATTTTCATTCTCAGTTGTTGGATTGGGTCTTTCTCACAAACCCTAGCCATGAACCTTTTGCAAACCCTGGTCTTAAAAATGTTACTGGCCATTTCTCCCTTGGCAGTTGTTGCTATTTGTTGTTGCCTTGTCATGTCTGGATAAGTTTATACTAAATTTTACCAAAGTGATCGAAAATATGGTGAAGTGTTGTTGCTTGGCTCCTTGGTAGTAGTGGAACCTGAAGAAGGTGCGTGCGTGTCTGTGTGTGTTGGGGGCGGGGGATTGTATTTTATTTATTTATATTTTAAAATCATTATACCCATACCCAAAACAAATCTAGAGAGGTACCAGCATTTCTGAAACAATATTTTATAAAGGGCTCAGTTAGCTAAAAATGTTTTTAATAAATATCCATACAGTCATTTTGAAATGTAAGATCTTAGAAATAGCAACATATAAACCACAGTTTTCAAGTATCTAACTGTTCAGCATGTAACTAAATGATTTGAGGAAAAAAAAGTACTAGGCCAGTAGTTCTAGTTTCATATAAGTAAGTAAGTTAAAGCTCTTTCCCCACCATATTTGCTATTACCAGAATAGACAAGTCTACAAAGTTCAGCATTAACAGCAGTAACTGGAGGGCTTGTTGTTTGATTGTACAACTGAGTAGTGACTAGTTGTGTCCACTGTATACAAATAAAGAAAACAGTATAATACACCACTTTGACACTCCTGTTGTGATTTAATGAGTGAGGTGAAAAAAAATTGATTTATTCAACATGCCTCAGCTCTCTTGGGCCAGATAGTAGCCTGTTGTGTGAAAGCTCACAAGGAAGGCTCACCAGCCCCTACTGAGGGTAATTACTCTTACTCATTAACCGAAAGCTTGACCAAGTGCCTACTGTGCCCCAGGGCCTGATTGGACACATACCTTACAGCCTTACGTAACAGGGGCCAGAACTTTCTTCTGTCCTTAGTAGTGTTTACCACAGTAAAAATATATATATTTTTTTATAAGGTGTGCATTGTTTCATACTGCAATGCATTTAGCTATAATAGTGTTTCCATTATCTTTGCCACAAAATTCTGAGGTGCAAAATTCTGAGATTTTATTATATAAAATGCTTAATTCTGTAGTTATATAAAAATCAGCAAATATTCTGAGTTCTTTTGAGTTTTATTTAACTTAAGTTCTGTTCTCTATTGAAGCATACATATTATAAAGTGAAAAGAGGGTCCATTGTAGTCACTAATAGGTCTGTAATTAGTATTGACAGTATTGATTCTGCTTCATGAATTGTAGTCTCTAGTCAAAAACCTCAAAGTGGCACTTTTCTTTTAAGCCATGTCAGTTTCATGAAGCTATGAACTGAGAGGACACTGCAGTGTATGCAGTGAGGGAAGAGTGTAGTGGTGTGCTCTTTGTAACAGTGTGACAGTGAGTCATGTCTGAGTCATCACCCCAAAGCTGGGAGTGCAGGGAATCCCAGGCATCTCGGCCATGGGTTCACATGCACACTTCAAAAAGCTTCGAAAACCCCAGCCCTACTCAGTGGACATGAAGTGGCTGGGAAAAACCCAGAATTCAAGTTATCAGAATCTAGATTCTACTGAATCAACTGACTTCGGTGATTTTCTGGAATGTGGCCAATGCAGTAGACTAGCAAGCCATCCACTTATGTTCTTGCATCTTGTGCCTAATTATTTGCTTATGGATAAGCTCCAGTAGGAAGTCATTATTTTCTTTCTGTTTGAGTGGACAAGCCTTTGAAAAGTTTGTTTGTGTGTGTAAGAACAAGTGTTATCAGAGCATTTTGGCATACATGGAAACAGAAGTGAGACAGAGAATAACGACGAAAAGAGGAGAGGATGGCATCAGCATTGTGTCTGTGGTTAGGAAACAGCCGAAATGAGGAAGTTGCTAATTTACTAGTGCGTTTGATAAAATGTTATATTCATTGACCACTGTAAATGGTCACGGTGTAAATTATTAGTTGTTAAACCCCTAGGAATACAGACGTGACTTCATACTGTTGAAGTGTCTTGTGTCTAACTTAGCATTTGAGGTCTCATTTTGCACCCTATTTTTGCCATGTTCATTTCAGATCCTAAACCAGCTAGTGGTGTCACTGGGAACTGTGGGGGGAGTTGCTCAGAGCCTCCAAACACTGAGCTTGCTAAATTATAGGTTACTTATGCTAAAATAAATGCTAGGGAGCTGGCCACCAGCACTTCACTTTTATCGCCACCGTACGGCTGACAGGGCGGCTTTCTCCAAAGTGCAATGCTGAAATCGGCAGCAACAAGAGCAGCTAAGCACTATAAGAGAAAATGGGCCTGGACCTTTTGGATGCGTAGTTTGTCAAGGTGTCATGCTCCAAGTCTGCTCCACAGTTGTCTGGCATTTAAAGATTGTTTATTGGGTGAGCTTTTTTTTTTTTCTTTTTTGAAAGTGGCATTATCTATTAGCATAGTAGATGAAGGAGGAGTGACTTCATGCATCTGACACAGGCCTTGTCTTAAGGCTCCTCTCTGATGCTGTGTTTTAGCCCTGCCTTTAAAGCCCCTCTGCTGCTTTCACTTTGTGAAATGTCAACATTGCTGGGCAAAAAAAAAAAGGAAATAAATATTTTAGACCTGAAAAGTAATCTACAGCAATATCTATTCAGTAAAAGAACTAGCACTCATATTTCACTGCTTTGATGACTGATAAAGGAACTGCCATCAGTATTGCTGAATAAGCAGTAAACCACTTATGAGGGCATTAAGTGCAAGGGCAGAGGCACACACACACACACACACACACACACACACACACACACACACACACACACACGTGGAAACACCAAACCGATGTGAGAGTTTTTAGGGACATCCAAATAAAACAATTATCAACAACATTATCCTGACTGCAACATCACAGTAAATTGAGTAGTACGAGTGTTACTGTAATGATTATTATCATAGATTTGTGCTTAATGTTTTTCGAAAATCAAATAAAAAAATAAATCCAGCAATGTTATTTGCTACATGTTAAGCAGAAATGTATCAGTTTTATATCCTTTCAGGTCTCATAGCTAGCGAATGTTGGCTTTTTTCACCTCTGATCAGCTTCTCCAATCTGTTTATCCTTGTTTTATTTTGGGCTCAGTCTTTGGGGGGTTTTTTTTGTTTGTTTGGGGGTTTTTGTGCTTGGTTTTCTTCATTTGTCATCTTTTGTTTACTTGTCTTTGTCATGTAACTGTTGTTGGTAAAGGAGTTATGGGCAGTTTTTCACCAATGGTTGTTTATCCACCATTGCTTTTGAAAAGGTTCTGAAGCTGCTCACTGATTGCAATTGACTGAACAAGAGCATGGGTGTGCACTAGCAGTGATTGACACTGAGTCAGCCACTCCTCCTGGCTGTGATTGATGGTTTTGATTCAGGAATGGTGTATTCTTGCATTAGAAGAGCTTGATTTAAAAATAAAAGTTTTTTTTTTTTTAAATGTATCCAGATTTTCTCTCACATACTGTCAGGACATAGTGAATGTTTTAGCAAATATGACAGTTATTTTTATTTGAGTTAATTATTGTTTCTTTAAATTTGTTTTCAGATGATGGATGAAATGCTGGGGTAACCAACCTTAACCTGATGACTGTTTTATTTGTCTAACCACTAGTTTAACATCAGAGAGAATTTAAACCATTCTGTTGAACATCTCCTGTCTTATTACAGTACAGGCAAGGCAAAAGGTATGGGAAATGTTCCCTAGAAGAGTCTGAGTGGACTGCCTGTGCCGATGGTGTTAGGAGTAGGGCTTCTTCTGTTTGAAGTGAACACATGCAGGCCTTGGCAGACAAGTCTGCAGCTGTGAGATGCCATGCAGTGCCTGTTTCCTCTCTTCTGACTGATCCATGGGCAGGTCTTAATCTGCAACTCAGGTGCATCATCAGACGAATCGCTAATGAACTGCATTTAGATTGAAAGACAACTCGGAAATACCACTGCTGGCTGTCCTGTCCAAATTTGTACACTAACTACTTAGCTTTTCCTGACACACCCATCAGACTTCAGCTTCCAGTATGTGTGGAAATCAAACACATCTTATGTACAGAAGATTATAGTGAGTGTTACCTAGGTATGTTTGTGGATGGTGTGTGTATGCACACATGCAAGCCTGTTTATAAAAACATTTACTAGGGTTAGCTCCATTAATGGCCTTGTCACTGTCAAAAGACACAATGAATAATGTCTACAGAACTAGCTACAAGTTTTAGTCTATAGTGCTAGCTGTAAGTCATGTCAAATCAAACCATGCTGTGGAAATCCATGATTTTCCCCAGCATCCTTCCTTTGTTAAAACATAATGGCTTCCAGTATACCCCCACCACATTTTATTAGGGTAAAACAGCCATTCAAGATAACTAGGACTGCTCATGGCTTAAAACAGAATCCCTGGAAGGCAGTCCATTAATTAAATGTACTTATTATTTAACTTAACCGCTAGATCCTGAATCTCACCAGTGCAGGTCTTGGATTTGGAACAGGCTAATTATTACCAGAGAAAAGACTAGATCTGTCATCACATACCACACACCTGACTGTTATGGGGCTAGCTACAGATGTTTTTAAAAACTGTGAGCACTTATAACCTCATAAGGGTGGCTCTTTTGGGTATTCATCTCTTGGCATCAGTTGTAGTAAACACCTCACAAGACAGTGACAAAAACAGCTATGCAGTAAGGTTTCAGATGCAGTGGTTATCCGGCCCTTACATCTAGAGACCAGGGCATTTCCTAAGCAAGGCTGGCTATGATGTAGACAAAAAAATATTACTTTTATTGATATTTGCCCATTCAGTGCATCAACTTACTGCTCTTTAGAAATAGTGCCAGGTATTTAATCAAAGATTAACTGGTGAGATTAAATCTTAATTTAGAAGTGGGTATGGCACTAGGTGATATATTGTCACCTGTGGCCTAACTCACTTTATATTGCTTTTCATAACTTTGCCTGCTTGGCGTTTTGTCATAGGCTTTTAGAAGACGATCTGAAACAGTTTTGCTGAATCGCAATAAAAAGTCATAAAGGCTTTTTTTTTTATCTACCACAGAAGATACCCAAAGATTTACTACTTTAGGGTTGAACTAAACACCTGATTAGTGTGCCATGCGGTTTAGTGTTCTGTGTCCTTTCTTCCCTCTGTTCTTATGAAAGGCTGTTTTCTAGAATAGCAACCATTGCCTCTCCTCTGTAGCTTGGTATGAATGGGAAATGCATGTTTTGCTTGCCATGAAAATGGTATAAACCATTTGCCCACTCACATACCAGATCTCAAACCAGCCGAATTTGTCATGGGCGAGCCTCCAATCAGCCAGTTCCCCATCATCAAGAGAGGACTAGATAAGGGAACCTGTCATGGCATACATGCAGCAAGTCTTTACATGTAACTGTACATGTACATGCAACCGACAATTATTGTTTTCTGAATTTTTTTTTTGGTTTTCTGTAACTTTAGATTATTATTTGCCATATATCTGAGGCTTTTTAAAACATGTTATGGTATTTGGCAGACACTCTTATCCAGTCAACTTATATTTTTATTAGTATATGTGCTCCAGGGGAATCAAACACACATTCTTGTTGTTAGGAATCTACTCTACCTGCTCTACCAGGAAAGCTTCAGGAAAACTTTTTTCCAAAGTGATTTATTTTAGCTGAGGTGCATGGAGAGGCTAATGGGTAATAGAGCCTTTCTGACATGAACAATGAGCTAGTCTGCAGAGTAAGACTGCTGAGCTACCCAGTTCTGTGATTCATCAGGTTTTTTTTGTCATGTTGATAAATGTTCAGTTGTAGAACATTTCTGCAGATATAGGACCGAATAGTATCATCTGCCAGTGAGGGTTCAGAAATGGTAGTCTAATTTGCTCTTTGGAGAGAAGAGTGGAACTCTTCAGTAATTAATTCAGTCCTCTGTTTTGTGAAGTCTTAATAATGCATCAGATAAAAATATCAGAATAAAATGTTAGCCTTGTTTCTATTCCTGCTCAGTAGAGAGGAGAGAGTGAGTGAGCGACAGACAGATTCTGGGATGGGCATGATGTGTGAGCTTTATAAAACTGGTTTGTGTGCTCAACTGTGTAAACTTTTACCTCTCTGACTGAGATGGTGAAGAAAAGATATTGACATAAAGATTGAGAATATACATTTTAATAAATTGAAAGACAATGGTGATAAATGGCACAAAAAACTACTATTGATTATTATATTGTATTTTTTTATGGTTGCAGTTAATTTCATCCATTTCAGCCCTCCTACACTGTCCTCTAGTGGTTGTAAGTTCTAGAAGAGTTTTAAAAATCCATAATATAACACAATGCTGTATTGACAGTTCAAGTCATTATACCTATTGCTTCAAGGATTTTAAACTTCCAATTATTCCCTTTTGCTAATGTATTCACTTATATTGTAGCCTGTGTGTGGCAGCGGAGTGATGGCAGACCTGAGGCTGAGTGATGCTCTGAGTGACAGTGTGGCACCGGATGTGAAGGAGAACATGGTGCAGAAGGATTTTATAGCATCGCTGGAGGCCGAGACCTTTGAGGACAAGGTTGGCGAGACAGTGGGCAAGACCGACTACATCCCACTGTTGGACAACGATGACAAGGGTGAGTCCAGATCTTTGTAATATATTGCAAGAAAACAACAAAACAAAGCAGGTGTTTTTGATCACATGGAAATGTTAGATGTTCCTGGACATGTTTTATCATAACATTGTTATGGCAGCATAATCACATCTTGTCCACACTTTGCCAGCCTTGTTAAAATAGTTGATTGGGACTTTAAATATGTCCTACAGAAGACTATTACTCTTTAAAAGAGAATGCTTCAGGTTTTTGTCTGGGTTGACATGAATAAAGGTGCTCTTTCAGGAGTGAGGGAGGGCAGAGTATTCCCCCAACCCTCTGGTTGGAGCTAATGGCAGAACCTTGCTTGAGTATTTTGGAATGCGTGGCAAAGGCATGCTTGGATATGTTGGAGTTGATCTAAATTTTTATTTTTATTTTTTTTTCTTGTACATAGGTCCATGCTGTTGGTAGGTGGGAGCTGGGATGTCTTCACAAAGCTTCCTTTTTAGTGGAGAAAGTGGATAGCAATCTGAGTAAAATAAAGTTGTTTCAATGTAAATTAGGTATACAGTGTTTCTCTTCAGAAACCTTCAGTAAGGATGCAAATGGCAGCTCACTCTTATGTTTCAGAACATATGTGTCCAGAGGGCAAGTCCATACATTACTCACAGTGCTTGGCAGATGTTTTAAAATGAAAATGAATTTACCCATTTAGATCTCTCTCTCACTAGACATGCACTGAACTCTGTTGATAGTCTCACCAAAGAATGAAAATTTTATATGAGGAGAATCACATTTACCACAGAATTCACATTTCTGCCTATCAAAAAGAGTTAAATTAAAGTAATCTTTTCTTCTCAAGGAGACCTGTGTGACCTTGTTACAGATATAATCTCGGCCTGATGCTTGTGGCACTCGCTCGGCGTCTGTGTTCACATGGTGCGTGTGATTCATATGCGGATTTCTCCTTCTGCGTGACTTCTTCATCTCGTTTTAGCATGAGAAGATATGTGTATCTGAGAATACAGTTCTGTCAGACTGGCAGTGAAAAATATGAAGCTGGCATATTTCACCCTTTTCCTGTGTATTTATTGGTTTTGTTTTGTCCTCCTTTATTTGGAAAAATAATATGGCTTTGATGTTGTTAGCAGTAGACGCACCTACAGGGCAATGAGTCGAAACAAGGCCTCTGTGTAACTGAACCGAGGCTTACTTATTCATTTCAAAACTGAGTAGGTATAAATAGGCCTAACTGCTAGTTGTGTACTGAGCCTATATTGTATACTTATTTTCAGCTTTTCCAGTTTTTAGATACGTTGTCTGTTATCAGATTTCATTTTTTTTTATGAAGCATTGAACCAGTAGCTTGAAATGCCAGAGGGATTTACTGGTTTTAAATTAGTTTGTTGTACATCAAAAACAGAGGAGAGGGGTATATCCATCAAAACAATACTGGTCTCTGTCTGAATGAATGCTATCTGGATGGCCCCAGAGTTTGCTCATGTCTGAAAATGAGCCCCATTCACTTTAGCAGTATTGGCATAGCAGTGAGGGGCATAGTAGCAATGGCTTACAACACAGATGTGGTATATCTCTGTGAAACTGCCTAACTTGCTATACCAAAGTGATTCATCTAGCACCATGCTTCTTTGGCTATGTTGCTGTGCATTTTGAATCGGCTGTGGCAGACCTTTTGTGAGTACTGGGCAGGGCATTGGTTTGATGGGAATGTGTTCACTTAGTACATTTAAGGGCATTCCATTCAGTCCTGCAGTGATGTGCGTGTGCGTGCGTGCGTGCGTGTGTGTGTGTGTGTGTGTGTGTGTGTGTGTGCAGAAACAGATGCAGTGTTGGAGAATGGAGATAAGGATGCCCAAGGGGCACAGAAACCTGGTAAGATGTACCGTAATATCCTTGGACTCCTGGTCACACACCATTTTTATTTCTTTTTACCTTGATTCTTTTTTTTTTTTTTTTTTTTATTTTTTTTTTTTTCCCCCATTATCATTTTTCTTCCTTTTGTCATTCCCCCAAGTTTTAGGAGCAAGCATTGCAATCCAGAGTTAAAAATATGATGACAAACAAATAGTGGTGGGATGTGTGCCCAGCTCCACTGGTTTGTGTTTTGTCTCTTTCTGTTGTATTTATGCTAATGTTAGCGTCCGTCATATGTACTTATTGTCGCCTTGGACTTATTCCCATTGTATTTGCAGCAATGTGTAGTCATTGTTGTTCATTTGTTGAAATTTAGTAAACAATATTTTTATTTCTATATATTTATTTATTTATTTATTGAATGTAAGAGATGATCATCATATTGAAAAATAGACTAATTATGATTAGAGATTAAAAATCATGGTCTTGGTTGAGATTATGGTTTTAGAGGAGGTAACTCTGCGCTCAAAACATGTAAACATGTATGATGACCTATCATCCACGTGGCTGGTAATCTGCTAGGATTAAAGGCATCAGAAATAACTTGTATTACCAGTACTGAAAGGGTTTAAATATTTTTCATTTCACTCATCACATTTATTGCTGTGATTGAGGGGGCTACTGTGTCTGATTTCCATTTTAGTATGTCTCTTTGGGTACATCAGTCTTAATTTTCTATGACTAAATAAAATGACCAAATGCTTTAACAGTTATGTGCTGAGCAGTTCTTTGGTCAGGGTGTTGGCCCAGCACTGTCTGTTCCTGCACAGTCACTGAACCCACCACTGAACTGGCATCAGCTGTCTACATTTATGGAAGATACACATAGTTTCAAACAGATTATATTGCTTCTAATAATCCATGCAATCCTCTTGGAGTGTCTTAACAGCTCATATAACCCGAGTAAGTAACTCAGAATATCAACAACGAAGTAAAAGCCCAGTTATTTGTATCACTTGGCACTAATTTCAGTTCATGTGCATTGTTTACAAAATCTTATGAGCTGAAGTGTAGTCTGGCATAGTTTAAGTTTTTCCGTTCCTGCTTACCTTCTGGATGAGGAGATAACCCTCTGTTTTCTCAGTTGTCTGACATGCTTTGTGTTTCATGCTCTGGGCTCCTTCTCACATGGCCCACATTTATTGTGTGATTACTGGTCTAGGTTGTGATGTAGATGAAAATTAGACTGATTCACTTAGATGTGAGCCTCTCACAATACTGCATTAAAAGCATGAGTACTGAGGTGATTTTAAATTTGAAATTTTATCTCCACATCTTTCACTGTGCCTAGATCTTCCATGGGTAATTGCTCCCAGACACTTACTGTTTTCATTTCCGCTACAATAGTGGGTGAGAGAAAAAAAATTGCCCTCATTTCAAGCACTCTAAAGTGGCTTAATATTTTAGACATTTCAAATTAGTCTCATTCCTGTGTATTACTAGTTGACAATAGTTTTTTGGTTTGTTCCAACACCTCATTGGACTCAGCAGTGTAGTTTGTTGCAGGTTTTTTGTTATGCAGGTCAGTCTTTGTGAGAGAGAAGTTTACTTCATCTTAATGAAGTCTAGGGTCAAAATTTTATCCATGTTGACATTCTTATTTGATTTTTTTCCCATTTAGTTTTGTCATGCTGAAACATAAGTTGTTGCATGCTGTGCAGTGTGTAACTATGTGTAATTGTTTGTGAGTTCAGCTTTCAAGCTCTGCCCTTTTAAAGCTTTTTGTTGAAGTCCTTGGATAAGTGTACTCTTTAAGCCCATTATGCATTATAGGCCTACTTTCATTTCTGAGAAAAATTAATAAATAAAGATCTTAAACTTTGTCTGCAATTCAGTGTACAATACAATTAACCATGTATTGAGAATGTTTTTGTTTGTTTGTTTTTCAGTCTATGTATATATATGAGTGTTGTCTGTAATAGTAGTAGTAGTATTAAAGTGGGCTTAAAGGGTACTGTAATACTTCTATTCTCTGACCGATACAACAATAGCTCATGTCCTCTCTAAGCCCAGTCTGATGCTAGCTCAGTGCTTAAGGTACTTGACTTGTAATTGGAAGGTTGCTGGTTCAAGCCCTACCACTGCCAAATTGCCACTGTTGGGCCCCTGAACAAGGCCCTCAACCCTCAATTGCTCAACTTGTACTCAGTCAAAAAAATTGTGAAAAGTCATAATTATAAGTCGCTTTGGATAAGAGTGTCAGCTAAATGCCATAAATGTAAATGTGGTCCAGCTTGACATGCTGGAGCAAAAAGCTTTGCACAGGGTAGGGGGCAGGGTGAATGGAGCATTCTGGGAGTCCCTCTGCCAGCATGCCCTTTCCCTGCTAGTGGCCTATTATGAGGATGATGGTACATGGGATGGCTTGGTGCCAGTCTGCCATTCTCTGGGTTCACCAGGCACGCCGTGTGACCTTGCCCTCTCTGCAGCCTTCAGGCCAGCATCTGCTTCTGGATGTGCAGAAGACAGTCAAGTCAAATCGACCTCAGCGTTGGTCGGCTGTGCTGATGGAGAGGTCACTCTAGGTTTTACACTCTGTGTCCTGGTGGTGCCGCTCTTGCACCATTTCACTTTCACCACACTGACCCCAGATGCGATATCTTATTTTTTGAGTAAAGACTCCATTTATCATTATGAGAACTTGCATTTTGCTAGGCATTCCATATCTAGGACAGGGAATTTAGAGCACTCTATAAGCGACTCCATATTGAACATTTACATTTTCAGTATTTAGCAGACACTCTTATCCAGAGCGACTTATAAAAGTGTTTTGCCATCTACTCATAGAATGTATTCTAGCCAGTACAGTAGGTTAGGGTCAATGATACTGTTGAACTAGAATACTGCTAAATACAGGAGTCAGTGCTGATACCCTGAAGAAATGAGTATAAGTACCATATCAAACAACAATAACAGTTCAATACCAAACATTACCAAACAATAAGTGCTAGAAATGTTTGGTTAATCATTGGTAGCACAACATTTCCTTAGTGCTGGATTAGAGCTTTGCTGTGCATGCCATCACGGGTGGGCTTCTGTGCATGTTATCGTGGGGAGGTTTTCTGTGCATGCGCATGAAAAGCAAATGGAGGGGAAGGGCGAGAGGGACTGATTGGTTGGATTGCTTGACACACCTGATCCTGTTATGATCAAGTACTAACCAGCACTTTTATTCTCTCCCAACTGCCCCCCTCACTGGACCTACTGCCCCACAATGCCATTCTCAAACCTTCCTTCTGTTTTTCATCCTCATTTTGCCAATTTATTTTATTCACTGTTCTCCACACCCATGACCCACACATCACCATCACTCCTCTCCTCTTTTGCTTCATTTTCTGGCTTGTCACTGTCTTCCAACACCACCTCTCCATCCTGCTCCACCCTCCTGCCCTCTTCTGTGCTGCAGAGGTCTAGCTTTGCCGCTGCTGTCCATGGCTTAGACCTGCGTCTGCCTCCCAGCGCCTCCTTCCCTGTCTTCAGCACACACAGCCGTCTCACCAGGCCACCAATCTGCAGCTGCACCATACCAAAGGACTTGTCGGAGCCCTGTGGGGATAAGCACTACCACTCCCCTCTACCCAGCCTTCTGGGCTGGGCAGTGTCTGCCCCAGGGTCTTGCTTGCTGGGGGAAGAGACAAGCAACATGCATATCAAGTTACAACATGGATATCGCAAATCTCAAAGATGCACACACATACACATACACATACTTTGGTCCTCAGAAATGTATAATGCTAACCTCTTCATAGTACTTACCACAGATTAACGAATGAAAAACCCACAAAACCAATTTAAAAAAAAAATAAGCATAGTGACTGCAGATAGAACTATTCGATCAGTTCCTTGCTACCATGTCCCTTTGGGATGGAGCAGTATGTAGGGCACACAGAACACAGGATTCTTCCAGGGTTTCATAGCTCATGGGCAGCTGAGATATGTCTTCTAGTGACATACTAGTGTGACACACGACTGTCCCCGTGTACATCCTCATCACAAACCCACACATACACATGGTGGTGTGTGACTTGAGTATGCTCATGCATCTGCACCACTGCTGCTGCTTCTGTTTTCTCATAACCTCACTCTGGCCACAAATTTAGCTTCTTCACTTCTTCACTTCTCCCATAAGCGCACCCCCCCTCCCCCCCCCACACAGCATCTTAGTTTCTCAAGTAATTGGCAAACCAAGATATAGCACATTATCAGGAGAGGCTTTGCATGTTGGCTTGGAAAATGGTATTTTATTCTATTTAACACAAATGCACAGTGAAAAACCATATAAACAATGGGCTGTTAAATTTAGTTATTGTCCTGCATCCCTCCATTATAATGTCTAACTATGTCAAGACTCACTAGGCTGCAGAGTCTTCGGCTATTCTTATTGGGGACACATACCCGCACCTTAGTAATACTTTCAGCCCTGCTCCTAATCTGCTCCGTCTCAGCTTTTACATAACCACTGCTTTTAGGCTTTTTGTCTAACAAAGTAGATTGATTTTAGATGTACAGCAGTGTTTTCTAGTTATATGCTTTATATGTAGTTTCTATTGTTTCCTATTCCTGTTCACAACTGGTTGTGTGGTTTGAGAAGCTTAACTCCTAATTATTCTCTTGATTGACACATTTTTTTCTGTTACACATATCCTGGTGTTATCCTTGAGAAGACACTGTGTGAAGTAAAGTGTGATTTACTGTTCTCTAAGCAATGCTTGCCATCTAATAGCCTAATTTGTATTTTCACTTTTTGAATTTGTTTGAATTTGTGTTTTGAATTTGATGCATGTGTACTTTTTCTTTTTACTTTTCATCTGTGTTTCCTACCTCTAGTCGAGGTGATCCGTGTGCAGTTTCATGTATTTCCTTCTTGAAAGCTCCTGACACACACATGGCTTAATGAGTAGTTAATAATATGATATGGCTGTTTTAGAATGAGGATAACCCAAAGCTGTGGAGTGCAGAGGGGTTTTCTGGACTGGACTCTGGGAAGCCTGTCTTATACACTCTCTATGTTACATTGGTAGTTGTGGTTCTTGACACTTGGTCCACACACAGAAAATTCCTGCAACCATTTGAGTTACACAGACTTTATTTGTGTTATTGTTGTTATATGCTTAATAATGTTTTTTTATTATTATTAGTGTAATATATATTTAGTAGCATTACATTATTAATTGAAACAAGGCAGCTTTTAACACATTTGAGTACCTTTATTTGGATTTTACAGTGCAACACGCAGATCTGCTGCTGTTTTATAGTAAGACTGCATAGACTACACAATGCTCTTTGTTCTTCTGTTCTGCATATCACCAATAAAGTCTTTGCCTAATTGTAACTGGCTATGTCTAAGACTTGCTATTCTGTTCTTGGCTTCTTTAAATATTTATGTGAAATATTTATTAAATAAATATTGTAGGTTACAAATAAATATTGTATTGGAAATAGGAAACAGGTTACTAGATTGTTCTGGCTTGACTTCTCTTTGAAAACATTTACTCTTTGTGTAATGTTGTAGAGCCATTTTTCTATTTATTTAAAAGCTCTGTGGAAATTTCCATGGTGCTCAGAACCATCTAGGGGATTAACACAGCTGCCATGCCTTTCACCTTGTTGTAAAATGTAGCCCAGATTTTCTGCATGCACACCAGTAGTAGTGGTGGTGTGCCAGAGCCTCAGAGAGATCCCCTTCATGCTGCTGTTCAAGCCCTTATATACTGACACATTTTCAGTTTCAGTGAACTTACAAATTCTGTTATCACTGCAGTATCACAAATTTAGAATCCAGCATTCTCTTATGAAAATGCTTTTCCTGACATCGATTCTGCAGACTTTCATGTTCCACTTGTGACACTTGGCACACCCATCATTACTGCTGCTGCCCTTAACAATGTCTCATTCTCGTCACGGCGATGGGGTGAGCGTGTGCTCCAGTAGGGAAGTGCAGCGCTGGGCGGGGCAGGACCACACTTCTCTGCTGTGCTGTCTCAGGGGATCGAGGGGGAGGGGCGGGGGTGTCAGGCCGGCCTACTTACAACCCCCCTATAATCGTGTGTGTCTGTTTGCCTGCTTCTCCTCCTGCACATACAGTTCCTTTATTGGCAAGGAGCCATGCCAGGCCACGCCCTTTCACTAGGTCCCGCCCTCCCACCAGCTGCATTTGCCACCTGGCCGACGGCTGTCTGTTTCACAAGGAACACACACATAGGAGCTGCGTGCCGTGTGTTGTGCAGAATGGAATGCTGGAGGGCATTTAGGTAAAGTACCCAGTGAATGAGGAACTCATTTCTACACTGTCATTATTTTTTCAAAGCGCTGATTGACATCTATAATCCATTTTCTGACAGTGGGTCGATTGCACAGGTTGATGTTGCTCAGTGAATGTCATTTAGTTCTCAATCAGCTCGATTTGTTCTGTAAACTGTTCACAGTGTAATTCATAATACATATACATAATGCACCTGACCCTTGTCAAAACATAAAAATCTGCAGCAAATCTAGCATTCCTAGAAAAGTAATAGATTTTGATAAAAGTCTTTAAAGACATTCCACAACTCTTAAGACCATGAGGTTTTCCTGAAATTAGACAAAAACAGTTCAAATGCATAAGCTCCTCTTGAAAATGTTTAGAAATGTAGTGCAGGAGCAGTAATAGTCTTGCTTGTTCCTTATATTGACTTGTGTGCATGTTTTTGTGTGTGTGTGTGTGTGTGTGCGCGTGCGTGCGTGCGCACACGCACAGGCACGTGTATGCGTGTGTCCGCTCCTGCTCTGAATCTGGGGTATGAGGCAGCTCAGGCAATGAAGAAGGAGGTTGATATTGGTTCAGCAGCAGGCCAACTGGATTTGTGTAAAGGGCACCGTTGTTGTGTTTGAGAAAATGAGGGGTAATTTTAAAGCATGATGTAAGATCAGAAAGGTATAAAATTCAACTCAAGCTTATACAATAAAAATCTTATTGCTATATATTAGCACAGTTTGGCTATTTAACTTTTTGTGTTAAACAAGCAGCTTTGAAGTTCTTTTGTTTGTTTTTCATTTCACTATATTTAGTGATCTCCTTTTTCCAGTCCTGGAAATTCTCACTAATTTAGGATAACTGCACACTAATCATCTAGCCATCTGGACAAAGACATGACATGGTAACGCTGAATGGGCATATGCATATTTCTGCAGGTTTCTGCAGTATCGGGTTTTAAAAAGTGAATATTGCTATAATGATTAACAAGTAATCTATTGTGCAGACGTAACCTGTAAGAAATGTTTGCGATAATTGTATCTGAGGGGTGCGGGGGGAGTGCTTGTGTCACAAGGGTAACTGGAATATGCAAAAGACGAATTTCCATTTAGTTTTGAACAAATAAAGCTCTGTTCTAGAAGCTGAATCATCTGATGGAAACTGCTGCTCAGTCTCTTTGTGAAGAATAAATATAAATAAAACTAAACATGTTTGTAGTGAAAGGTGTTAATTTATAATTGATTGATTGTTGCAAAATAAGCTTTTTTGTGGTATAACAATATTGCCATTGTAAATTATATAGAGCTCTCACTTCAACAACATGTTTTTTATGTGGAGGAATATGTGCAAATATATGTAATTCCACAGGGGTGGCACAATGTATGAATACTGAATGATATTCATTCATTGCATCTGTCCTTTTCTCTCATCAACTTGTTTAATTTGTTCATAGGTTAACTTTATTTGCCTAGTGTCATCACAGAGCTTTTCAGTCAGGGAAATTTTCTTTGTCTAAAGCGCCAGGGAAATGAGTATGGCCTGTTGGTGGGTAGATGTGAATTATACCCATCAAGTTTTATTTTGATATACATTCTATAATACATTATATTATATATGTTGTAGGGCTCTATTTTTGTATGCTGCACAAGCACAGAAATAAGACATAATACCATGGTGCAGGAGCGTGTGGGTGTGTTTGCTATTTTTATGACTGGTGCAGACAAATCTGGCGCTGTGCGATGCAATTACATAAAGAAGTTGGGTTAAACTGAGCACCTGATCAGCAGGTGTTAACAAAGATTTATGGATGAGTAAACTTGTCAGGGAAGTACATGGTCATCAGTCGCCATACCAAAATATATGCCACTCAAAGCATTATTATTATTATTTTTCCTTCGATGAGAATAAAATTAATATTTACATAACTGTTATGTGACGAATGATTTAATTTATATAATTTTCTATACGTAATGACCTAAAAAAAAAAATTTATATGGTGATAGGTTTTAACGCTCCAGCGCAGTTATAAAATTGGAGACCATATTATTTTATCATGGCAGGCTAACGTTTATGTCCTTATCACATAAACTCTTACTTCTAAAGAGTAATTCAGTCATTACCATTCCATTTTATTTACTTTTAGTGCTGTGAAACCTCTGCTTTGCAAGTTAATACTCTCAGTTCACCTTTTTCATGAAGTGCAATGCATTATAGCTAGATTTCCCCAGTGGCACTTTTGCTGCTAAAACTGGAATAACACAATATAAAAGGTTTTCCTGTCCTGAATTAGCATCCTGTTAAAGTAACAGTTTACTCATGAAGATGATGTTTATCTCATGGTATGTTGAGCCCAAGAGGCTGTTTCACATGTAGCCTTTATTTAAACTCCTAGAACGTTCTGCATGCTGTGTGTTCATGGCCTGATATCGAGCTTGGCCTGCCTATGAGTGTCCAGGGTGGGTATGGGGTCAGACAGAGGACGACTCTTCCTCCTCCTCTCCCTGCGTCCAGCAGTGATTTACTCTCCCTCTCCTCCATTATGATTTGTCCTCAATTATGTTATCGTTCAGTCTAGTAGAGTTCCTTGCGTAACTGTCTGTGTTGCGGAGAAGAGCCATGTGATGGAGTGGTTTCTGCATTAATCTGGTTATGGCATTGTCCTGTTGGTCTTGATTATATAACAAGGCAGTGGAAAAGCAGAGACAGACGGCCAGTCATGTTGGCAGTGTGCCGGCAGCTCACCACCCAAATATGTCAGGCAAGCTTTGCAGTGTGGCGCATGTCCTCAACAACAAAGTGACTGAGGTAAAAATAACTGGAGTTTAGCGGGAAAGGGGGAGAATCACTGTTGGCAAACGTCTAGCAGCAGTACAAAGAAACTAGGTCAGACAAAGCCAATAGGGGGGTGGTATATAGACAAGTAGTGATGAACAGAGGGAGGCTGGGGCAGAAGGGTATTGCTCCGACTCCATGAGAAATCTCCCATCTGCCTCCCGGACACTCAAAGTTCCTGCAAGCAAAGCTCAGCCGAACAGCCAAACTTGAAACCCCCAAAGGGCTTTCCCCAGCACTCCCTGTCCTCACCAACATCACTCCTGGCCCTGCACCACTAGTTGCCCTTCATTCACCCCCAAACCCCCCCAAATGGATTGACAATTTTATGGTTTGACAGTTGATCAACCTTGGGGAGGTTACCCAGGTTTTCTGAGATTTCACTCTTGGAGCCACTACAAATCCTGGCACAGTAGCATAGATTTGTCTATTTTTAATGCTACATATTTTACACATAGTTTACTTATCTGTCCCATGCACTCTCTCTCACTTTGTCTTCGGTTTTTAATAAAACATTCAATTTCTCTATTTACACTGTCTGCAGAGCTCAGAGTCTTATGCCTTTCCACCCCCTTATTAACCATGGATTCTGTTCTTTAGTTCTGTTCCTCTTACAGTTTTTGTGTCTGCCACTTGTTCACTGGGGTGCTGTTTTTCCTCAGGTCCCTTTCACAGGACTTTCACAACTGAAATAACTTACAGTGCCTGTTGAGTTGAATTAACTTCCACTTGCATAACCACTACAGGAGTTACATTTAATGCTGGTGAAATTGTCCTTTATCCTTGATCAGATGAGATAGAATAGGGTTCCAATTCCATAATTTGATAATGTGCCATTTCTCATAAATCTGGATGATTGTGTCTCATGAGATAATGTGATTAACCTTGATTTGACTACACAGTTGTTTGTTCAGTGCACTTTTCAGAAAAACATTTAATTTCCATGCTGTATGAACCTCTGTGAAGCTTCCAAATACTTGCAGAGCATTTCATCTGGTGTACTGCAGGCAGCTTCTCATAGAAGCCCACGAATGTGTTATAGATTATTATCCAGTTAATTGTACAAGGTTAACTAAGGATCAGATATGGAAAATAAATCCGACTGGGCTGCTTGCCTCTACCTGACATCTGTGGAAATTTAGCTCCTCTGTGTTTTTTTTTTCTTTTTTGTTGTTGTTGTTGTTGCTCCCAGACTAGCAGATTACAGCACTCTATTACCAAGGCTGAGTGTAGTTGGTGCTGCAGGTGTCATAATCCTCAGACTGACCTATCTGGTGTCCTTGTCTCTACATGGACCAGCTGTCTCACTTCCTTTTATGTCCAGCCTTGCAGACTTTAATGCACTTGTGTGTATCACCGTAATTCATGTCACCATCACATTACCCCCTGTCATCTTTCTGCCTTCTTCATATGCCTCACACACTGATTGGATTCTCTGTCTAAGACATGAAATTCTGAGATTTTTTTCCTCTTTCGATGTGCCGCACGTGCCAGGTTCTCCTGTTTCATGTTCTTTGTTAAGTAGTGTTGGGACTGCAGCTGTTTTTCTATATACGAGTGTAAAATGAATAGATGTTCTTAAACAACTGACACCCTTAAATAAAAGAGAACTTTACGTTTCTATCAATTTCCAAGACACAGGCCACTCCCGCTAGGTGTGCTGTATATGCAATGACCATCGTACTCAAATTAAAAGCAGATCCATGTGATCACCAGCAGCAAGCCTGAGCAGAGGTCCTGGGAGCACTGTCTGCCTTTTTCAGTTCCCGTGGTGCTCCAGTGATTCTGGATGCCGCCCTGTGAACCCCTCTCAACATCACCCTTATAAGCCCCAAGAACTCGAGGGAGGGGGAGGGCTAGTGTGGGGGATGGTGGTGGTGGTGGTGTTGGGTCAGTGGGTGGGCATGTCTTCTCCCTGCTGGGGCTACAAGAGCCACTCCACATTGGATGGTAGTTCTTTGAGACAGGAGGGCAAGGGTGCACACTGCCAGTCACACACACACACAGGGCCACATCTCAGGCCTTTTCTGCTGCTCAGGCTGTGCATGGGCTCGGGAGTGCTAAACAGAGCTCATCAGACGTCTTATCACCAGAGCTTATCGACCCTCATGAGGTTTTTAAACTGATATGTGCAAGGGATTATACTGCTCTCTGTGACTGGCATGAAGGTGAGTTTGGGGGAATGGCTGTTGCAGTGGAAAATGCAAATACCTGTCTAAATGTGTTTTTGCCTCCTAAGCAGAGATAGGAACTGATCTTTCTTCTTTTTTGCAGGCATTTTAGGTTCGTCAGTAACACCAGGAGGACAGATTTTAGCATCGCCTGCAGAGACACGAGGGGAGGTGCGGCCACATCTAATAGGTCAGCACGCCTTAGCATCGGACATACTACCAGGTGAGAGTTAATCTTTGCTAAAAAGTGTGCTGTGTAATTAAGTCATGCTAACTAATGGCAGGCTGTATGAATTATATAAATGGTACGTTAATCTGTGTTGTTGCTGAGTGATGATGAGTTAAAAATATTTTTAGACATAATGTATCTCACAGGCTGATTAAAATGTATTCTTATGAATCATTATTAATATTAAATATTATTATTAATTATGTTTGAAATCACATTTCACATATCAGTGTCCTCCAAATAATTAAATAAATAAAACTGATTGCTAAATTGTCCTTCATGTTTTGATTTTGGGTGTGGTTGATGCTTGTGGCTGCTTGTGCCATCTCTGTTTCTATCTCTGTTCTTGTCTTTGTCTTTCTCTCTCTCTCTCTCTGTTTTCCAACCCCCCCACCCCCACCCCCACCCCCCGACATCTTTTCCTCAGCATCTCTGAAGTGCAAAAACAATCTTTCTCTTTGTGACACTGTCTCTGTTTTCGCCTGTCTCTCCCTGGCTCTGCCTCCTGCCAGCCCTAGGCTCTGTAGCTGCTTTTTCTGATCAGTGGGTTGCTTCGTCCCACCCCTCCCAGATGATGGACACTGACTTGATGGGACCTTTTTCAGGTTAATGTCTTTACCCAACTAATGGCACGTTCTTGCTATCAGACTTGTTAAACAAACTTTGGTTAGTACTTGTACTACAGTGACCCAAGATATTAGTCTTAAAGTTAGTGTAAGTCAGTCTAACAAAAATGCTGTCATATCCTGAGCACCGTGTGTGACTCCTAACATTTTTAGCATTAGGATGTCTTTAATTGGTTAGTGTGTGTACTGTCTGAATGCTGTTTTTGCTGGGTTAGGTGAATTTGCTGTATCTATATGCTGTATCTATATATTACTCTAGGACAGTACTCTAGACTTCCAGGCTCACTACTAGATATCCCAACACCAGATATGTCCTATCTAACTTGTGTGATCCTCTTAAACAGCACCTTCCCAAAACAGTCACTGGTTGGATCGGGTGTTGGGTACAAGCAGAAACAGTAATTATCTTGTTGCATGAGACCACTGTCATTATCTGTAGATTTACCAATCAGGGGACTAGTCAAGTTTGCCATTTGGATCCACTGAGTGAAAGAAAAGCAAATGTGGAATTTTAAAGACACAAAAATACAAGCCTGCATCTGAATATACCGTTCAACCAGTTTTTGTAGTGTTTCTATAGAGATAAAACAGAATTGATTGGATAGGAAACTGAAATAAACGTCTGAAATCTCACACACGCAATTTTTATTATCATTGTTCTTGTAGATTTAGGCCTACCTGAGATATTCCTTCAGTGATAGAACAGAGAGAGCATGTTGATTTTATCTTGACATTTAGAAAAGCACTTTTCCCTGAAACTAGTTCACTCGCACATTAAGGAAGGCCATTAGTGTGCCTAAGTCTAATGAGTGCACCTTTAAATGACTCTGTATCTCCACATGCTGCTCTGAGAGAGGCTGTCTGTTGCTAAATCTCACCTCAAATGTGACTCCTGATGCATTGGCAAGAATAGAATCCCAATCTGCTATCTGCAAAGTTATCCTCTGCTATTTGAGGCGAGTGCTGGTAATTACTGATTGGCTGGCTGATTGATTGATTGATCAATAATACAATAAAGCATTGTATACTAATGATAAATTCCCAGAATAAATTCTTTGTAATATGATGTGTAATTTACCAGTAGTGTTTTTGTCATAAATGTTAGCATATTCTTGTCCACTAAATTATGTACTTAGAAACATTTATACATTTGTCAGAAATCTGTTCTCATAATTGGATGTCCACACAGTGTGACCTGAAATTAGATTTAAATGTTAAATCTGTGTCAGATGGCAAATTGCATGATTGGTAGCTAGGAACTAAAGTTATCAGCCAAATTCAGAAGAAATCTTGTAAGTAAATTGTTGCTGTTTTCTCAGTGAGTTATAGATGCTCCAAATTACCAATTGTTGGAATAGCACTGAACCTTTTGTGTATCCCCAGGTTTCTCTCAGCCTATGATGGGTTTGGGTATGAATATTGATGTTGGGGTTGTACCACTCCAGACAGAAAAGCCTCCAAGCATTGCAGACACCCAGAAACCAACATTGCTGGCCACAGAGGCACCTACCACCACTAAGAACCTTGGAGACTTGTCTGCAGGTAGAGGATGAAAAATTCAGACACACACACACCCCACAAAACATTGCTTACTTTCATCTGCTGCACAATCACAGCCAAGTCTCTTGTTTTACTGATGCAAAGAATTTCATCCCAATGTTGTTGTGCTAATATGGCAAGTCAATATTATATCCACACCATCTGCCAAATAAGGTTTATGGCAGATTCTCTAGGCCCAATGTTCAGTAATTGCCTTCCAACACTCCCCAGCTGCACTGGTGAGGTTTGGGTTTTACAGAGGATTATGGGATACAGCTGGAGAGCACTGCTGAGACTTATCATTTCAACAAACCCAGCTATATCAAAGTCCACCTAAAGTCCCTCCTTTTGCCACCATGGGGTGTTATAACCAGATACAAAGAGTCAAGCTTCATGCTTCATACATGTATGAATTTTCAATGTCAGAGCTGTTCTAACATATCTTCCATCTTAAACCCCTAAGGGTCATTAATGGCTGCAGGTGTATGGAGTGGTACAATACAGCTTGGACCCAGTGTTCTGCCATGACGGATGGCATGAATAACACAAACTTGGCCTGCCAGCCAGTACAAGTGAACCAACCTACTTGGGATGGTGGGGGTGGGGGTGCTGAGGTCTAAATAGAGATTGTATGCCTGATAAACACAGGTCTACAAATAAGGATTGGTTTATAGATGCTGAAAAGCTCAAAATTACCTCCTGAATTTGCACAGCATAATTCAGTTTGACATAACTGAAACTCTCATTTGGTTTAATAAGACCTAAAGCAGTTTGTTCGGTTTTCAATGATGTTTGTTAACATGCACAGAAGAAGTAAGCACACAAGCCAGTATCAAACAGTTGTAGTGTTTTAGTTACTGTAATTCAGAACCATGATCATTAATTGGTCATGTATCGGTATATCCCACATTGTCATTCCAACAAGCTGATGTCTTCTCTCCCTTATTCACTGGTATTAAAGCAGAAATATAATTTTTCTGAGCATCATTCATCAAAAAGACCTTCCCGCAGGAAAACATGTTCTCTCCACATATGTTTGAATTTTGGAAAGCATTTGACATTTTCAGGATGAAAATAACTAGGTCATTTTAGCATGGCATCCAGTGGCTAGTGTTATTTAGTGCACAGAGCACTGCAAAACCACTGCATTATGTCTGTAATATGGAGTTGCTTCTTCTATGTCTATATTGCAGAATAAAATACTAAAAATACACATTAAAGAGACTGAGTACAAGACAGCTGTCAAAGAGTACTGCACAAATGAGCTATGGTTGAACTTGACTGAGGTGATGTTTTTGTTGAACATTACTATTCTATTACTCTGTCAGTGGGTACCTTTTTTTTGCTATGTTGCAATTAAGTTGTTTGGACATCATTCAGATTTTTTTTCACTTAAAGGTATTTGATCAATATATTTGATCTCACTGACCATATATGACACTTGTGATTACTTTAAAACATAGAGCATTACTCATTAGAGAAAACAGAAAAAGGAGATTATGTGCTGCTAACTTTTGTTCCCTCTTTGCATATGAGGTGTCTTTGCTGACCACTGGCCACATGATGCTGGCCTTCCCTCTGACCTGCCCTTCACGCCCAGTGTTTCCACGGTGGTCAGTCTCCATGGAAGCCATTTGGCAGACAGCCCACAGGAAGCCCCTGACCACCAGTGGGCTGTCAGAGATGATGGCGCAGGGGATAGAGAAGAAAGAGAACATGAGGGTTTTGATCGCAAAAAAGAGAAGAAGAAGAAGAAACGGAGGCCAAGGGAAGAGGTCTGGGACCTGCTGGAGAATAAGAGGCACTTAGAAACTCAGAGCGAGAGCATCTCTCTCCCTGAGAACCAACAACGTCAGGCATCACCACGCAAGGACCGGGACAGAAATGAGAGCTGGGAACGCGAGGATCTCAGCCGGGGTGGTGGAAGGATCAAGAAGGGAAAAAGCCGCAAGAAGATTCCAGAAGAGTGGGCAATCCATGCAGAGCCATTTGTCCCTGCCTCAGTCTCATTGTCTGAGGGCTTTGGGGAAAAGCTAACAACTTCACCACTGGTTGGAGACATACGAGCCTGTAATCAGGGCATGGTCTCACTTGCCAAGGATTATGCTGATGAGGTCCTTATGCCATCGTCGCTCACCCAGGATCTGCTGTCGCTAACAGCAACTTCTCCACCAGTGGAGCATGAGCCTGCAGCTCACACAGCATTGTCTCCTAGTCAGGAATCATGCATTTCACCCACAGGTTCCTTGTCAGTCTCCTCAGGCTTCACAGATGTGTTTATGGAAACAGAAAGTGTTAACAAAGATAAAACCAAAGATGGCTTTAAACTTCCTGCAATGAAAGGTAAAAACGACCCTCTCACTTCCACTTTGAATGATGCCCCAGGCTTTGTGTCTGGGGGGGGACCCATTGAGGAGGCCATGTTTGAGCAACAACCCTCTTTCATTGGCTCTGCTCTTGATGCCCATGTTTTGGCTGATACCCATGTGGTTGACCCTTTGATGTCCACTCCTGGTAGTGGTGCTTTTGGATCCTCTATGGAAGCTTTGATCTCAGCTCCACCATTCTCACCATCTGGAACAGCCTGGTCTCTCAACGACTCACACCTGAACAATAGCAAAGATCCCATTGGCATAACAGGCATGGAGGGTGTTGCCTGTGAGACTTCTGTACCGGCTCCTTTATCGTCACCAAGAGGCAAAAGTCCAAAAGAGTCCAAATCAAAACAGGGCAAGAAATTCTGTTCATCCTCATCAAAGAGCCCCACGTTACCTGAAGAGAAGCTACCTTCTCCTCAAAGTTCTGTGCTGAACCCTGCCGCCCCGCCATTCTTCCCTAGTTTTGCTGAACCCCAGGAGCATGTCGCAGCTCTGCCTGTCATGCGGGAAGGTTTGTTTGTTTGGTTTTTTTTGGGAGTGTGGGATATTGATCCACTCATTGCATGACTGTGTGGATCCCCTGCTAGGGAATTGTTGCACTGGGCTTGGGTGACTAGACTCTTTACCTCCAATCACTAACATGTTTATTCCTCAAATTGATGTCCCATTATCAGGGTCCATTCAAAGCTGGCTGGCTTGGGTGTTTCAAATGGGGCATCACTACCAAACGGAGCACTGTGGCTATGCATAGGGAAGGACTCTCCCCATTAACCATGTGTGATCCAGTGTGTATACTACTAACTCTTGGTTTGCAGTGTTTCAGGGCTGCATCCTTGTTCACTCACCACAATCCACTCTGCTGCTTAATTTTCTTGCTGCCAGGGTGCACTGGACATGCTTAACATGGTTTCCTTTTACTCTGAACTTTGAGTCTTCATAACGTCTGTATTTCTCTTGTAGAACCCATTCGCTGTGCTGCACAGAAAGAATACAGTCTGACCACTTACATGGCCAGCAAAATGTCAGTTTAAGCTCTTTGAACTTTTGATTAGTAAAATGTCATATTCTCTTTCTCTCTCTCTTTTCTCCTTCCATGTCCTGTTCATGTCATCCTTTTTGCTGACTGACGTGTGTCTGTAGGTAAGTTAACATTTGGCTAATTGGATTTTTGTTTGATTTATGTTGCAGTAGTGTTAAAGTTAACTCTGTTGTGATTTAAATGGGACCCATTTAAATGGGCTGAGTGACAAGGTGAAAGGAGCAGTGCTTTTGAAACATACTGATGGGCATATCAAATCATTTCATAAGTTAAAATGTGCCATGACACAAGACAAAGGGCATGAAGGTTTGATTGCTGTCACATATCAACAGCAACATCACATGTGTTATTATACAGGCTAATGATACTAAGAATGCTCTTTTCTATGAAGGTTGAGATTTTTAGTGCGTTTGTTTAATAATTTTGTAGATTTACCTCCAGACACTTTTTTTTCCAGACACCTCCCACATTTTTACTCAGTAAACAATTGTACAAACTGTCATTTTAGACATTTATTACCCATTTCTTTACTATTTTATTAATATATTTCACTCCTTTTGTGAACCAAACACTTTTGGTAAACTTATTTCAATCATTATGTATGCTTTCACATGAAATATGGAAGATTTCTATAATTAGACCTCATATTTTCAGCTGTATAGCCATATTACTACTTTATGCAGTGCTATAGGGCAGAGGGACCAGGTCTTGCATTCAGCAGTGTTATACAATTTCTGGTACAGTTCCAATGAGCAAACAAAATCAAGTCTGATTGAAAATCTATTTGAGACATTTATATAGGAAGCCCTATACAAATGTATGTATAAGTGAATAATTCAACACATGTAACAAGCATGTATATACATAGCATGAATAAGTAACTCATAACTGAAATTAACAACACCTTATATGCTGACATGACAGTGACATTAGGATATGTGGGACATTCGGGTTACATAATATTTCTGAATGATAAGGTACGTTGATGTCCATCTGCTGGTACATGAGGCTGTGAGCTATTGACTGTAATGAGGCGGGGGGAAATTATCCATATTTACATCTAGGCCACATTGGGTGAACAAGTAGCTCCTATAAATAGTACAGTGACACACTCCCACCCAGTAGGCATGGCGTTATGATTAATGAATAGAGAAGAGGAAGACAGTTTATAATCACTCTGAATATCTTCCTACATTTCCTTTCCATTCTGCAAATTTACATCGACATGGGTCATGAACTGTATGGTTCTCTTTAGTAAACAGTAGACTCTTAAACAGGAAACAAGTGACTCTTAATATTTATTGATTTAAGTGGTTTATAGAGGTTTTTTGTTTGTTTGTTTCAGGCTGCTTATGACACACACACATGAAATGGTGTGACTCCTAAAAGGCAATATGTCATAAATTATACAGTCACATATTTTGTAGTCCATGTCATAAAAGAAATAACTACATTACTGGTCTGAAACTATTTGACCAATCTTATTTTATGTATTTATTATTATTATTATTATTATTATTATTATTATTATTATTATTATTATTATTCCTTTATTTTTAAATGTTGAAAATAAAAAAGTGGTGTGTTCTCTTGTTTGTTTAGAGTAGTTAATTATGGGGATTGATATGATGCTGAAAAGGCAGACTGCATGATGAGTGGGTACATGTCTAGTTTACATTTACAGTATTTAGCTGACACTTTTATCCAAAGCGACTTACAATTATGACTGAGTACAGCTTGAGCAATTGAGCGTTAAGGGCCTTGCTCAGGGGCCCAACAGTGGCAGCTTGGCAGTGGTGGGGCTTGAACCAGCAACCTTCTGATTACAAGTCAAATACAAATACAAGAGTAAATGTAAGATGACAACTTTGATATGGTTCATCAACTAATGCTCATTGGTTTGATTATGAAATATGCAGACACATTTATCTGACACTTTTTATACAAACCAGCTTACAATTATGACTAAATACAATATGAGCAATTGGGGGTTAAGGGCCTTGCTTAGGCACTCAACAGTGGCAACAGGTCTTGAACTGGCACTCTTCTGATTACAAGACAAATATTTTAACCACTGAGCTACCACTGCTAGTTACTGATATCAATGAATATTCTAAATTAATTATATCATTGAATTGTTTACACACCCAGAAATCTGACTGTGAAAATATTAAATTGTGGGGGAAAAGCAGCATTACAGTGGCTGTCTGCCTCGCGACTTCTTGTGTAGGCCTCGGCCGCTGCACTGAATGCGCTGCATGACTGACAGGAGTCACACCACTTGCAGTGCTCAGCAGGTAACGCAGAAATTAGCGAATAAATCCACAACAACCATGTGGTAACTGTGGTAGATGTGGTAACCATGTGGTAACTGTGGTAGATAGTTCACAACTCGAAGAGTGATTTGCAATTTGGGTTAGCAGATGGTGAAACTGAAACCTTGCCTACAGTTAGCCTACCATCCACTAGCAATCCGAGGCAGCATCTAAAAAATGACTAATGTTTGTTAGTATGGCCTAATGTTTGTTAGCCTTTTTTATGCTAGCTAGCTTGCTAGGGTTTGGGAAGTTCTAGTGTTAATAATGTAAGTAGCCTACTTTCAGTTTTAATAGTACTTTATTTTAAATTATCCATCGGGGTAAAACATCTTTGTTGTCACATTTCTTGGAATTATGTGCCTTAAATTTATTTAAACAAAAATACAAATGTGTAGGGTACTGTACTGACTCAATAGATATCGAAGCCTAGAGACAGAAGCATCATGCACTGAAAGTCCTCAGTGGTTTTTTATTCCGTTTCCTGACACGTAAGAGATAAACTCATGTTTATGTTGACAAAAATATTTCTACAAGTAGTCTCTTGCTGTACTAGTTTGCACTGTTATGCACATAATTAAAAAGAAATTCAAATGGTTCATTCTTTTTTTTAACGAAATACGACATAATTTTGGCCAATTTTGACAACACTAACGACGAAATTGAGGTTTAGAGTTATTTGGGGTCAGAGTGTGTATATTCCTGTCGGCATCTCGCTCGCTCGCTGCGTGCGTGCGTGTGTGCGCGCGTAAGCGCGCATGCGCATGCGGCAGTATGACACAGCTGTCTCGGGTGGTTCGGTAATTTTCAGTTCTCTTTTCAGTGGGGTGGGTCTCTGTCACTGAGGCTACTATTTAATTCAAAGTGGGAGGGAAGACACCAGGGTGTGGTGTCAGACTTCTCAAACTGACGGTATATATACTTTGTATGGTGTTTTTGTATGCATCTGTGAATAGGTCTGGTCTGTGTTTGCATGTTTGATTATCATCTTTCAATTAATGGACATATTTTAAGTTTAAATTGTGAATGCAATATTGAATAGTGTCAAACTTTCTGGGAAGCCAGTGCATTTATATATCTTGTATGATTATAGATAGAAAGATGTTTTTAAAGACTTGAGCTTATGGCCCCATGCACATGGTGTTTTAATTTATTGCACCATGTCCTTTATTTATATATAGGAGACAGCTTGAAACAGCATGAATAATGTTTGCTGTCATGCGATCCTGTGATTGGCACTTCTAACTGCCTCTCTAGGCAAATTGTAGCTCTTAATTTGCAGTTTACAGCCCATGACAGTTGACACGTTTTTTTTTTTAATTGAAGAAATTAGTTATATTTTTATTCCTTTACCAGGATTAATTCCTCAATTGCATATTTAAATATAATTCATAAAAATGTCTATGTTCAAGTAGAGAACAGAAATTCCCATGCCTAGTAGACTCTCGTCTACTTCTTGTCTTAAGCACAAGCAATTTTTAATTTCAATCCTTTTTCAAAGGTTAAGACAGTAAACAAATTCACTGATGTACATTACTAAGACTAGCCAAAGTACTTGAGCTTTCAGCAGCAAGACAAGAAATGTTGCAGTGCCACTGAGCACAGCTGTTTGGCTAACATGCTGTTATGAGGACAGAGGCTTTAATTTTAGAAGCCATGGGTTTAATGAGGTCATCTGTACAAGGGTTGTTGAGTAGAAGGCCGGCGAGTTACTCTTCCAATCTCAGGAGCCATGTCATACAACTTACGTAATGCCAAGCCAGTAAGGTCACTGGCTGTCAGAGAGGTGGCAGGGAGGAAAGGGCCTGGAGCCCACGAACCTCTCTTTGCAGATTTTCTAAACATTTTCTGATCATGCAGAGCTGTGATGTCAGACTGTCTGGAATGATGGGCACCCCCCCCCCCCCCCAACACTCTTCCAGAGTCCTGGTAGTATAATACCATTTTAGATTTAGTCACAGATTAAGGACTTTTTTTAATAACATTTCAGTTGTAATATTAATTTTTATATAATTTATCCTCCTCTGTATTTCTGAATGAAAATTATTTATCTTTTTCTTTTAACTTTGAAGAATAAAGTACACATTTTCAATTTGGTTCTACTTTTTCAAATGTACTCTCTGGTAATGTGCTTTTATGTCATTGAAAGTTTTTTTTTGTTTTGTTTTTTGTTTTTTTTTTTCTCCCTTTTTGGATGGCTTAGTATCACTTTGACTAATGTAATAAGGTAGGGTTATTGGCTTGAAGAACCTAATTAGGACTGGCTGTGCGAATGTCAGTGAGTTTTTTCAAGCCCCCTGTTGTGCAAAGATTCTCAGGTGTGTCTCAGCAAAGCTATTTTTACCCACATACCGAATAGGTCAGTACAGAAACACCTTCTCCACAGCAGCTATGCTGTACACAAGAGTTTATATCAATTTCATATGCAAATGGTTGTTTTTGTAAGAATGCTTCAACACTTTTGAGCATATTTTTGTATTCATAATAAACTGGGGCATCATTGCAAGATCTGTGAATGTAGGTTATTTAAGTGGTTTGTTATTTATTTAGCTATTGTGAGACATTGAATTGGTGGTGAGTAAGCGAAAAGCTATGTAAATTAGAGGGAAAAAATGCATTTAGAAAAAATAGCCAAAAAGGTCAGCCCATTGACTTTTTCTGTGTTACCCATTGGCAGACAGAAAGGGGTGGGACCAACCAGTTGCTATGGTGACTAAAGGACAGCTGATGTTTCCATGGTAATGGGGACAGATGCTTAAGTAGGCTTAGGGAAAGCTAAGCATGGCTCTAGTTCATCCTTGTGCAGATAACAAATGAAAAGATACAAAATATTTTATGATAAGATGTCATAAAACACACATATCAGTGTACCCTTTTGCCTAGAAATAATAATAATTCTGTTCTGAATTAATCCATTGTATTTTTTAATGTAAAAGAAACATAATAATGCTTTTTTATATACATGTTTTACAAATATACCAGATACTGTAGTTTTACAGCCCTGCCAAAAATATTGATGATGGATACATTAAACAAATGTTTAGCAGCACTTTGTAACAGTATGTTAATTATTGAGATATGGAAATCAGGCAGCCTTAGGCTTGGTTCTATAACAGGCTCTGGAACTCATTGGCTTCCAAAAAAGGTGGGTGGAATAAGCGAGAGAACAGACTGCGTTCAAAGAATAATCACGGGTTGCTTCAAGATGCAGGAAACTGGAATGGGCAGTACTTATATAATGTCTGGCTTTTTTGACACAGGTGGCATAGTCTAGTCTGTATGATGGGATTATTTTTCAGAAACATTCACTCTGTACTGATGCTTAAGATAATTCTCTAAGCAGTGCAGTCAAAAGGCATGTAGTATGGACAATTAAATCACAATGAATTCCACAGTTTATTCAAACTCTTTAACTAAGTTACATTAGTTGAACAATCATCTTTATTCCAGGGAAAGTACAGGTTTTATTCTGGGATTATTTACTCACATTTGATATTCTGCCCAAATAATCCCGTTTAACCTAAATGTCTAACCAAAGAAGCATTCCCCTCAAAATGAATAAATTGAATCCATAATTGTAATAACACAAATCACTGCGTCATATGAATGCTAATCCGAGACACCCAGGATCTCCGACAATGTTGCATAACCTTTGTGAGCAAGCCACTGGCATGAGGAACCTAACTGCACCCGGGAAGGTTCTCATTCTACTATGAAGGCTTAATAGTGTATATACATCAGTCTGCATTTCTGAGTATGCACTTATACATTCAGAAAAATCCACTCAATTTTCCAAGTACAGGATAAGGAAATGCCCATGCTGGGAGCTTTGTTGAATCATACTACTGTGAACTTGATTTTTCCAAATCATCATTTTAGTGAGAAATTAATTTGGATTTGGGACACTGGGTAGAATGTTCCTTTAAAACCATTTTAGGCATTGGGTGCAACAGGCAGGGCTGTTGCACATGGGGTGTGCATGTCCCAAATGGAAATAAATCTTATTTTTAACTGACTGTTCTACACACTTGTAGCTCATACATATTTAATTGCAATTGCTCTAAAATCTGTCAGTACAGCCCTGTCATTGCCAGTTTTTGCCCTGGGTTATGTTGTTGCCAGGTCAGCTGAGGTTGGTGGTTTGCTCCAGGCTATTAAAACATTTCTGTTGATCACCATGTATGACAATAATAATATACTGATGGGGCTCTTTTACTGTTTTAAACATTTCTGTGCCACTTTTAAATCATAATTACAGGAGGTTGACTGTAGAGGTGAATCTCTTGTATTTTAGCACATATATAAAGTATATGAACATTCAAAGGTAGCAATAATCATGACTGTGTCAAGTCACATAGGTCTCTAATTGTAAAGTTTAGAAACAAAATTGATTTCACTGGATGTATGTCCAGTCTGATTTAACAGAAGAGCCCATGGCTCCATATTTCCACTTCAGAAATCTGTTTCTGCCTCAGTTTGCACCTTAAGTGCCCACTGCCAGCACTTGCTTATCTGCGCTCATTCTTTCTCCTTTTAGAATTCACCAGGCATGAGTTTCAGACATTTGGCCGTTCTGTTAAATATAAATGCAAATAAAAAGATTCTAAATGACAGAAGTCTAATTTTATCTGTTCAGTTCAGTTGTTTGCGTCTGTTTCCTGTCTTCTACCACTCCTTCCTCTTGCACAGTCGTCATCCCCTTACTCATCCACCCTGTTCCTGAGATCAATATGTCTGTGAGTGCAAATGGCCCCATGCACCCACTCCCCCACCAGCAGCCGTCACGGTGACAAGGCTCCTGTTGCCATGGTAATGGGAGGCAGTTGCTTTGGAGACTTAAGGAAACGGGGCTACCAAGGAAACAATTGCTGTTCACTAGAGGGCCTGGGGGAGGTGGGTTATTGAGCTAAACATAGAAACGCGGCAGCCAGTTTAAGTCCCTCCTGCCCTCAACTGCTTTGTCTTCTCTGTATTAGCGTTCCAACTCATTTTTCCATGTAGTCACCTGTGCTGCTACCGTCACTATGATTAATGCCGTAGCTATGCCAACGACTCCACACAGCTTTGAGGATCAGGGAATGAGATTTCTTTTGCTCTTCAGTTAAGACATCCTCTCTTCTGAATTCACCTAAATATAGTATATCCTATTAATAGTTTACTGCAGTGAATTGAACCACATACATATAGTAGACATATCCAGGTAAGCTTAGTGTTTTTAATTGCCACTGACTTGTAACTTAATTTTTCAATATGAGCTACAACTTTTCTTTTTTTTTTCTTTTTTTTTTTAATTCTGGACAATCTATAGACTGGCTAGAGTACAGTGTTCCACATTTTGGGCTCACAGACAAAATACAGACACAGGCAGCCATTTTATTTTCCTGTGTGTGTGTTTATTTATTTTTATTTATTTATTGTGCTTATGCAGTAAGCCCTAATAATTTTAATTGCCAGGTGAGTGGGGTCATTGCTGGAGAATGACATTAGATGTCTCTAAGGGCCTAAGGCAGCACTCTTTAGAATAAGCGACACACATCTGATGCCCCTGGAACACTGGCCCTGTGGTGCCAGGCTTAATAGTACTGCAGCCACAAGTATGCCAGCCACTCATTGGCTTGCTGTTCATGTTGTGCAAATGCTGAAGGTAATGTAGACATGTGCATGAAGAAGTCAGATTTAATGCAGTAATAATTTTATAATACTCATCATGAATGGAAAAATGAATGATTTTTTTTTAATAGTTTCAACTTGCTAAATAAAAAAAATGGTGAGGAAAAAGTGGATTTGGGGGGAAAAAACAACCACAAGTTGTGAATGTGACTGTCAACCTTTTGTGAGCTAGATTAAGAGGATATGCTAGCTGAATGCCTACAGACAGTGGGTGTTTGCTCTTGAATTGACCTTGAGACAGCAAGTAAAATCTCATCTTTTTGATTTGCTTTCATTCTTTGTGCTGCTCTGTGTCTTTGTCAGTCTGTCAGCATGCAGGTGATTGGTACTTGGTGCCAAAGGTGTCTTCATGAATGAGAGTCTTGAAATGTTTTTTTTTACAGTCAGCCTCAGTCTCTTGTCAGAATGTGTTTTTACAATATAGGATTTATGTGTCTTTTTTTTCTGTTGTTTTGGTTACTTTGTTCTGAAAACACATTTTACATGAATACTTATATATTATCATGTTAAACATAAACATAAAATACAAGGATTGGGTTAGACTTAAAAAAAAAAGAAAGATTTTTTTGGTCCCAATGTTCCCATTTTTTGAGAATGTAGTACACACGGGGTAAAGTTCTTGTTGTTTTTCAAGATTATTTCACTGTTGTGTTTTGTCAGAGTTTATGGTGGTTAGGCATCTGCTGTGCTGTCCACCAAGTTACCCACTGTGAGTTTAGACACAGGCCACCTATGTGTTGAGATCATAGACTATAGGCTACAGTTCAGCTTTGTCAAGGGGCACCATTTTCCACCAAATCTGGCATGCTTCCAGTTTTGTTTTTCTCCCTCCCTGTTCATCTTCTAGTTTTCCCCCTGTCTAGCATGACAGTAGTGTGCCATTCCACTGAGAGTTGCTTTAGCTTAGGCATGCTTGCTTACACACACACACACACACACATACACACACACACACATCACTGTTAAGGGAGCAATATATAGCATTAAAATAGCATTATCATATTTAGGGTTGTGGTGGGACTTCAGGGTAGTGATGGAGGGAGCCCCCAGCAGGTAGCCTGAGAACGTGTAGTGGATAGATGAAGGTGGAACAGAATGAGAGTGAAAATATACTGGATGTCTAAAGTAGGACATTACAATGCGTTGAAACAGAGAATGATATTACACTGACATGAATGCGAAGCTGTGAATATTTGGTCTAAAATCAGGCAGTGTGAGTAGACTGGTGCAGCAATTTCCATGTTGTGAGCCTGTGAGCACTTGCTCTGGTTATATGTCACGTAAGTCTCCCTTGGGCAAAAGTCATTAGCTACATGTACTCTCTGATTACACCCAAAGCAGGATGCTTAAGGAAAGGTGGTGGTTTTTCAGAATTTGGAGGGAGTGGAAGAGAAGAGGGAAGAAAGATGCGGGGGGTTGGGGAGGGGTGTAAAGTGGACAACGTGGAGGAAACCAGTGAGGCAAAGGGGGCGGGCTCATCTGAACGGGAGGGAGTCATTTTTCTCTAGCAGCAAATAAGCTCTCACAGAAGGACTCACATGGCCTGAGCCAAGGAAATGGCTGTCAGATGAGGAGGCAGGGAGGGAGGGTGAGTGAATGTGTGTCAGAGTGAGGAAGAGAGAGCAGCGCGTTAAGCTCAGTCTCAGTCTCACAGCTTCTTGCTCAATTGTGGAGTGCAGAGACAGGGAGAGCAATAGCGTCACACACTGCCAACCACTGCCGGCCAAATCGCAACCAGAAGAGAGAATTCCACATTTTTTTTTTTTTTTGTAATAAAGAGGAAGAAAAGGAAACAATAAGAGAAGACAAAGAAGATCAGATAAGGAGCAGATAGTGACACTGAGAGGAGGAAAAGAATGTCCTCTCTCTCCAACCAGCAGCCTGCATCTCCATTCCCGGAGTACAGTGAACTGTGCAAGGTTCCTTCCATGTCCACACCCCCTGAACCCCAGGGATGGGATTGGCAGCATGGTGACATGGCAACGCCAAGGAGCTTCGCAGGTGCTCCGAGAGCTCCAGGACTGACAGATGAAGACAAGTTGTGTTTCTTTGACCCTCCAGCAGGGGCAGGCGTGGAGTATGAGCTGAAGGTGCCTGGAAGAGGGGTGATTCCTGGAAGCATGTCACTAGGCAGTGCAGGTGATAGCCCAGACAGCCCTCTGTCTTCATCTCCCTCACCTGCATCCCCTGGGAAATACACAGCACCTTTGGGATGTACAGGTAACAGTGGAATGACTCTTCCTTCAGTAGTGGGAGTAACAGGATCACCTGCCCAGCATACAGATGTCTCTTCTTCTCTAGAGTCTACGAATCCAGACAGTGGAGGAGGATGGACCTCTTCCCTCAGGCCAGAGACTGAACCCAAAGCGAACCCCCCTCAGACACCCCCTAACTACTGTGTCATAGGCATCATTAATGACAGTTACCTCGAGGGCGGAGGTCCTGGCAGCAGACAGAGGGCCGAGGGCTCATCCGAGGACAGCGAGGGAGAAGCGGAGGACCTGGCGCCGTGCTTCATGGGCCGGGCTGAGCAGCAGCGCAAGGCCATGAGGAGAGCCATGTCCGAGTGTTCACACCTCTCTGTGCCAGCCAGTCTAGAGCTCCCGGACAAGTACCCCGGCGGTGGTGTGCTGGACGAGTTCACCTCCTCGGGAGGTGGGCCACGCCGGCCTCACTCTGCTGCCATGAAGCGCTCCCTCACCGTGGCTGACGATCAGCCCCCGACTCCTCCACCAAGCCTATATGGCTACGGGGCCACACGCACTGACCTGCAGCCTGACTCTGATGGCCCCCTTCACCTCTCCCCCTTCCCACCGCTTAAGCGCAATGGAGGCTTCCCACGCTCACCCATGGAGAATGTTCCGGAAGGTTCAATTGTAGACAAGGACCAAGGTGTGCTGTTGCCGGTGCCAGACCTTGCTCTTCGAGCTTTGAATGGCTCCCCTGGTGGTACTGATCGCACCACTGATTCATTCATTGTACCTGAGGGTAGGTGATGTTACCAGTATCACAAGCTTACACCATCTTATTGTTTAGGCTGTAAATGAAATGCACTGCATGAAGGGATAATGATAAACATGTTATCTTTTTTTTACATATTTTTAGGGCATGTATTGATAGTGGATGATGGCATTTTAAGTAGCAATACCTAATCCAGGTTTAGGTAAACATTGAGTTTAACAGCAGCAAACAAAAGGATTGTTGGCTTTTTGAAATGAATATTTAGAATTTTTTCTTATTGCCTAATATATACCTGGCAGTCTGTGAGCGTACCTTGGCGTTTGTATGTGCTTGTGTGTTTGTCTGTGCGCCTGTGTTGGTGTGTGTGTGCACATGTCTGCAGGTGCACATATGTCTGCATGTGTGTGTGTGAATACATGTATCGTTGCATATGAGCAAAAGTTTCATTGCACATTAGCAACTGGTGAATGACACTGGGGTTATAGAACATGAGTCACACTGCTAGATTATGCTAATAGGTTGGCCTAACAGCAGTTTAGAGTCTCGAGCCAGACGGTCTCATGGCGTCTCTCTGCGTGCTTCAGCCGAGCTTACGGCACAGCGGCATCACGCCACTCTGCCAAATCCTTTTCCATCACCCCCCCCCCCATCCCCCCCACCTCCGCCTCTGCACTCTGTCTGCACATTTCTCAGATTCTGTTTGTTTGCCTTATAAATGTCCCCACCTCTTGTCATGATGTGATATCACCATGTTCAGGACAGTCCCTTTGTATCATGTGCAGTGGAATAGTAGCAAATGTACTGGAGAGCTTATTTGCAGCAGCTTGTTTTTTTCCTCCTGTTCTGCAAGGTCAGTGAGTGAGGACTGAGCACTCTAACTGCAGCATGTGTGAATATGAATCATCACTATCGGTGTATACCTGTCAGATTTGGCTCTTCATTCATTGTTGCCAGCTTGGCTGATACTGAAAAGGGGGATTTGTTTTAAAAAAGAAGGAATACACTAAATATTATTTGTAGTATAATACTGAAGTGTTAATTTTATGTTTGCCATTCCTAGCCAGTTTTAGCTCTTATAGAGCATGTCTGAAATACTTGGCTACAAATGGGTGCAGTTGAAAGAGACAGATTATTTTGGAAGAGCCTGCATAATTTTTTTACTTTTTTATACTTTTATATTTTCTTTCAGTGAATCAAGATTTCAGAAAGCAACTCCAACTTACTTTATTGATTTGTGTTTCAAGTCTCAATTTGGACTTGAATCTGGCAGGGTTTTTTTTTTTTTCTCTATTGCAACACAGTCGTTCACATATTAGCAAAAATAACGATGACAACAGCAGGAGTTCTAGAAGAGCATGCAATTACTATTCTCATCATGCCTGCTATTAAAAAATTAAACCAAAACCACAATTCCCAGAGCTTGGCTTGTCTAGAGGCACTGCTTGTCTATGGCACTGCTTCAGTGGTTGCCATTGTGCTATAAGCTAGACTAAATTCTGTGAATGCACATGTACAAAACTCTTTGTTGTCTGGAGTGAAGCCAACATTTGTTCCACAGTTAATCAGTATGTATTTTTCTTTACTATGTAAGCACAACAATGAAACACCCATCATACTCTAGCGACGACACAGTTATATATTGCTATCTCTGCTTAGCTAACACTGAATCTTGCCCTCTAAAAGATGTGGTTTAGCTGATGTTGAATTTACCGAAAACTAATAAAAAATGTGCTGCTTCTTTTGTACTTCTTTTGTACATCATATGCTGTCAATTAAACAGGTGAAGAACAATGGACAGCACAAAAGCACTGAGCTGGGATAGATGGTATAGTAATTATCTGACACCTTATGCGTAAAGCCCCAATCAGAAATTTCTAGAGCAGTGGCACAGATGCTGTTGGACAGGCACTAAGCTGAGGGAGATTTGTAGTTGTACATATATCAGGACATACAGTATTAGTGTTGATATTTGAAAACCTTTATTGTTACCATAGTGAATTCTGGTCAAACAGTTGTCAATTCTTGATTGGTCTTGTTAAGATAGAAAATAGAATCAATCAACTTCAGCTGCCAACTGTCTTCCTTACATGTTTCATTGTTGGGCTGCAATATCTAGGTGAAGACATTGACAACACCAGTAGTAACCAAGTGTTGCCAAATGTTTTCATCAATTAGTTGCTGCATATCTAGCAGTATCAGTTCATTGAATGAGCTAATCATGTGAAAGATAACAGAGGCTACATTTGTGGGAAGCCTTCTAAAATAGGGAAGCACTTTTATTGACATGTACCAGGAAGCAGCCCATTTTAAAAAGCAGTTCTTGTCAGCAAACTATGGGCCTAGAACTTTAACAGTTTAATAGTTCTCAATTTGAATGTTGCATAAAGGTTCTGGGATGAAACATGCATGTGTCTTAAGAAATAAATACATTTTCTTAAAAGAGCTTTTTTCCAGATGGTGAAAGATGATTGATATATATATATATATATATATATATATATATATATATATATTTGCCAGGCCTTTTTGATTTACTCCATCTGGTTTGAGTCACAGCATAATAAGAAAATCTAATGTTCTTTATAAGATTTTAAGATGTATTTCAATTACTGAATCATACCGAGCATAGTCTAGATGTCATGGCTTTGAAGAATTACTTTCTACTAAAGATTTTAACTGAGCATGTAGATGAGTAAAGTGTTAGTATTTTGGACATAAATCCATATCTATACAAACCTTCAAAGAAGTCAGGTTCTCTTTTTTGGAAGAAAAAACGTGTAGTTCATTTTATTCTTTACACGTAAACTAGGCTTTTGATTTAGAGCTGCTTGCTGTTGAGCAAATGTCAGTACCTCAGAAACGTAGCTGAATCTTTTTGGACCTCTTTATTGAATGTCTCATGTGACCATGAACAGCATACCTGTGATTTTTAAATCTAATAACATCTGTGGTTTAACAGTGCAATCCTTATATGCGATTACTAACCACTTTCAGTGTTAAAGGCACCTACATTGCTCTTTCTCACAACAGTTCCATCAGTGTGATCTACTGAGATGGCAGTTACATTCAACGTTTCATGTAGATTCCATTGTTTCCACAACTCCCGTTTTTTGCTTTCATGTTTTAATACTTGTTAACGATACCTTCGAGAAACTGCAACTGTTTCCTGCGCTTTATTTTTAACTGCATTCACATCCCTAATTTGAAAATTATACACAATTATACAGCAGCCTTGTCGTTATTAAACAAAGAAATTAGTCTTTAATTTCTCTGTTCACAAAAAGAGAGTAAAGTACTTTGTTAAGTAAAAGACAGACAGGCAGTGAATCTTGTTTCTAACCAGATTCCCTAAAAAGGATTTGCAAAATGCAGAGTCATTGTTTACCACAATGCCTACTGCATCAGGATTCTGGGCATTATAGGTCAGATCATTTTTGTCTGTATTTTTATTTATATATATATATATATATATATATATATATATATATATATATATTCAGCTTGCATTTTTATTGAATGTTCACTTATCTCAATTATGTAGTATTATCATCAGCAGCATGTGAGCCATAAAGAATGGCTTCATGGAGCTGTCGATTTGTGTTCGTGTGTGTTTCAGGTATTACTGTCGTGGTTTATAGATTAAGCTTTGGGGGTCAGAGCTTGAGACATAACATTAGTGGCTGTATATCATACTTAGAGCAGTCTCTAGCAGTCCTTGTTCATGGCAGTACTTCATATAATATGCTTCATAATATTTTTCTGGCAGGTTAAGTACTGTAGCATATGAAACTGAAACAGTCAGTGATGTTTCCCATTTGTGCTGACTGGAAGTCAGTTTTGGTGTGTTTTGTAAATGAAATTAAAGTCTGATATGAATGAGAACATTTGTCCTGGATCAACACAAAAATGTTGTTCTTCACCGAGACCTTGGCCAAAGACAGCTTGTTTGTTTTTAAGACTTTGACCAAACCATCCTATTCTCTGCAATGTGGCCTAATCTGGCGTAAACTCATTGCTTTTGCACACTGATTGAGCTTTCGTATTATTAAAGGAATCCAGTATTTACTTACTTTAACTTTGTATGTGTTTATTTTAGGTTTTAAACTTTTTTTATCCATCAGCATTTTTCAATTGTTGCTTTGATTTATGAAATACAGCATGTATTGCAACATTATGAAACTTTTTGGCTTCCTGTTACTACTCAATTATATTCATTAGTTAAGCAACAGGCAAAGTGTATGGAGTTGTTCTGACATCAAAGATCATTTACATCATTGGAGATTTTTGTTCATTTAGGAAAGAAAAATCTACTTGTACATGTAGTTGATAAGTGACAAGTGTTTTATAACCTGATTATCTGTTTAATTTTCTTATCTAGTACATCTATTATAAAAGGTTATTCACTCTCAGCAAGGTTTGCTGTATCATTTTGCAAGTTGTTGTACTTGAAGGATATGGAATAAACAGTTTTGGCTTTTATGTTAATATCATTTTAAAAATTGCTAATTGGAAAATTGAATGAGGCAGGAGCTTACTCATATTCTAGAAAATAGAATTTTTAAGTTTGTTCCCTCTTCCACGCAGTTAAAATGGAGCAAAACAAGCCAGAGCTGGAAAAAATTGAGAACATCCAGAAATCTGACGTGTTTGACCAGATAGGTGAAGTACAGAAGATGGACAAGATTGAGAAGACTGAGAAGATTGATCAGACAACCAAACTGGGCAAAGAAGAAAAGACTATCATATTAGACAAAAAAGAAAAAATAGATATTAATGCATTTGACAAGGTGAGCCAATTTGAAAAGACAGACATAGTTCAAAAGTCAGATAAAGCAGCCACAGCTGAGCAACTTGAAAAAATAGAAAGCAAGGATAAACCAGAACAAACAGCTTTCAGTGAAAAGGTTGAAAGATCTGAAAAGGTTGAGAAGATGCCAGAACTAAAGGCTATTGGAGTTGAAATGGATCAGCCTTCAAAGATGGACAAAGAAGAGAAGGTGGAGAAGGTAGAGCAGAAGGCAGAAACCATCAAACCTGAGAAAGAGGAGTTAGATTGCAAACCAGGCAAGGACAAAGGTGAAAAAGAAAAACTTGATCAGGAGGCAGATGACAAAGCAGAGAAAGAAAAACCTGAGAAAGATAAGCTTGATCAGAAACAAGAAACTGGCAAAGTTGAACAAGAGACAGTAGAACAGAACACAGTCAAGAATCAAATGGAGTTAGGCCTAGATGAGACCCTAAAAATGGATGTAAAGACATGCAAGGAACCAGACAAGCAGGAGAAAAAAGACACAACTACCAAAGGGCAGAAGGAGGACAAAACTGAGAAGGCCAAAAAAACAGCAGCTAGGCCTGTGACAACCAATGGTGTCTGCGCTACACCAGGGAAAGACCTGCCCAGTCCAGAGAAGAAAACCAAGGTAAGTTAGATACTTTTATCCTTATTCTCTTTCTCTGCTGGTAATGCCAATGTAGGGGTTTTTTGTATGTTATTACACACACACACACACACACACACACACACACACACACACACACACATACAGAGAGAAGCGCATGAGCATGTATACACACAACTCACACAGAAATCAATAGGAAATGACATCAGCTTTATTATGCATACATTATATATTTCATTTCATGCATCAAGTAAACAGAAGCTCTGTCTGTCTTCTCTTGTCCTATGTCCTTCTTCTTTGCTTACTTGTGTTACAAAACAGCCTGAATATTAAATATTATAGTGCTAGTCAATCTAATGATTGAGTATGTGTTTCATATTTAGTGCTGCTTCTTCTGCTGGTATCCTGCCCTGTTATCATTTGTCCTTTTATTCTTTCGTTACTCGTTTGCTCTCCATTTGTTGGGTCTGTCCATCCATCCATGCAGCCTGTTGCCGGGGCAACCAAACCTAGCTTGGCCAAGCCCCGGCCAAGCACGGTATCTAATGCTGCAGCTGCTCCCAAGCGTCCAACCCCGACCCCAACCCCTACCTCCACAACCACCTCCTCTGCCACACTCAGCAAAAAAGCACCCATGCACAAGGCATCTGCACCCCCGGCTGGCACTAAGCGGCCTGCTTCGGCTGCCAGCCGGCCCTCTACCACAACCTCAGCACCCAACGAGGTTAAGCCTAAGGTGAGTCCCTTTGCCCTGCTATGGGGATGGGAAGCTTCCCACTTCTGAAACCCAGAAACAACCCTGAACTTTTGGTCCAGACATAATGCAAAACCTGCTTACATGGATGCCGTCTCTGTGATCCATCTGTGATGGTGTCAATGCTCGACCACATCGAACGCCTGCTACACCACATTGTATTTATGCTGTGCACTTGGTGTGTGTGTGTGTGTGTGTGTGTGTGTCTGTGTTTTTTTTATTTATATATATATATATATATATATATATATATATATATAAATATAAATAAAAAAGACACACACACACACACACACACACACACACACACACACACACACACACACACACACACACACACACATCCAAGGTCTCCATCAAGAAGTGTGCAGTCATGGAAAGTAGCTAAGATACTATGCAGGACCCTCAAACTCCAAGGCTGCAAGAGTTTTTGTTTGTTTTTATTTAAACAAGAATATTTAGCCACAGGGACTTGCTAAATCGTGACTCTCCTTAGTGTATTATTCTTTCTGAATGGATGGCCTCCATCTCCCATAGGAAGGGTTAGTAAAAGAGTAGATTTAAACAGAGTAACTAGAGATAAAATCTCCAGTTACATTGAGTATTCTCTTGTCAAGTCTGATAGCTGTTTGGGTGTTGTAGTATACTTATTTCTCTGATGGGTCTTCCCATGCAGTTTTGATGGCTGGGAATTAAATCATAGGGTGCAGGCAGAGCATTTACTGAGTGTTGGTGTTGATTTATCTAGAACATATCTAGAAAAAAGCCAAGACTAGGATAAACAAATAAGGCAAGGGGGCCCATTTTCCAACAAGGCAATTTCTGGTCATTATATACCACTGTGGTACACCAGTAATATATAATAAACAGAGTTAATGGAAATAGACTTTTGGCTTAAAGGTGATATGGACACCTTTTCTATCGTTAATAAATACAAAATTATTATTACCTATTATTATACATTTGGTGTAATGAAGCAAATGTCACCTCTAGCAACCTCTATAGTGTCATTGGAACCCTTTTCAAAACTGTGGTCATCATCTATGGAACAACAATTGCTGATGAAAAATTGAGCATTATTGATGTCTGGATTCATAGTTTAGTACACTTATATTTTCAACATTCGGCAGATATTTTAAATCAGAGCAACTTACATATTTATCAGTATGACTGTACGTGTGCTCCCTGGGAATGGAGCCCATGACTCTGGTGGCACTAACACGATGCTGTGCCTGCTCTTACAGATGACATAGAGGAGCACTTGCGGTTCCTCATTGTTGTTTACAATATGGGTTAAATGTGCCTCCTCACTTGTCCTAAGTTCCTCCAGCATAGCTGTGTTGTGTTTACATCTCTTTCAGATGACTGCAGAGAGTCGCCCCCCAGTGCCAAGGGCCACCACTGCTCTGGCCCGGTCCGCGACCCCTAAAAACGGTACGTCTGCTACGTCAAGCAAACCCGCCACAACCAGCCGTACATCACTCACCTCCCGCACCACAGCCAGCGCCCCTGTCCCCAACGCACGCCGCTCTCTTGGTGAGTTTGCCACACACATGCACTCCCTTATCACTCACAGGGAGTGCCTGCCTTCAGATTTTGTCTAGTAAACAGCTAACAGGGTGGACTTGTAAATGTAAATCAGGGAAGTAGTGTTCAGGGCTTGAAGAGCCAGGTAGACTCCACATGGTCCACAAGTAGATTATTTATTAACAGATTGCTCTAATGACTATACAGTGTTTCATAGATTCAGACATTAAAGGTGTAGATATATTCTTGATCTTGGAATCATCCATCTACAAAGATAACAAAAGGTTACATCTCATTCTGATTTGGTATATACTTGTCTGGGGCTGTTGTCTTTCAAAATGAGGACTAAAATAGTGCCAATAAAAGAGGCCATTATAAATAAGATGGATAAACTAGGTGTACCCAAATCAACATTGCTACATTTGGCACATTGATCATGAATATCATGTAGCATATTGATAATTGTTCATGATGCTGGCACTTGTAAATATTGAGTTGTGCATCCTTAAAAACTGACAATAAAACTTGAACTTCATATTATTCAAAGAGTTATAACTGAAATATCTATTTTTCTATATCTAGCAACAACAAAAACTGAGAACAAAGTGGGTGAAGAGAAGAAGCCGAAAACTGCAGGTATGATGTGGCCAAGGTATAGTGGCTCAGGCATTTAGGGAAAAAAAAGGTTGGGGGCTCTGTATTAGATAAATCATAATAAAATATTGATATGCTACTGAACAATAGTATATTCTCCTCAGCCTACACTGCATTATAACTAATGTAAATCTTCACGGTTACTCATCTTCACTTACTTTCTATCTTTTCTTTCACCTCTAATACAGAGTTAACCAGGTCCAAAACTACAACTCCAAAACCCTCCGCCTTTACTGGCAACACCACACCTCGCCCCCGTACCACTAAGTCTGTCACCTCCACTAGCACCTCAACCACCATGGTGCCAGAGAGAAAGCCCCCTGTGCCACGTGCCCCCAGAGCTAGTTCCACCGCTACTACAACCAGCACCACCACCCGGACCAACCCTCGGCCTGCAACTGCCACAGGCCCTGATATTAAAAATGTGCGCTCCAAGATTGGATCCACAGACAACATCAAACACCAGCCTGGAGGAGGCAAGGTAGGAGGATGCAGCTCGTAGATTTGATGTCAGCATCACACATGGTAGTATTCGGCCTGGTTCTTGTCCTTTTAAGAATTACATGCTTTTTATTATATGGAGGCACTTGCTTTTTTATAGTTAGAAAACCAGGTGAGTCAGGCAAAACAAGATAATCACAAATACTAATTGATTTTGAAATGTCAAGTTGTTTCTGTCTGATGCCAGATGATTTATTAAAACCTAAACAGCACCCAGTTTCCTAAAACATTTGAAAAGTTAAGACTGTCTCCAAATTTGAATTTGAGTTCCAAGAGATACTTTTGCTTCCATTTTATAATGATCCATGTTATGATGCTTTTGGCAACAGGATGGCACTGGAACATATTAGCAGACTTATACAAGTAAAAAAATATAAATGTGACAGTACACACCCATAATACATATTCATAAGTGCTGTGATACACAAAATAATTGTTTTCTTACATCAGTCTTTTTTTTTCATATGTTCTGTAGAGTTCCAAAAAATAAACTTCTAGTCATGCAAATCTTTCTTCTCCTAATGACAAATCTTGTTTTTGTAAAAAGCAAAACAGTGATTTGTTGTAATGCATGGCCCAATTGTGGCTGTTCCTCCAACTATCCTTACCTAGTCATTGTAAAACATTAATCTGTACCTTTACTTTCTTGTTGCACTTCTCATTAAGTCTAATAGATTGTTCTCACTATAAGCGCACGTTTAACCTGAAAATAATCAGTGTTTGTACCCTAATATCACCTTTTTCCACCTGGAATGCCATTCTACCATTTCATATTCTTATCTTTCTTCCCATTAATCTTTTTCCTGGCTGAATTTCCTCCTTGGACCTAACTAGACATTGTTTGCCACCTTTACCGTTTGCCAAAGAAATGTCTTCTGTCATTGGTAATACCAACACAGTGTTCTATGAGGGCATGATTCATTTTGATTCATACAGTACAGCTGTATAATTAATCTCTTACTTCACAGCATGTCATATGAAGCAGTAAGGTGCATGGCTTTGTGATTAGGATGGAGGAGAGATCTGCTGAATTCTACTAAGCAACATGAGAGCAAACCACATTTCTCTTACATGCTCTCTATGATGGTTGTTTTATTCTTTTCCCATTTTTACCATTTGGTAGACTAGTGTTAAAGGAATAAATGTTCTGGTGTGGCTGTCTGACCCAGGGGGATTTGGGGTTGTCTCTCTAGGTCACTCTTTCTCAAAGCAGGACAGACACTCTGGCTCAGGGCTCCGTCTCCAAGGAGACCAGCCAGGGCAAAGTGAGTTCATCCCATCACCTACACCCCATTCCAGCTGTCTGCTCTTATCTTCTCCTTAGTCTCTTTGGTCTCTACTTGTTTCTGCCTGTGACTTTTCTTATTTCTCTCTCTCTCTCTCTCTCTCTCTCTCTATCTGTCTTTCAGTCAGTCTACCTCTCTCTCTCTCTCTGTCCTCTCTTCCTTTTCCTCTCCTCCTGCTTTTCTCTGCTCCTGCTTGGTTTCCTTAGTACTGTTTTTCATGCCTTCTGCACACACATACTCTATCCACAGTTAAAATGTGGTACGGAAGTTGTTGGACTCTTTCCTTTGATTTCAAATGATTCAAATAAATTTTTTTAGTCTTTAATACCACCATAAATGAATCATACTTTAGTCTTTTTTTATAAAACAAATCCTTTGCATTCATAAAACATGTAAGACAATGTTCTTTTTGTATTTGTTAACTGGATCTGTCTGTTAATAATCTAATATACAGAAATATAGGATGATTTTAACACTTTTTAGGTTTAACCCCTATCTTTGTTTAGTTATGGCTACGAGAAATTCTCTATATGAGGCCTGTCTGAAAGCTTGTCTGCTAAAGAAACATTGCCCACAAACATGAAAATTTTGTTATGCCTTATGCATTTTCACCCATAAACGCTTTGCAAACGTACACCACCCGGTCATTGTCACTGCAAGACCCAAATAATGTTCAAACAGCATTGATACTGTAGACAAAGACTGACCAATGATGAATGGTGGAGTGATGATGATGATGACGATGGAATGTGGCTGAAACAATAATAATAATAATAAACTTTACAGTACAAAATATAAACAAGCATGAAGAGAAAGGTAATCAAGAAATAAGGAAGACAAATATAAAAAATGTGAATATAATAATAGTTCTAATGTGCAATATACACACACACACACACACACAAATATATATATATATATATATATATAAAACAAAAACATAACAAAAATTAATATCAAAGTAATATAATCTTTTTAGGTGTTTTTTTCTTGATTGATGAATGTTTATTGGTAATGTGTTCCATATCTTTGGTACCTAAAAACAAAATGCAGCCTCCTACTCTTCTTAAGTTTCAAATGTAGATTATCGAGACAGCTAGCACTAGATGACATTGACACTTTAACATTATAATGACATTATAATCTAGGGACTCTGAGATGTATTAATCTTTCAAGAGATTTGAAAACTAAATTTTTAAAAGTTTTGAGACTAGCACAAAATTTGGTTTTCAAAAATTTTGCTGCTTCAGTTTTTATGGGGCCAATTTGCATTAACTCTAGATTGTGCAGAGTGATCAGATGAATTGCAATTAATTGCAAAGTGATTCCTTGCCAAGAAAATTAACTCACTCACAAAAATTACTGCATTCCAGCCACTGCATTCCAGCCCTGCCACAAAATGGCCTGCTAACATCATTTCAGTGATCGTCTCGTTAGCTCATGTTAACGAAGACAAGGCATCTGATATCTCTCTGTCATGCTGATTATAAGAGCAGTCTGGTTGCTTTAAAAGGGTGGTGGTGCTTGAAAGTACCCAAGAAAGTCAAGCACCCAAGAAAGTCAAGCAAGCACCAGGTCCATCTCCTAAAGAGGATGCAGCTATGGGATCAGGACACCACCAGTGCAGAACTTGCTCAGGAATGGCAGAAGGCAGGTGTCAGTGCATCTGTACACACAGTGAGGCAAAGAATTTTACAGGATGACTTGGTGTCAATAAGGGCAGCAAAGAAGCCACTTCTCTCCAAGAAAAACATCAAGGGCAGACTGACATTCTATAGGAAGTATAGGATTGGACTGCAGAGGACTGGGGTAAAGTTATTTACTCTGATGAAGCCCCCTTCAGGCTGTTTGGGACATCTGGACAAATGATTGTCCGGAGAAGAAAAGATGAACACTACCATGAGTCCTGTCATGCCAACAGTGAGGTATCCTGAAACCGTTCATATATAGGGTTGCTTCACATCCAAGGGAGTGGGTTTGCTCAATATTTTGCATAACACTTCCATGAATAAGGAATAGTATCAAAACATCCTCCAAGAGCAACTTCTTCCAACAATCCAGGAGCAATTTGGTGATGAACAATGCTTTTTCTAGCATGACGGAGCACCATGTCACAAGGCAAAAGTGATAACCAAGTGGCTCGGTGAACAAAACATTGAAAGGTTTGGTCCATGGACAGGAAACTTCCCAGATCTCAATCCCACTGAGAACCTGTGGTCAATCCTCAAAAAGAGGGTGGACAAACAAAAACACAGAAACTGTGATCAATTCCAAGCACTGATTAGGCAAGAATGGGTTGCCATCAGTCAAGATTTTGCCCAGAAGCTGATATCCAGCATGCCAAGGCAAATTGCATAAGTCTTAAAAAGAAGGGTCAACACTGCAAATATTAAGGCTTTGCTTAAACTGGAGGTATTTGTCAATAAAAAGGTTTAAAAAAAAAAAACAACTTATAAAATGCTTAGAATTGTACTTCACTATATGCTATTAATATCTGACAAAAGGATCTAAAAAAAATACCGAGGCAGTAAACTTTGTGAAAACCAAAATTTGTCAGTCGCAAAACTTTTGGCTACGAGTATAGTAAAATGTTTATAGTTGATTCTAAAGGAAATGTCACCTATATAGTGAAGTTGTTGCATCTAGTAAAGTGGACACAGATTGTAGCTGCTAGGTAGGTTTTTTTAAAAAGTTGGGAAATGATTGTATACATATTATTGGCTGAGCACAGAATCATTATGCATTATGAATTATTATGACACTGGATGTCGTGGCTAAACTGTAGAATGACAATGCTGAGCTTTGTCCTGGAGCTTACACTAACTGAACTACTGTCTCTGTATGTCCCTGTCATGTTTCACTCTTCTTGCATCTTATTTGCCTATCACTCAAGATAATTTCAATGTTGTAATGATATAATAATCCCACAGAAACTTGGCACTTACACTTGACTGACATGCTGACACTCTAGGCATGTGTGTGCGTGTGTGTTGGGTGGGCATACTTCTGTGAATGTGCATGTTCACAAGTGTATTCTCCCTATTTTATAGTTTAGCCTAGAAACTAAATCAAAATGTCAGTTTGGTAAGCATCTCTCGTATGCTGACGCCCCAGTCAGAATTTTCATGGATCTGAGGAGCTCAAAATCATCTGTAAGTGAATCCTGATGCTTCTTCTGGGCAGGACTGAATTGAAATAATGATGTGTATGAATTCTTGTTTTGTGAATCCTGACCCTTTTTTTCATTTATTTTTGAACCAAACAGCCAAACAGGTGCAATCACATAGGAAGAATATATTATTTTTAAATTCTGACTAATTTATGTAATGTGGGGATTTATTATTTTGACCATAGTTGCAAAACATTACACAACATTACTCATCTTTCTTCCTTATGGTGCTAAAATGTAACATTACCAGATATGGTAAAAACAGCTAGGGTGCTTTTGAAGCTAGTTTATTTGTAGGCATTGCAGCATTTAGTTCTTTTGACAGGTATGAAATGTGTATTGTGCACACCGAAAATGCAGATCATTATGCTAAAAACGTCCATTCAAAACCTTGTGTGATTTAATGTACAGAAACTGCATATATAAATGCAAGTGTCTTGAATTACAGGAAGTAGTTGGCTTGTCATTTGTCTTTAGAATTAACTTGCACAAATATTCAGCTCTAGGGTGAAACTGCATTGCATCGTCATATGCTCTGTTTAGTTGCTTATGCCAAAACAATAAATATGGAGGGAGAAAAAAGGCAGTAGTTGCCAGCTTCTGGGGGTAGCTTTATCTGGACTGGGCACCTGCCCATTCATGAGACTGGCATGTCCCAGGAATTTCTAGTGTTTGGATCATCATTTCTAGAAATATTAAAGATGCATGGCAAGACCTGCTCGGCACCTGCGTGCATTTATTTTTCTTTTGATTACCCTTTCAAGTTTTGCCCAGAAATCAGTATGGCTGAATATATGTGATCACTGTTCAGTAGATATGATTTGTCATCTGAAGGCCATGCTTCACTGCAATCAAAATACTAAAAGAGAACATATCTGGCAATATAATCAGTAATCAAAATACTAAAACGGAACATAGCTGGCAATAAAATCATTCATACACAAAGATTTCCTACAAAACCTTGTACTCTGTGGACCAGGATTTGGCCACATGATCTGTTCCTATATCTCAGTCACTGGGGTGCACTAGTGCTCTTTCAGGAATTAATGATTGGGGCTTTGAACCACAATAGTTTAATCTAACTTTGATGCATGTGAAACCAATTTATTTTGTTCTTTTCAACAATAATGAGTCCAAATGTTCTGTTTTATGTCCAGTGTATGACAATATATCTATTTATGATGTCGTTTATATTGATTTTATATCCTTTGCTTACTGGCAATAAATATATAACTGTGCATTCAGATTCACTTTTCTGGACATACTCGAGCATTTAGCCTCATTTCCCCATGATATTAATACCACAAAGGCTTCTCTTTACAGTGGAAAAGGGCTTTTATTTACTGATGTCATTTTGTTGTTCCTAACTAGAAATGCTATTTTAAACATAGCATGGCACATACATGCCAGTTAACTGTAGTTTCTAGTCCATTAAAGTGCCTAACCAGTTGTAAACAGAGTAGTACCTATCAAGGAGTCTGCTTGAGCTTCTAGATGCTTCAGCTTTCCCTCTTTGTCCTGTCTTCCTCTGACCTGGTGATCCCTGGTGTCCTTCTGCTCTCTGCCTGCCATGCTGTGTTATAGGTTCAGATAGTCTCCAAAAAGGTGGACTACAGCCATGTTACATCTCGCTTGGGTTCTAAGGACAATATGAAGCATGTCCCTGGTGGAGGGAACGTAAGTACTGCATGTGAAAAACCGCTATCAGCAAAATCAGGCCAGAGCAGTCTTTTTATCAAAGACCTCGGTGCTTCTTTTCAGAACAGGGTGAAGCAGCATTAAATTCCAGTTTTATTTGTGAATAAATTCATTTAGAGTGAAGCATAGGGTGTAATAGTGCTATTAGTGGGCGAAGCCTTGCTTTTATTAAACTTCATTTTGCTGAAGATCAAACCTTCTCAGATCAGATTTGCTGAAGATCAAACCTTTACTATTCACTAACAGCAGTTTGAATTTTAATTTCTCTTCATGGCTACCGCTACTACTTTATTCTCTTGAGCCCTCCTTTTTAGACGGTAATTCCCTTCCAGTGTACCAGTGACCACTGTTAAATAGTACTGCCAGTAGTTAACATATTCATACTAAATAATTTGTCTAAGCTATATCAATTATTCAGCTTCCCTTTTGTATCTTTTGAATCTTATGTGTATTCCATTGAGTGGCATGCGTTGAATTTCCTGCACTGCCTGTGGATTTTTTTGGTACAAACAAAGCAACAGATGTTCGATGAGCTCCTGCATCACTAGTATAAAACAGTAAAACACTTTTAACATTTTTATAGGAGCCTATTTGATATGTTCACAGGTCCACATTCACAGTAAGAAGGTTGACGTCAGTAAAGTGACCTCAAAATGTGGCTCAAAGATCAACATTAAGCACAAACCAGGTAAGGCCAAAGATGGCTTAGGTCCTGTACCTCACACCTCAGGTTCTATACCTCACATGCCTTACCAAGTTGCACTTTGGGTTAGATGAAAGCAGAAGAATGCAGGAACTGTTGGATGTTACTGTGGTTTTAATGTTTCTTGTAGGAGGTGGAGATATAAAGATTGAGTCTCATAAGGTGAACTTCAAAGAGAAAGCCCAGCCCAAGGTGGGTTCTTTGGACAACGTCAGCCATGCACCTGGTGGGGGGAATGTTAAGGTGAGTTTGGGGGAAAGAAAACATTGTACTTTTCATAACCATTTTCCCTACAGTTTCATTTACACAATTACTTTTATTAGATTCCTAATCTTTCAGATCCCTTTTTATACTTCATAAGTCTGTGTTATAACTAAATGAAAGTATGTACATTTTGGCTGTTAACTTATTAATAATCCCTGTAACTGTAGCTAGATCTTTTTTTTTAATTGAATATCTTGCTGAAACTATACTATATGCAAATTAAATATGAAGTTTTAAGGTCCTCTACACTCAGAGGGTGCATAAAATAATGATAGCCCCACATCAAAAAGTACTTTGAAGTAACTAATTTACAATTACACTTATACAAATTAATTTAAATGAAAATTAACAGTATATGTCAATTATAAAGGGGGTCAGATAACTCAAATATCAAAGTGACAATTTTTAAAGAAATCTGAAACAGCAAGACGCTAAACAGAACAAAAATCCAGCCTCAAAAAACATAGCACTGAATCAACATTTTGGTGTCAAACTGTATACAAACTGGAATTTACTGGAATTTATTTATTGCTGGGAAATTGCTTGTATCTAGTGCTAGCAACCTGGTGTAAAGAACCTGCAACCTGGACCCCTGCACAATGGAAAAAGTATTAGTCTTATGTGTTGTCTTTTGTGTTTTTCCCTACATCACACTGTGTGGAGAATGCCAAAAGATGTCTTCCCAGTAGTTGAATGTCTGTTGTCATGTTATGTGGATACAGAATATTTGGAATATCCTAAGATGATAAAGATACACATTGCTAAATAAGTTCAAGGATTGTTCCATGAACACCTGGATGAAGTGATAAAAATTCCTTGGGGCCCCAGTCACCAGTTCTAAGCACTGTTGTATTATTATGAGATGTTCTGCAAAACCAAAAATGGAGAAAAAGAAAATTAAAAGAACAGTAACTAGGTAAATAAACTCAGTGGTAATTATGAGGTAAAGTGTTGTATTGTCTTGCAATATTATTGAACAGTGCATCATTTATCACGTCCCTTTCCTGTTAAAAGGCCATACACAATTTCTGTCTGTTCTATGAAGTCATCTTTAAAACATGTGAATATGAAAATTGTATTGTTTCATCATTTATTTCCTGGTTCTGTTTTCATGTTTTGATACCCTTATAATTCAAGATCCACTTTAAGTTCTTCATTCTGGTATTTTTTGTTTGTTTGTTTGCTGCTGTTTTTTTTAAGTTGTCTATTTACTGAATCTGATGACCTTTAATCTCTCTAACTGTCTTTAGGATTTGCCCACAAAGATTGACATGGGCATCTTCCGGGTGGTTGTTGTATAGCAGCTGAGAACCAAAGATAGCTCGTAGTGGTTTTTTGTAGTTTTTGAAAGGAAAAGTCTAGGGTGGAAAATTAAGGGAAACTCTGTTCACTTGAGATCAAAGAAGGAGTGTCTTAAAGCACTCATCTTTCCTTACCATTTCATTTCATTTATCCAGGTGTAGTCCAGCTGGCTCACTATGCTGCACAGGTTAATATATTCGCTGATTCTGATGATAAAAGCCTTAACGTGATTAATCAAGTGTCTTAAAGTAGGGAAAACTCTAAATGTGTGAGGTTGTGGCCTTCCAGGACTGAAATTCAGGAGCAAGACTTTAATCTCTTGGGTGCATTCAGAAAGAACCTGTCAGCCTATTTTATTGGTTGTGATGTCACCTTTCCCCTCAGCCTATAGCCATTCATTTCTGCATGAAAATTTCCATGGCTGTGCTGTCCATCTGCACATATTCATCCACACAATCACCTTTAAACATCATATTGTACTTTCAGTCCTTAAAACAGAACAAAACAGATGCCCATTGACCAGGGCATCATAATGATAAAATCTAATGATTTGTTTCATATGTTACTTGTAGCCTGAGGTGGCAAAATGTTGGAATGTTGCATGAAGCATTATTTATTTATTTTATAATTCCAGGTATTGTATATCATAGTAGAAATGAATAATAACTATTAACAATAGTAATATAATAATAATGGGGATAAGATTAGTGGCATATTTTACATTTGATGTCACTTCCATAATTTACTGTAAAACAAGTTAAACCTTTTTTTTTTCCAAATGTAAGGTATGATATGAGAGTTCTTCTGAAAGATTTAACTGCCCAGTATGTCAGCCTCATTTTGGGTTCTTCACTTCCTCCAGTTCCACAATCACATCAAATCTCAATGGGGTATATCCAGTGTACATCTATCCATATAATAAAAGTACTGAGAATTATTCAAATGGTATCTCCATATTAACCATGTTGTGATTTGCATTCAAGCAGAGCTTAATGTTTGTTTGCTGCTGACCTAAAATTAAAATATGTTTGGTATATCTCTAAGCACATTGTGATTGTATATCAATGAGAGGAATTTTTCCCGCATCGTATCATAACACCATTTAAAAACTCCGGTAAAGTTCAGTTATCGAATTGTTGCATTGCACATTGAGATTGTGTCTCATACCTTTAATTGACGTGGTCTGCACTCACAAATGGAGGGTAATCACAAAAACACTTAATTTCATTCAGAACTGGCTGATTCCATGTGCATGTTAAGTTTTCTCATTTAAATATTGTGGGTTATATTTGGTTTTATTTATATATATATATATATATATATATATATAATATAAATTTTTATTTATTTTGCTTTATTTGTTTTGGGGGTTTTCCTTTTTTTTCTCATGTGCATCATCATTGAGGCATGGCATTAGCCATGAACAGCACTTCAAACATTTATGCTCAACCATTACCTCAACCCATCCCACCACTGCCAGGGCATATCCATTGCCATTTCATCGGCATCTTTTGTATTGACACACTGCTATGTGTTTCTAGGCTGAGGGGGAACAGGAGACAGTTGAGGGGAGTGGGGCTCCCTCTAGTGGTTCCTTGGCAGCCCAGCCGGCAGCTGGCCCTGCCCAGGAGAATGGGCTGAAGGAGGGCACTCCGTGTGGGGGCGAGGCTCTCCGGGACCCCCAGGGTCTGGACTCGCTCATCCCTGAGACAAGTAAGTTTGTGTTGCACCCTGCTCCAGTGCCAAGACCTACTCCAAACCCCTCTCTCGGATTCCCCGTTATGTATTAGATTAGCACAGTTCCCACTGAATCAATTATCTTTAATTAGGAGCTGTGCCCTGTCTCAGGGCTAGATATGATTTTACTTCTGGAGTGTTTGGAGTGTGTGTGTGTGTGTGTGTGTGTGTGTGTGTGTGTGTGTGTGTGTGTGTGTGTATATATATATATATATATATATATATATATATAGATATATATATATATATAGATATATATATATAGATAGATATATAGATATATAGAGTACATATATATATATATATAGAGAGAGAGAGAGAGAGAGAGAGAGAGAGAGAGAGAGAGAGAGAGAGTACATACATATATATATATATATATATATATATATAGAGTACATGTGGTATATTAGAATGGCCATGGTTGAAAAGCAGTTTTATTATTGTATGAAGAACTGGAAGTGGTTCTTGATTGGAACTTCTATATTTGCTTTTGTAGTTTTTAAGTGATCTGATAAAGGGGGCATTTTCTAAAACTTGCTTATTCATGTGAATTATTGTTTTCAGGTAGATTGTTTGTCATTGGTGACCATCCATTCATAGATAGTAAGGACCTTTATTGTCAGTGATTAATAATAGATGAGGATAGCAAAAGTTTTCATTGGACTCATTGCAATGTGTAAGCTTAAATTCTTCACAATGTAAAATAAATTATCTTCATGGATGTTTTGTTAGGAATTAAACTTTCTTCAGTTCAGAACAGAAAAAAAGCTTAGTTTGACTTACTGTGGTGTAAACCAGTCTCACCAAAATTTGGAATAGACGTATTTGTACTGGAGAAGACCATCTGCTATATGCCATAAATATAAATGTAATAAAGAAGAAGAGTACTTCATATCAAAATTCGATCTATAATACTCATAAACATTTTAGTTTTTACTATTATACATGTGTATTCATTTCATAATATCCATGATTATATACATTTTTACAAACATATTTTGTGTTTATTCATTGTAGTTTTTCTGTTCTTTGAAACAACAGCAAAAAAAAAAAAGAAGACTTGATGTTCTTTTCCCTTGATGACCATATCATCTTGACTTCTTATTTTTCAGGCATCTAATTCTTCTTTTTGCTGTCACTTTACCCTTTTCATTTCAATTACCCTTACACCCCCTGTCCTCTCCCTTTTTTCTCCCTCTGTCCTGTTTCCTGTTCTATTTTTTCTGTTTTCCAATACCCTTTCGCTGCAGATTGAGTCTTTCAAGTTAAACTTCCGCGAGAACGCCCGCTCTCGCACGGACCACGGAGCCGACATCATAACCTGGCCCACCCTGGGTGACAGCCCTGCTCACCCACATCCACTCCGCAGCAGCGTCTCATTCAACGACTCCTTGGCGACTGCCGGCTTCCCTCGCTCATCCACAACCCCTGCCCTCTTCTTAGAATCTCAGGGGCAGGGCTGCAACCCTGGCTCACTCACCATGCTCTGGACATGACTTTCTCTACTCATACTCTTGAAACCTTGTTCCCTGGGTATTTACATCTGAGTATTTAATCTGGTGATGAATAGGTGAAATTAATTTAGCAGAATCTCTTCCCCTGCCCTTCCTCAGCTATACAGATCATGTTATTCAGTCAGAGCGCCTTCCCTTAGAGCATGATATAGGCCAGGTTTTCTGGTTGTATTCTGGCAAGTTTCGTCTTATTCAGTACTGCAGTCTTAGAAAATCTGTTATGATTTCTCATGGTGTAATCAACTGGATATGACCTGTACAACATGACCTGTACTCCTGTGTTTGTCAAGTTGACGCAAACGCTCATCATAGGCACGTCAGACCATTGTTTTTTGTTGCACTTCTTTATCAGCATGTGGGGTTGTCATGACACTGCTTCATTGACTGCCCTGCTTCAGTATCCTCCAAGCTCACTCTCATTCCCTTCCTTGGCCTCCATGTGAACCCATAGTTAAAACAAGTAGTCTGTTTCAGCAGTATCTTGAAATTCTGTGTTTTTGTGATGGTGTGTTTGCGTGAACTCTGTGACTATGAGCTGTGTTGCGTTCATTTGACATTTAATTTTCAGTTATGCTCGAATGTTTGATACTTATATTGGTTTCCTTCTTGTAAAGCAATACAGTGGTCTCTGCCTACAGGACATTAAGTACTTAAAACACACAGAAAGTGAAGCTGTCACTCTTGGATACAGTTCCACATTGGTCTCTGAAAGTGTGCATGGTCTTCAGACGGTGGGTGAGATTTGTTAAAGGTTATGCAGACTTGTTAGAACAGTGAACATGGGAAGAAAAGTGTTGGGATGTAATTGAACACTAGATGAAGGATTTTGATTGAAGGTGAGTTGATCCACATCATGAACCTGTTGATGACATGCTGTTCATGCTGTTCACCCCGGTTGGGTGGACTTGGTGTAATGGCTTAAGCATGTTTGACATGGAAGGGAAAATGAAGCCTTGTCATTCAAGTTTTGTGCCTCTTACCATAATTACCTGAAACTGGAAGTAGCATGCATAAGCTTTTGCCTTTGGAAGATTCAGAGACACTGAATGACACCATCTGGGGGGAAAACCTTTACTTTAGCTTGATTGGTTGTTGCATTTCAAAGAATTATTTCGATTGCACATGTACCTATACCTAGATGTGCTTGTTGATCTATTGAAGGTGTTTTTGGAGAGTGAAAGTATAATTGGCATTGCCTTTATTGAAGGATCAGTGATTTGACGGTCATGTATATGTTCCAACAGGATATGAACAGCAGCAGACCATTACATTGTAGCTTATTTCTCTTGTAGCATTTGGTCTTTGTCACATTTAAATAGCCTTCTGCTGTCAATGCATTGTTCAGCAAACTGTGCATGTGACATAGTTCAGCTTCGATTCTACAGTGGAGAAGGGAGATTAACGATGCCAGAAAAGCTAGGGATAACAAGAAAATATAATTTTGCATTAAGACAGCATTAAAAATAAATAGTTCTTTGGTTAGAAATGCTTTTGCAGTCTTGGCTTTTTAAACTCATCTTTTTGCAATAAAGATTAACTTATAAATTAATTGAAATCAAAGAAATCCAATTATTAATCACCTACCCATCTGCTATTAATTATTTTTGAAAGTTTTAAAAATTGATTGAATTTTAAATAAGCATAACAAATTATCATTCAAATCTCTAATCAGCTATATCTCTAATGCTTGTTTAAGGAAACTGGTACTAATGAGAAATAATTTACTCAGTATTGAACTAAGGAGGATACATTTATCCTAAATTTTATTTTGTATCCTGCCTAAATAAATGTTATGTAGGAGTATTTTTGAAAAATGAAAGGTTTGTAGATATTTGATTTTTGAGCTGGGTTGTTCAGCTTTGAAATGCTTTAGGCATATTTTTCTTTGAGGTCTGGCTTTATTTACAAACCTCATGCTTTTGCGAGTGGAGTTGTGGTCATTTTTAAACTCAATTCCCTTTGTCCAACTGCAGCCATATTACTGTCAAATGCAGCATATTCTGCTTTTATCCCCATTTAACAGCTTTTAGTCCTTCTCAGTTACTAGCACTTGGTTTTATGTAAATATATATTTGCGGTTTATACATTCAATATTGCAGCTGAAAGGAAAAAAGATGGAAATAATTAAAAAATAATCATGTTTTAAAAGGGTGTTAAGTGCAGCTTTGATGTACCTTTAAAGGTTTTTAGGGAGTGCGCTTGTCAACATTACTGTTATCAAAATTATTATTATTATTATTATTATTATTATTTGTCTGCCGTTTTTGTCCTGAAATAAGGGCAAGTTGTGAAAAGAATGTTTTTGAAACATAATATACTTAACATGCAAGACACATGTTTCTGTTCTGTATTGCCATTGCTTTGGTGTGCTGGTTGTGGCTGTGGGTAGTAGTGAGGACTCCTGCAAACAAAATGCCATGTGGAGAAAGTCCAGCTTATGCTGAGGGGCTTATAAGCATGCAACTTACATCTACAAAATATGTACAAATCTCAATGAGTCTCCCATAGCTCCTTGCCCATTTTCTACTGCTAGTCTTAAAATCACACTGTCAAGTATGCAGGTAGGATGTCCATAATGAAACTGTCCAGATATTACGGTGAATATCGAATTAAATGTCTTTGATTTGCACTGTTTTTATTCTGCTATGAAGGACCAGGTTGCCTGCTGAGGCAAGGACTGAGAAGAGAGGTCCACTGTGTGCAATTGGTCATGCCACTATGGGACAGTTAAGTGCTTATCACAGAGACAAATATAAAGCTTAACATCCTTAATTGAGTCATATTGAGGCTTAAGAAGATTATTTACACTCATGCACAAAATATATTTTTAGCTTGCCCATATAATACAGTGAGAAGCCCCATGGGCATGCTTCTGCTAATATGAGCATACTAATAAAGCATACTAAAAGCACGCAGAACAAGTAAGATGTGTTTAATAGAGTTGTCATTTGCAGGCATTGTCCTTTGCAAATTTCTTTTCATTCATTTTTAAATTTATTTTCTGGTTTGAAAGAAGTGTTTATTGTGGTCAATTGTTAGTGATGTGATTATTAAACATTAAATAAAATATGTATAAAAGCATTGTGAAATATGTTTTAAGTGTATTTTGACAGATAACTGCAACAGCATAAGACACACTTTTTGATTGTTTTCAGGACTAAAAACCTTTGAACCATTTTGGACATAGGAGAAAGAGCAGAGTAACCCTGCAAATGTTCAGGACTGGCTCAATGTAATCTCAAGTATTTAGTAGGAATGATCAGGGTCTTTATGTAGAATTTTAAGTGAATTTGTCTATACCAACAGCATCCTTGAATCAAAAAAATGATGCAGCAATGAATAAAAATGTAAATGTACTTATAGCTAATTATTACAACCACTCACTGTGAGGAAATGAGAGAGAGCTTGAACACTAAATAACTTAAATATACCTTAGGTTTAAACAATGTACTGGCAATCCAGTACTCTTAAGATATATTCAGTCTTGACCTGATTATAAACCATATTTAGTGGGCTTGAGCCCTTCTGAAACATTAATGCACTATTGTCCAAATCCATATAAATCCCTTGGATTTTGTGATCTATTGACTGTGGGGTACCCCAAGGTTCCATTCTAGGTCTATTTTCCAGAATTCCAAAATCTCCAGACCATTGCTATGATGATAGCATGGCTGCTCTCTGAGGGATGCTTTTTGCAAAACATTTCTTTCAATGAAATAACAAAATTGAGTGTTTGGCCCTCCTGGCTACATAAAAAAATTGGAAAATAAATTACAAACACATAAAAAAAACCTAGGTTTTATCTTTGAGTCCACTTTAAAATTTGACATTGAAAAACTATTGTGACAGCTAGTTACTTCCAACTCCATACTATTACCAAATTAAAACCTGTTATTTCTATTAAGGATTTGATCTTACTAAAAATGGAGTTTATAATTTGTTTTCAAAGCAGGGATCAGCACCTAACCCTATAATGTCATACTGTGTGGTGTTCCTTTTTGGCAGATCTATATATTCCAAAAAGTGATAAAAATGGATGGTTTCCTTCTTGGACACAGAGGGTACCCCTGCCTACTGTCTCTTCTGTCACTGTCCCTGCTACAGTCTGGTCCACTGCAGGCCTGGAGCCAGGATTAAGATAGACACAAAGGTCAGGCCAGTGTTTGAATGGACTACATCATACCTGAGAAGGTTTGAGATGTTATTGTGGCTTGCTTGGTACTACAGACACCCTGCCATACCACACAGTAATGCATATGAAGAAATACAACCATCACAGAGATGGTAAAGATGGTGAAGATGGAATCCTTAAGAGACACCACTAGCATAAAAAGACTTCTCACTAAAACCTCTCCCTCCCACTAGCATAAAAAGACTTCTCACTAAAACCTCTCCCTCTCTCTGCATGTATGTTTCAAAAAGGCAGTAAAAGCTTTACTAAGGTTTTTCAGAGTTGTTTCATTTCATGTGTATATTAAAATGCCATACCAGTTTGCAAAAGGTATAAAAATCTGATCACAATGATGTCATCATGAAACATAATTATGCAACATAGCTGTGGCTCCTTTTTTATACAATAACCTGATGACTTGCATGCACTTACAGATTTAGGCACATTTAGGCACATGTAAAAATGTTATGAAATATTATGCATCTTAAGGAAATGCAAATTTTATTAGGAAATGTATATACTTCCACATTTATTTTTGAAATATTATATATAACATGTTTTTGTTTGTTTGTTTAGGTTTGTAGACCTTTTGAAAACATCTAGCTTTGGCTTGTTCTTTTGAAGATCAATGTGGTTTATCTGGAAATGTGCTTGCCATGCTGATCTTGTAAAACTTTTGCAAATTTCTAGCCTTGTCTTTTTCTTTTAAAGGTAAATTTCTGGCTTTGTCTATTTGTTTATTTATCTATTTATTTATTTGATTAATTGATTTTTTTGTTGTTGAAGATTTACATGGTTTATTTGGAGATTTGCTTGCCAGCCTGATCTTGTAAAGCTTTAAATGCAACTAGGAAGAGATAATGACCATATAGTTCAGCTTGATGTTTTAAGTTCTGTGTTTTATAATTTTGTTTAGAGATATGCTCTTAAGACGACTATGAAGAAATTCTCACTAGATGCACTGGATGCCTCGCATAGAAATAGCGACTCATGCTATTTTAGAGGGCATGTAAAGCAAGTTTTAATGTAAGACCAAATAATTACTGCTTTTCATGCATCCTTTTCATACAAACATGCATGAAAATATCATAAGGATATTGGATATCTAAATATTTTATTTGAGTCTACAGTACATTGGACAACGTTTTTTTCTGGCATGTCTATATATTCCAAAAAGTGATTAAAACAGATGGTTTCCTTCTTGGAGACAGAGGGTACCCCTGCCTACTGTCTCTTATGTTTCTATATCCTGACCCTGCTATAGTCCACTGCAGGCCTGGAGCCAGAATCACAATAGAAACAAAGGTAGGCCAGTGCCTGAATAGACTGTCATACCGGCGAAGGTTTGAGATGTTATTGTGGCTTGTTTGGTACTATAGACACATATGAAAAGCACTAATTATTTGGGCTTACATTAAAACTTGCTTTACATTCCCTCTAAAATAACATGACTCACTATTTCTATAGTTTCATAGTTGTCTTAAGAGCATATATCTAAACAAAATTATAAAACCAATAACTTAGAACTTCAAGCTGAACTATATATATCTTCCTAGTTACATATATAACTATCTTCCTAGTTGCATTTAAAGCTTTACAAGATCAGTATGGCAAGCAAATCTCCAAATAAACCATGTAAATCAGGGGGGAGGGAGGAATAAATAATTAAATAATTAAATAGATAAATAAATAAATAGACAAAGCCAGATATTTGCCAAACAAACAGCATTTTATACATGTAGGTTACCTGGCTATTTATAGTTAATAAAACTATGTTAACCTAGCTAGCTACTTATCCCAACAATTAAATTGGTCTTAGTCTCTTTTACAGTGCCAACGTTTGCTACCTTGCTAGCTATATGTTCAAAGGTTTGACACCTCACATCATGGCAATGTAGCGGGCCAACAAAGAGAATAAACATATTGGAAGGGACCTGAGTTGGTGCCTCAAAATTGCTCATATTTATATGGCATAACATGCTGAAAGTTCTTTACAGGTTACTTGAACATCCATTCCTACCCTTTTAGAGTCTGATTTTGGGAAACTGAGGTACCAAGCTATGTGATTTTGGGAAACTGAGGTACCAAGCTCACAACCTTTCCCCCCCTGTTCCTTATCTGCTTGTCTTTGAAACCAACTTATATAAATTGGTAGAATTAATGCATCAGTATATATGAGGCTCCTATTACATTTGAAAAGATCGGAATATATCCTATTGTACACTTATTTGGTCAAATTTTGGTTTTATTTGGAAAGGTCTGATTTAAATGCTTGACTGGGCTTAATCTATAGAACATACAAACAAAACACACTATTGTTTGCAGGGAATTCTTAAAGAAGAACACTCCTATTTCACTTTTAGGAAATTACTGGTCTGTACTGTAAGCACTGCAACCTGTTCAAAACCCCATATGTTCCAAGTTTTGCAGTGATGACTGGATATGGTGTTTAAAAAAAAAAAAAAGGTTTACTGTGAAACAAAGCAGATTGTCATTAGTCACATGCAAACATGTTAAGGGAGAAGTTGCTAAATCATCATGTCACTCTGAATATTTGATTTTGTTGTTCCCCAAATTCTATTGCAGTATCACTGCCTGCTGAGCTGATGTAGTCACCTGGAAATCCAGACTGAATGCCTCGTACCTCAGCGCTCTGTTGGTTCAATGTAAAGTCCTGATCTGTTCCTAAAATCAAAGAAGGTTTCTGTAGAATCTCTTAGACATGTCACTGATGCTTTGTGTACATACTACTTAGACATACACCTAAATTTTACTAAGGTATCAGCCTTTTCCATTTTCATATTTAAAAAAGGTTTACAGCATTAAAAGCCTTTAGGGTTTTTGTGATGACGACCCTGATCAAGTCGCCATCACCTGCACCTCACCCTAACTTATATAGCGACACGAAACAAAGAAAAGAAAATATACCTACCTCACGATGTCCCGGGACGTGACATAACACGACACCACATATGACAACGACCGACAGAGAAGGGGCTCCAAAACAGTAGCGCGCCCACGTCAGCTCTCTAATCGAACCCTCTCTTACTACAAAGGAGGGGAAGAGGCATTAGACGTGGACACAAAAACACCGAATAGAAAATGAAACTAAAACCGGGAAAACTGTTACGTGCTTAATATTACGCGATTTTATATTGCGGTGTATCACCTATGTTGCAGAATACCGTTTAAATGTATCATTATGACGGAGAGTTTCTAATGTATGTACAATTGTTATTGGTTCAACCAGACAACAATCAACCAGAGAACCAACATATAAAAGCCAGGCAACTAGCCAGCCAGGACAAAACAAAAACAAGGAATACCAACATGACGGTGGTGAGGACAATAAATTCTGCGAGGTGGCTAATTTGAACGGTAGAGATGACCAGCAAGAGAGTGCACGGCGCCGCTTAAAAAGGGTTCGGACTTAGAAAAAGGAAAACGGACACTTTAACACGGATACTGGTGTGAGGAACCAAAACAGAGACTGCAGCGTCAGGTCGTGTTAGAAGTGGAGTAACCCACAGAATTACTCTGGTCTGTCTTGCTGTTTTTGTCTTCTTCTTTTTTAAACGTTTTAAAGACTTTTTCCCCCTTTATATATATATATATATATATATATATATATATATATATATATATATATATATATATATATATATATATATATATATAGCTGGGAGAGCTGTACACGTGGGAATAAAACATTCTTTCTGTTATAAAATAGTTTTCTATTATATTCTGTTATAAAAAACGTTGTGGCTGCCACGCATACACACCATTACAGTTTTGCTCTTTTTTTATTTTAGTTTTTTATTTTCTGTTTGTAAAGTTCTATCTCACCATTACCTATGATGGTCAAATTGAATGTGTGTGTGTGTCCACAAACATAATGCAGTAGATCTAAAGCTAAAGGTGACATATGACATGATCCCCATACACAGTCTTACCAATACGCTCTTTAATTATTCAGCATGTCTAGTGCCAAGCATTGCTCCAATTCAGCTGTTACCTGTTTCTATTGTCTTCTGAGGACAAAATGACTTACTTGCAGTCTGGCTGATTTAAGGCCGTCTCATCTTTTGTCTTCACTGTCAAAATTGGCTCAGGCCTAGATATGCAATGTTGTATAGTGGTAATAGATTTGTTTCCCTCATGTACTAGCTAGTATAGCTAGTATGTTGGTACAAAGAAGAAATACTATGAATACACAACATACTACTCAGATACTTCTGCACCCATACACACAAATTGACAAATACACACAAAATGAACTCTGTGTCCCAATGAATTCTACAGAAAGAAGGAAAAAGAGAAGTTACGTTATAGGCATTGTTTGGAATTGGTGTTAATAACAGCATAACCTATAGTGTAGTTGGGGACAAAATAGAAATGACCATAGAACTGTCCAATTAAATCGGATTAAAACACAATGGTTTGTCATTATGTCTGTTACTGTCCATTATATATTGTGTGATGCAGTAAGGAGGCAGGATGCTGAGGTGAGTCTCAGACTTCTTATAAAACGTGTAACAAAACAAAAACACAAAGAACACCAACAAAACATAATCAGACAAGGCACCAACTGTACTGTAATACCGACAAAGACCAACTACAACACAGGGACTTAAATATACACATTATCAAGGACTGTAACCAGGGACAAGTGACAGACTAACAGAAGAGAGGCACACAGACACGCACACATACACACACGAAAGCCACATGCCAAGAGACTGTGGGCTTGAGGGGAAGAGTTGAGGGGGCCATGACATTCAGGACTTTCTCATAGACAAGCATATTTTCCTAGGTAGTTCAAGATTATCATAGCAGCTTTTATTGTATGTATTTTGGTTGTTTTTTTTGTTTGTTTTTTTAAATCAAATAATTAGTTCTCAAGGTTTCAATTCATATGCTTTTTATTAAATAGTTATCACTCAGAATTTCAATTCACGTACATGTTTAGTAACCCCTTTTTCATCAGTTGATTTTTATTTTACCCCTCATAAGCTGACAGTGAATTTACTGAAACAATGAAAAACTTGGGAAATATAAAATGAATTACTTACAAATATAACAAATGAAATAATTTGGGCAAAATACAGTAACATTCAGTAACATTATTTTTAACCTAATTGCTCTCACATAATAAGGTCAATTTCAAATTATATTAATAGGGTGACATACTCTCTGAACTCATGTACTCTCCTCCTTTTGTTTTTGGAACTTTTTTGAAGTTAACTGTCTTACGCCCCGAGCTCAATGTGATTTTCTCCTGCATCTAATGCCCCTGTGCTGTGGCAGCACGACCACAGGACTCTAATGCCTTGAAATTGGTACTACTGCATTTGACTTGCTAGGGAAATGAAGAGTTGGGCTAGTGTAAACCAGTGTGGTTAAGTGCTCTCAGCATGCTCTCGTGCTTTTTAGCATTAGTAATTTAACAAAGTTGGATAATGTAGATAGAATCTAAATATGTTTACATATATATATATATATATATATGTGTGTGTGTGTGTGTGTGTGTGTGTGTGTGATAGCACGATTGTTATTATATTTAAAGGAATGTGGCTGCATTTTTCACTTTCATATTATTATTTATTTGACTTCAAAGATAGGCAGTAAAAGGTGATCAAGAAGGTTTCAGAGACTTCAGCAGGAAACCTTACTCTTCATCATGTCCTTTCTGTAACAAAGAAGAAAAAATATCCACCTTCATCACAATAGTCAGTAAATGATGGTTAGGAAATCTTTCAGTTTTGCGGAAGCCCATTCTCTTGAACATGAATTTTTGTTGCTTATGATACTCACCTTGGAGCCAGTGTCACGACTCTTGGCCCTCAGTTTGTTGACTTGAGACTCAGCAATATCAGCCCTCTCCTCTGCCTCATCCAGCTCATGCTGCAGCTTGCGGAACTTGCCCAGATTGGCATTGGACTGCTCCTCCTGAAAAATAAAGAATGAATATTTGAGAAAGCAGGAGGACAGCAAAAAATCAAGGAAAAGTCTAACAGGGTTATAGAATGATTAAATTGTTACTTACAGCTTCCTCTGCAGATCTCTTGTAAGATTTGACTTTCAGCTGCAATTTGTCTACCAAGTCTTGCAGACGTGTGAGATTCTTACGGTCCTCCTCAGTCTATGAGAGACAAAATTTAAGTTAACATATAAAGCAATTAACTTTGTTTTTTTTGTTCTTTTATTTATAGTCACTTTTTTTGCTTAGCAATCTAAATTATTTCTGAATTTTTTTTCTCTCTAATAGACACAAACTCAACAATCTGTACATATTTTCAACAAAAATATTTAATTGCAGCTTAGTGGCTTAGTGATTTTATTGTCTGTTTTTAACCATGAAAAGATTGGCCTACCTGGTAAGTGAGTTCCTTGATGCGTCTCTCATATTTACGAATACCCTTCACAGAGTCACTGGCCTTTCTCTGCTCCAGCTCCACCTCATTTTCAAGCTCTCTCACCTGGAAGAAAAAAAAAATTACTATGCTGGACTTACTCAAGTCCAACCTATGATAGCATTTTAGATGATGTATTTCTGAACTATTTTAAAGTGTTATCATATTTGTAAAACTATTGTAGTTACCCTGGCCTCTAGTTTCTGGACCTGCTTCTTGCCACCCTTCATGGCAATTTGCTCAGCCTCATCCAGACGGTGCTGCAGATCCTTTATAGTCTGCTCCATGTTCTTCTTCATGCGTTCCAGGTGAGCACTAGTGTCTTGCTCCTTCTTCAGCTCTTCTGCCATCATAGCAGCATCAGTGATGGCTTTTTTGGCTTTTTCTTCAGCATTTCTGCACTCTTGAAGAGCCTCCTCAACCTCTGTCTGAAGCTGGGAAGTGTCTCCCTCTAGTTTCTTCTTCTGGTTTAACAGGCTGGTGTTCTATAAATAGTGGAGATTTAATATATTATGCCATGTTTATAATAAATTCAGAATTGTTTCATGTTCACAACAGGATACATTTATATATTACCTGAGAGTGCAATAGCTGAACCCTTTCAGTCACATCCAGCAGTTCTTGCTCAGCCAGTTTCCGGCCTCTCTCTGTCTGCTCCACCAGGGACCTCAGTTCATCCAGTTCAGCCTGCAGAAGATTGTTGCGTCTCTCCACAATGGCAATGTTCTCTTTAAGGTCATCATTACCACGGAGAGCATCATCCAGCTGCAGCTGAGAATCCTACAAAGTACAGATTTTACAATTAAATGTTTGTAAAATGGTTTTCCTTAAAAACAGGTACTAAACCTAGATTGCAATGGACAAAGACTTCTTGAGCATACTTTCATATGTCCATGGAGACTCTTGAGTTGCTTCTGGGCCTCTGCAGCCTGCCTGTTAGCCTGGCTGAGTTGGATCTCCATCTCATTTAGGTCTCCTTCCATCTTCTTTTTCAGTCTAAGGGCTTCATTTCTGCTGCGAGTCTCAGACTCTAGAGAGCTTTGCAGGGTGTCCACCACTCTTTGTTGGTTTCTCTTGGCCTGCTCCATTTCCTCATCCTTCTCAGCCAGTTTACGCTCTATATCAGCCTTCACTTGATTGAACTCAAGCTGAGCTCTAAGGATTTTGCCTTCTTCATGCTCAAGAGAACCCTTAAATAATTAAAGATTAAACAAAAATATGTAGTACATACAGATTCATGGGGAGCGATGGTAGTAGTAGTAATATAAAAAATAATTATCACAGACTGGTTATGTTGAAAGCTATGCATTATTTACAAAATCTTTAAACTGTGTTTAAAAGTCTTACCTCAGCTTCCTCTAGAGCAGCTTGGATCTCAGCCTTCTCCTGGTCCAGTTGTTTTCTTGCTTTTTCCAGCTCATGAATGCTCTTCCTACTCTCACCAAGCTGTTCAGTGAGGTCAGAAATTTCCTCTGTTTAATAGAAAGAAAATGTTGAGGAACAAAGGTCACAGAATGTAATTGTATATTCTAATATTATAATGAATTTTAGCAACCTTGGAGGTTTTTGTTCTCCCTTTTCATGGTCTCCAAATGGTCTAGAGATTCTTCATAGGAGTTCTTCAGTTTAAAAAGTTCAGTGCTTTGACATCTTGCTTCTTTCTGGGAGCCTTCTAGCTCAGTTTGGGACTCCTCATACTTTTGTTTCCACTCAGCTAAAACCTGTTGATTTTTTTATAACAAAAGGTTCTTGGTACATTTTTGTAAAGCAACATTTTTTTGGACGAGTAATACTGGTACAATATAAATCTCGCATGCTTTTTGCTAAGTAGACAAAGCTTCATTTACAGTAGAACATGTAGGCTTATTATTTCAGATCCACATGATGTTATATTACATGCAGATATACAGTGTTTACTGCCTTACAGAATATAAAAATGGTCATTTGAATTTGTGGTTGAAAAATGACCTAATTAATTATCTTGCTTTAAAAACAATAAACTAACAATGTAACAAGTGTTTAAATTAGTATGTAGCCCTTTAATATCTACCTTGTCAAAGTTTTTTTGTTTCTTGTCCAGAGCAGCAGCAGCAGCATTGGATCTTTCCACATCAACCATAAGATCTTCAATCTCATTCTGGAGTCTGTGCTTGGTTTTCTCCAGGGAAGAGCATTTGGCATTGACGGCTTCCACAGCTTCCTCTGCATCTTGCAGTCGCTGAGCAAGTTTCTTCCTGCATAGAAGGAAACATACAAGACATATAAAGAATGAATATTACTTTTTATTTATTTATAGACTAGCAATGCATACGTTGGCCTGTAAGAAGAAAGCTTATCTATCAGAACTGTATTTTCTGAAAATGTAAATAACTTTTTCAAGCAGTCATGAAATGTATTTATTATTCATGGTCCTTACTTTGCATCCTCCAGTTCTTCTGTCCTCTGGATGGCATCAGTTTCATACTTGGTCCTCCACTGAGCCACCTCAGAATTCGCCTTGGACAGACTGCGCTGTAGCTCAGCCTTGGCTTCCTGCTCCTCCTCAAACTGCTCTCTTAGCAGGTCAGCATCATGGCGAGCAGACTGCACTGCGTGGGCTAAGGCATTTTTAGCCTGGAAGAAAAGTTGGTTACCTATTAATAAAATAACTGATAAAGTATTTTTAACACATATTTGTCAAATACTTATAAAAGTATTGATGAGTTTGCTTTGAGAAACACCTTGACTTCCTCCTCCAGTTGCCTCTTAAGGTCTTCAATCTGCTGAGTATAGGACTGCTTCCCTCTAGTTAGCTGAGAGACCAATGAATCTTTCTCTTCTAGCTGCCTGGCAAGCTCACCTAAAAGTGTTACGGGGTAATCAACAACTAGCAGAAAAGCTATACTGAACATCAAACATTGTGTATAGTCAAACTGTGGTTGCAGATGGTCGACAACATAAAGTGATCTTATTTATTGTTAATGTGTTTTGGTGAAAAAACATCAGCTTTACTTATATTTCTATAACACTTTTTGAAAATAGGTTTACAAAGTGCTTTTAGAGTAGACATATGAAAAAAATTATGAAATAAATTAAGAAAAAAAGATAATTAAGGTAAAAAATATTTCTGTGCAAAGATGCCCCTGAGACAATCCAACACATAACAGCAGGATGCAAAATGCTAGCAGCCAGCGCATACATGGAATGCTATAACCAGGTGGGTGGCATAGTATACAGAATCATCTGTGCCAAGTATGGGCTGGAAGTTCTAAGGTCAAAGTGAGACACACCCCAGAATGTGGTGAAGAGTGACTGAGCCAAGATCTTATGAGAATTCCAGATCCATACTGATAAGATGGTAACGGCTAACCAATTGGTCATGGTCATGATGGACAAAGAGCAGAAGAGGTCTGTTCCACTTTTTCATATATAAACTGGATACTCCTACTACTAATTCAGAAGCACTTTGATGAAGGACCTCTGTCCGAAACAGCATCATGTTTCTCTGGAAACCTTGTGTACTTCACTACAATTTTAAATATCTACATCTCTTACTACAGTACACTGCAGATATATATATATATATATATATATATATATATATATATATATATATATATATATATATATATATATATATATATATGCGCTATTATAATCACTCCTTTAATTGCCTCAGTTTCTAACTGAATTTCTTCCCCTTCTCCCAGGTACTGTGTGGAGTTGATGTTTTACAAAGTTGTTTGGCAAAAGACAATTGGTAAAGCCAAAGAAAAACACAGACTATGCCAGTCTAGCCAGAAATACCATCATTCAAAGAAATCACATATTTATAGGTTGGCAATAGACTTACCATTTTCAGTCTGAAGCTTGGCTTTCTGCATTGAAAAATCATTGATTGTGCGTTGTCCTTCTTCAGCTTTGGTTCTGAATTCACTCATCTGATCCTCCAGGGTTCTACACATTTTTTCCAAATTTGCCTAAAAGATTTAATGCATCATTACGTATTGGCCTTTAAGATGTGATGTCGAGATCTGTATCCATAGTACATGATTATCCTACCTTGGCCTTGACAATGTGCTCCATGTTGGAGACCACATCATCAAGCTCCAGTCTAAATTCACTTTTCTCTTTTTCAAGCTTTTGCTTCACTCTCTGTAGATTGTCTATCTGCTCTCCAAGGTCAGCCACACTGTCAGCATGTTTCTTCCTCAGAGTTGCAGCAGTAGCCTCATGTTGCAAGGTGGCCTCTTCAAGATCTCTGCGCAGTTTCTGGAATTCAGCTTCTCTCTTCTTGTTCATTTCTATCTGTGCAGAAGTGGCACCACCAGCCTCCTCCAGTCTCTCACTGATCTCTTCCAGTTCTCTGGCCAAATCTGCCCTCTGTTTTTCAACCTTAGCACGTGCAGCTCTCTCAGCCTCCAGTTCTTCCTCAAGCTCCTCAATACGGGCCTAGAATTTAAGGTACTAAATGAAATGTGGAAAGCCTAAATAAGTCATTCAAATGTGTGTAAATCAAATGAGACAGCAAATTACCTGCAACTCCTTTAGTTTCTTCTGAAGTTGGGCTCCCAATGCTTGTTCATCCTCAATCTTGCTATTAAGCTGGCTGATCTCAAAGTCTTTTCTGCAAGTTGAAAAATATAGTCCAGTTACTATTACTATGTTATTGGGAGTGGGGATTATTTAATCATATTCATTATCTGAATTCTCACTTCTTCAGCCTCTCTTCCAGCTGCTGCTTATCATTTTCCAAGTCCATGACATTTTCTTGGGTCAACTTCAAGTCACCCTCAAGCTTTCTCTTAGCTCGCTCAAGATCCATTCGTATTTTTTTCTCTTGTTCAAGGGAGCCCTCAAGCTGAAGCATATAAAAAACCCCCAAAAAAAACCAAAACAATTGAGTAAACTGCTTCATCACCTAAAATTGTTTTAGCTTTACCAATTGAGGTGCCCACATCATCAACTTGCTGCTCCAATTTAGCTTTGGCCTTGGTCAGGGTGTTGACTTTGTCCTCTTCACTCTGGAGGTCATCAAGTGTTTGTTGGTGAGCTTCCTGCAGAGCTTTTTTCTCTTTGGTCAGCTTAGCAATTATTTCATCCAGGGCTGCCATCTCCTCTGTCAGGTTTTTAACCTGGGAATGATACCACTGTTTAGAAACTTTGACAAAATATTTTAGTTAATGAAACAGTTCTAATGTGCTAAGTTAAAACCAAACAAACAAAGCAAAACAAATACCTTGTTCTCAGTAGCATGTTTTTCTTTCTCCACTTTTGCCAGAGTTAGCTCCAGGTCATCAATGTCTTTCTTAAGCTCAGAACATTCATCCTCAAGTTTTCGTTTCTTTGCAACCAACTCAGCATTCATTTCTTCTTCATCATCCAATCTCTCTGTTAGCTCTTTACATTTAGCTTCAAGTTGGATCTTGTTCTTTATTAGACCCTCACATCGCTCTTCAGCATCTGCAAGATTATCTTGCTCCTACAAAGAGTAGTTAAAGCCATGTTTATAAAAACCTGAACACAAAAGAAAATTATTCTTATCAAATACATTAAATTATTCTTATATGGAAAAACTGAAACATCATTGTTGGTGAAGTTTGATTAAAGAGAACTCACAGATTGGACTTGGAGCTGCAAATCATTCTTCTCTTGGAGAAGAGTGACCATTTTCTCTTCTAATTCCTTTTTGCGGGCTTCAGATTTAGCATAGGCCTCCTTTAATTTTGTGAATTCTTCCTTCATGTTGGCCATTTCTTTTTCTGCCTCAGCTGATTTCAGCAGGGGTTTTATCTTGAAATAGAGCTTCATCCAAGGCCAGTTCTTGACACCCATGAAAGCACGTACATTCCATTGGATGACCAACAAGGAATCCCTGTAGAAATTAAAGTAGAATTTAGCACCTTAGCCTGAGAAAAAGAAAAACTGTCTGAACGAGGATTTGAGCCAACCTCCTTTCTACAATCTTCTGAAATTCAATTCTTGAAAGAAGACCACGTGCTCTGGCCTGAATACCAGTTATGATGAGGGCAAGACGATCATCTCGCATTTCCTCAAGCTGACCTAGAAGACCAGCCTTGAAGAACACCTACACAGGGAGGAGTACATAAAGTATGTCAGATTATGAGAGATGATGTGACAGAAAAACATTGAAAGCTGCTTAATGGAGTTTTGGACCTTAGTGTGTCCCAATTTATACTGGCTGTGGTCAATATCGAGAGAGCCAAGTAACTTCTCTGCACCCTTCTTGTTATCAATGAATTGTCCCTCAGGTATAGCAGCAGGATTCAGGATACGGTATCTGAAAATGAACAAATAATAAGGAGCTCAAATAAATGAAAGCTATGTCATTTTGCGGAGAAATCGGATTTAAATGATAGGACATCTCACCGTTGTTTGAAATCTCCATAGAGGACCCTGTTGGGGAAGCCCTTTCTACAGATTCTGATTCCCTCCAGCACACCATTACAGCGCAGCTGATGCATGACAAGAGCATTGTCCATGACCCCAGGAGTCTTGGTTTCATTTGGGATGAGGCAGCGGACAAAGTGTGGGTGTGTGGACTTCAGGTTGGTCATCAGCTTGTTCAGATTCTCCTGTAAATATTATCATGAGGTGAGTTATGTTAAAATGCTACAGTTTCATTAGTAGAGTTAAGATGAATTACTACAGGATGTGAAAGGCTCACCCTGTGGAGTGCAGACACGGTCTGGAATGAAGAACCCTTTTTTTTGCCACCACCTTTGCCACCCTTACCACCTCCAGATTCCATAGCTATATGAAATAATGTGGTTGTAGTGCTTTCACTTGCTTTGAATGCATTCACATTTTCACTATGCTATTAGGGCTGCATTTTGTAAATACTCTCACCTGACTCAGCACCAGCATAGCCAGCAAACAGTTGACCCAGCAGCTTCACTGTGGACTTCTGGAAAAGTCCTACCACAGTTTCATTGAGGGGATCCTTATTCTTCACCAGCCAGTTGTTGATGTTGTAGTCAACTGTGCCAGCATAGTGAACCAGGGCAAAATGAGCCTCTGGTTTACCCTTTACAATCCTGGGTTTTTGGAAGTTAGGATTTTTGCCCAAGTGATTGTCATAAAGCTTAGCTTTAAATGTTGCATCACTGGCCTTGGGGAACATGCACTCCTCTTCAAGGATGGACATAATACCCATGGGCTAAAATGCAATGAACATGTGATTTTAGAGTTTTGTATGAGGAAAATGAATTGTTTAGATTTAAAACAAAATAGCTTGATTTACCTTTTCTATAAGCTCAATGCAAGCCTGCAAGTCCATACCGAAGTCAATGAATTCCCATTCAATACCCTCCTTTTTGTACTCTTCTTGCTCCAAAACAAACATGTGGTGGTTGAAGAACTGCTGCAACTTCTCATTAGTGAAGTTGATGCACAGCTGCTCAAACGTATTGAACTGTTGCAGAAATGCAGAATTATTAATATCAATAATTAATTAATTAATGCTAGCTGTATTAATATAAAATAAAAGAAGTACAAGACAATACATACATCAAAGATTTCAAAGCCAGCAATATCCAGTACTCCAATGAAATACTGCCGAGGCTGCTTGGTGTCCAGAGATTGATTAATTCTTACAACCATCCAAAGGAACATTTTCTCGTATACTGATTTTGACAGAGCACCAATTGCGTAGTATACCTTTAAAAAGAAACAAATGTGTTGAGCATTGTTAAAATCTATTTTAAATAATGTAAAAGAATATATATTGTTGTCAGTTTATTCACCTGCTGAACATTTTGCCCCTTAGTGACCCACTCATTTCCTACTTTGACTCTTGGGTGACACAAACCCTTAATCAGATCAGCAGAGTTTAGGCCCATCAGATATGCAACTTTATCTGCATCTGTTCAGGTCATAAAGAGATGGTAATGTGATAGACAATATAAATATATTTCCTCAAGAGAGTCTGTTAAAGAATCACTCCAATTAACAATGACCTTCAGTGCCATCAGCCTCAGCCTGCTCCTCTCTCTGCTTCTGCTTGAACTTCATGTTCCCAAAGTGCATGATGGCACCAATCAGCTTGTAGATACCATTCTTCTCCTCTTGGGTGAAGCCAAGCACATCAAAGGCTTCCTAGAAAAAAAAATACATTTTTGAGCAAAAAAATATATACTCAGTTATAGCATACATATGATAAACATTTTTTTTAAATGTTTTGAAATAAAGATTTAAACTGACATCAGTAGCTGTTAGCTCATCTGCATCATTAATGGAAGCCACTTGTGTCTCTCCTTGGGAGATGTAGGCGTAGTCGTAGGGGTTGCTAGTGATGAGCAACATTTCTTGGAGACAAAACATTCACATATTTGTCCACATTTACTCTGTGTGCAAGTTTGTAAATACTCAAGATTCAATGAGGTGCAGCATCTTCTAATACCCTTAATTCAACATAAAGTAATTATGAGTTATAGAAACAAATGTTATGCAGAAAGGAAAATGTGGAGGAAGAAAATACTTCCAACACACTGTAATAGCCATTTACTGTTGTGAGAACAGTGCATGTACCCAGCAATTCCGGTTTCCTCTGAGAAAGTATTTGGTAGAAGATGTGGTAGTCCCTCTCAGCTTTCAGCTGAAAGGTGACACGAGACTTTTCCAGGAGATCTGAAAGGAAATTAGTAGGTCAGAAATAGCAAATTTAAAACATGGATTCACTTGTATATTGGATTTGTTCAAGAAATAATTGTACTTACAAGTTTCAATGTCAGCAGAGGCCAGTTTTCCACTGACACCAAAGTGGATGCGAATGAATTTACCCTGTAGTTATAAAGTATGAAAATGTATATCTTGCAAATCACAGCAAGATATATGTACATTACCTAAATGTGAAATAAACTTACAAATCTAGATGAGTTGTCATTTCTGATGGTCTTGGCATTACCAAAAGCCTCCAAGGCAGGGTTACACTGAATGATTTGATCCTCCAGAGTTCCCTACAGTAAAATCCATCATTGTGTTTAAAATACTTACAAAGAGGAAAATGGCTGGTAACATGTTCTTATAAATAGGAGTATTATTAAGTAACCTTTTTCTCCATAGATGGATCTTTCTTGCCAGATGTTGCTGCTATACTGGCAAAGTACTGAATCACTCTTTTGGTGTTCACAGTCTTCCCAGCACCAGATTCTCCACTAGTGATGAGATTTGACTGAGATGTTTATCACAACAAATATGATGTATGTTAATTCAGCATTTTACAAATGTGGCATATTTTATACTTACGTGATAAGGACAGATTGGTTTTCTCTGTCTGTATGATCAAAAAATGCAAAGACATTTCTGGACATGTAATGACATGTACAAGTAGAAAACTGAAATAAAAATTGTATTACAGTACAGAAAGGTTACCTGACAGCATATACTGGTAAGCATTATCAGAGATGGAGAAGATGTGAGGAGGAGCTTCAGTTCTCTTCTTGCCCCTGTAGGCAATGACAACTTCTTTGTTGTACACTGGCAGCCACTTGTAGGGGTTGACAGTTACACAGAAGAGCCCAGAGTAGGTCTACAAACAGAATGAGAAGTGAGAAATGTGTTGAAGTGTCAAATCTTTGCTATTAAGCTCAAAAACCGTCAGATGCTTTATAGTCACATAGATCATCCAGGCTGCATAACGCTCTTTGAGGTTAAACAGCACAGCAGGCTCGTGTAGGAAGGTGAACATTGCCATATCCTCAATTTTATCAAACTTTGGTGGATTTTGAGGATGAACATCAGCCTCCTTTACAGTCACGGTCTGTGGAAGATACGAGCAAAAATATTTCATATTTTGCACAGTATTCCTTGGCAAGACAATTCTGCAGTAATGTGAAATGACTGTACTGAATTATCTAAACATGCCATTACATGTTACCAGTGAGTTCCTTACCTTTCCTTGATCAGTGTCAACAGTAACTTTGTCACCATCTCTGCTGATAACGGAGGCCTTGACATACTCAACTTCAGGGTGAGGGACAAAGCATTCTTTCTTCATGTCAAAGGGACGTGTCTGGGCCTCCAGACGCTCCTTGTCTGACTTCCTAAGATAGGGAGCAGCAGCCCCAAACTCCTCCATTGCAGCATCTCCCATCTTTCAAGAGGACTAAAGACACATTCAGCAGTTGAAATTGGAATATTACCATAGTATTAATAAGAAGATAATTGAAAGTTGATCTCAGTTCAACTTGTTCTCTACTTCTGTTTTATGCTTTGGATAACTAGCATTTGATCATTTACCAAAGAACTTTTGAACTGATATATAGAGATACAGTAAGCCTACATACGTTTCTATGTTGAGCCACCCAGGTGAAATGCAATGTGCTAGACCTAACAAAAATAGAAAAACATTTTCTCCTCCATAGTTTTTCTTCTCCACTGAAATTTAAATTGTTACCCAGATTGCATCCTTTTATCTTTTTATTTTGTATCATTTTAATTTCATAGACCAGGCCCTTGTGTTGTATACATCAGTAGCATTAAAGTTCTAAGAATGGCTCAACAATGACTTACCTTGAGGCAATGAGGTATGTGGTTAGAGCCCAGTAGCCCTTTATATAGAGGCTGAATAGAAGCAGAATCTGAGGAACGTGGGAGGTGGTGACATTGACATGCTGTATTTGGTAAGGTACTGTACTGTACTTGGTACTGTATTTGGTAAGGCCATCCTTGGGTGACTGAAAACATCTACAGCAGTGGCATTAAAACTAAACTCATTAAAGTGTATGTATAGAAAATAAATCTGATTGTTATTCTAAATAAGGTTGTCTTTAGCGCAGAGTTTTTATCCATACCTGTAACTGGATAAAAGTCATTGAGATAAATTTTAACCCTTTATTCAGAGGGCTTCATATATTGCATTCTTTTTTATTTATATTGTTAAGACAAGGAACATTTTTGTCTGTCATCTGTCACATGATTTGGGAGAGGTGCCAGAATGGCTATCTAGATCTGAACGTCCCACACAAGCTGTCCTTCTCAATCAGTGTGAGACACTCACTAAGAATTTCACAGGTTTATCTTTGTGCTCAAGGATAATGGCAAGGAAACAATGCAGTGCGAACAAGATGTAACAGAGAACAACAGAACTCCCTGTAGACAGTTCTGAAGGTGAAATTGGAAAGCCATAACATTGCAGGCTTCTGTTGGGTTTCCAATAAAAGACTGCAACACGTGCTTTGTCAGCTGTGTCTGTTCTTACATATACATATAGATTTTTAAATCTTTTAAGCATGATGGCTTGTGCTTTATTATATCTTATCAATATTTTATTTTGTCCATTCAAACTTAGAGTTATGTTAAAATGTTATTTCTGTTCACCCAGGGGTTTTGTTTAATCATTATAGGCACATTTTCTGTAGTTACACTTGTGATTTTAGTGCCTGTGTAGCTGGAATCCTGAGGTCATTTTTTCAAAAGAATAAAATCTGCATATTTCACTCAGCAGATTTCAGTTACAAATATTTAGTAAAAAAAAAAAAAAAGTAACATTACACTCTTACACTGAAGTTATGGTGTTATGGCAGACACTTGACTTACATACACTACACCTCTGATCTATAGCCCTTGTGGCTGAACAGAGTAGCTGATAACTACTTCTGACTGCTCTTGACTTATGCTATTATGTCAGCCTTTTCATGCACCCATTGGTGGACTTTACCACCATGTAAATACATGAGGCCCCAGAAGTCAGAGGGCCCCCTGCTTGCCACAAGTTGGTTGGTTGAAAAAAAAACAAAAAAAAACAAAAAGAAAACAACCAAACACATTCTTTCTTTAATTGTTTGACACCAAGGAGATATTGTAACACGACTCTTGAAATCAAAGCCACTATGGCTCAATTCTGACAGCAGTAAGAAAATAGCTAAAGATTGTTCAAGGTAGGTGAATATTCTATTTTCCTATTAAAAATAAAAATTTCTTTAAGGCCCCCTGACATAACTTATCTTGGGGCCCCAGAAATGCCAAATACGCCCCTGCATGCACCTGATTAATTAAACTGTTTAAAGTCACCAACTAAGCTTCTGTTTGTATGACTGATGTTGATCATTGAAGTTATGTTGGCTTTCTTTAGTTATTGCTAGTGCAACTGTTTTATTACTTTCATTAAACCTTTCAGTTGGAGACAAGTGTTTGTTCTTTTCTTTTTCCTGCAGATTATTCGCCCAATAATAATCATATAATATTGGTTTGTGAATTAGCTAGTAAGTTATACAAATGTCACAGGAAAAGAAATCATATCAAATTTTCATGACTCTGCTGTAAACTTATTTGAAGATGCATGTTGGTTCAGTAGAGATGTGCTAAAAAAGCCTTTGGTATTCTCTTGAACATATGCATGAGCAGGGTCAAGCTAACTGTCTAAGCTCCAGCTTTGTTTGAGGATATTGTTAGATTATCATTGCTGTAGTAGCATGATTTGCAACCAACCCATCACCTTGTACCTAAGAACCTATGTGCCAGCTCAGGTCTACCTTGACCCCTATGTATCTCAACTGCCTTGCTCTCTCTCTTCAAACAGCTTACTTAGTCTTAGCACTTGGACAGTCTATTCTAGGCTCCCTTGTGCTTTATGGAGTCCCATTCTCAGCTGTCTGATTGACATGGATTATTATCACAATGGAGCAGGGGTCGAAGAAATTGTGGTACCTTACAACTTGCTCCCCTTGTGCTGATAGCTGCAACCTGAGCCTCCTTTTGTCAAATACTGCACTATAATTAGCATATTCTTGCATGTCATGAACAAAAGGTTAGACAGAACCAGTATTGTATTCCTGTCAGTGTTTCTAATACTGCACTGGTACAAGCAGACACATTTTACCATAAACAATGCTGACATGAAGTCTAATAGAAACAGGACTCTTTAAATTAAACAATAAATAAAATATTTCACAAAATTGTATGACAATAATTTTGACTGTAATGCCAATTAGATTTAAAAAGCTCAGTGTCATTTTATAACACTTCGTATTTTGATTGAATTGCAAATAAGATCAAAGATGAAAACAACAGCTAAGGATATATTTCTCATTTAGTAAATTATTTGTTTGACAAAAAAAATTAAAGAAAGTTTAATTTTCCATAACTGGTTTTTGTATTCCTTAGGTTGTTCAAAATTGATAGTTTGCATTTATTACTTAAAGGAAGTTATACACAGGTGCGTTTTAATGGAAATTCAAAGGTAGAGGGTTGTGCTAGCCAACAAACTTTTCTTTTTGTTTTAAATGTATGATTCATGTTAACTGCACCTAAGGCACCTAAGGAATAATAGCATGGAAATTTTGTCATATCCACTTAGTAGTGCTGAGAAACTAAAGATTTTAATAACTGTTATTACTGATATTTTTTAAATGATCATATTCTTGTTTTATATTTAAGTCAGAAAATAGGTCATATGCTGAAATACTTAAAATAAATAAATAAAATTATATAATAGCAGATTTGATGTAATGATATAATTTGCCAAAAATATTGTGTTTATTTTGTGATTCTTGTATTTGTCTTGTTTGTCTTGCAGTCTCTTCTTTAATTCCCTTCACACATTATGAGCTAAAAACATATATTATTTGATTGCACTCTTTCTTTCATATATAGTGCAGTCTATAAGTAATGGGACAGTGATGCAGGTTTTGTTGATTTGGCTCTATACTCCTGTACAATAGATTGGAAATGAAACAAATATTGACTTTGAGGTTAAGGTGCAATTTTGAATTTAGAATACTGAAGGTAAATCAGCTTTAATTTCAATATGTACTGGGTTAGCTGTATAAGAATCACAGGCCTTTTCATTCATTCATTTTTCCCTCTATGTGAGTTTTTACTTGTGCTTTACTTCAGCATTGCAGTGTTTTAAGCATAGCTTATGTGGTACCTTAAAGTAGGTTTTTGATGAAAAACCTGTTTTGATATCTGGGTTAGTCTGACAAGCAACCATCATGTGTGTTTTAAATATACTTAGCTGGCCAGTTATTTACTTATCTAGGTAGCTATAGGACTCTAAGTACTCTAACACTGGCTCTGTCATTGGGTAATTGCTGATTCAATTCCCAGTGATGCCATCCTTGGTTGGGAGTCCAAGAGAGCATAATTGGCCTCTATCTCTGGGTGGGTTTGGATGGCTTCATTGGGAGAAAACTGGGGTAAAAAAATTATTATTAATAATAATAATAATAATAATAATAATAAAAGAATGTGAATGGTAAACATCCTTGATGCGCATATGACAAAATATGAAATGTTTGAATAGGGGAAGATAACCCTGAGACATCATCTACAGTCCACTCTGTATTCCCCCAACTGGTGTATTTGAATGTAACAGAATTCAAAGTGACTTGTTATGGATTCATGACAGTTCACTGTAGTTCAGTGGTTACCAGATGTTTGTAGATGACCTTATGCATGTGCTTGAATACAATAGCTAAGAATAATGTAACAGCAGTGAAAGTTTGTAATACTCTTTGTCATCTACAGAGTGGGACAGCAATTTAGTTTTACTCCTTCATATATTTTGGTTTTTATATTTTGGTTGAGGCATGAAAAATTGAGAACCTGCTCTTTGTTTAGATTAGTAAAATACCTCTAATTGTATGTTTGCTTGTAGTCTTGGAGGTGCCTCGATGAATGCACAGATGAAAGGAAAAGTCATATCTCCTTTTTCTGGGACCACCATGCAAGCCATTAGCAACTGTTACATCATCATGGGAGCAAGCACATTTCCTGCCAAGGAAGGACAAAATCAAACCCAATTAAATGACTTTTATTTCATGTCACTTTAGCACAGATGTGAAGGTTGTAAGTGAAAGGCTTGGGTGCAGAATCCCTTGAATGAAGTACACAATATATACACATTAACATTTACCATATTTCACTGTCTGCTATCAAAAGTGCAAACTATAAATATATAAGCTGTGAAATTTACAGAGTATGATGCTTCCCTGTGGCTGACAGTTAATTTTTAACCAATTCAAAGCTTCTACATGTAGAGATAAAGAGGTTTTCAGAACTAACATTGAAGCTCATCTTTCAAACTGCTAAAAAAGTGACGTTTTACTTTCTCATATTATTTTTATTCTCCACTATTATATAAAAGCATAATATGAAAATGTGATTGCTTTCTCCAGTCCATGTGAAACATGCTACATCATCATTTCAGTCTACCAGCCATGGAATCTAGTGTGTCAACATGCTTGAATACTAAGCCTTCAATTTTTGCAATGCAACCAGTCAAATGGTGAACTGCATATGTTGCTTAGCAGTAGAGTACTGATGGAGCCTACAGACACACCACTGCTCCTTAACCTGCATTTTATACTAAATTTTCTTTCTGTCCGTATTATTTGTCTGAACTTTATCAATACTAGAATACAGTAGCATACTGTCCATGTATAATCTGAATGTCGAATCAAAACTCTATAATGATAAGGCCTGTTAATAGATGTGTGTCCGTTTTGAATCTTTGATTCATGTAGACCTGTATGTCTGCTGTTTTGAAGTGGTGATGTGACATCTATATGGAATTATTTTCTTGATTTTGTCCTTGAGGACGAAGATAACTCTGTGAAATTCCTCATGAGTGCCTCACTGTGATTGAGAAGAGCAGCTTTGCTGGTGTGCAGCTTTTGTAGCAGATGGTCTGTTCATGAAGATCCCATATGAGTCTTTGCACCTTCTCACTTGTGAATTCTGGTACCCTTTTCAGACCTTCAAAGTACTAAAGTTACATGACCAACTGAGGGAAAATAACAATTTGATTCAGTCCAAGAGGTGACCCAGACAGTGGTCAAATCATCAGTGTCTAAATAGCAGAATATACATTACATATGTTTAATTTTAAGGAACAATGTTTATAGGTATTATCTAAACATGTGTATTATATACACATAAAACATTAGCAGCTCTATGTTTTGCATTTGAAAAGGTTGAAGCATTTCACTTAAAATAGGTATATTTAAAACTGTCTCTGCACAAAAAATATGATCATATGTATTGAAACATAAGCATATTGTTATGGTGTCCCAGGTACACTACCTAAGGGACATGCCCAGTGCCACCCACGGACACACACACACATCACACATGGTTACAGTAACTACAGTACAATAAAGTGTACCTGGGGCCCCCAGCAAAGATAGTATGTGCTGTGGCATTCAGTGGAAAATTTATCTTATTGGTGTATTTTCTTAAGTGATCCATTTAATACTCTCTCCATCCCCATACACAGCTGTTCTATGCTGCCTCTTCTTTTAATACATAATAATAATCAACACCACAGAGTTGGCCACCATGTGGCCTCAACACTTGGCACTAGCTGCTTCCCTATGATTGTATGATTATTTCTCTAGCATAATAATTATACATTTATTTCTTATTTCTCAAATCCTCAAATTCACCCAGAGTAATAATGAGACTGGTAAGTATTTGTGTGTACCTAAAGACGGCAGATATTTTTCAATGTTATAGAAAACTTGAAAGTTATTAGTTTTACTTATACTATTATACTGTTATTACTTGATTTTTATGCATCCATTTTTCTTCACAAAGGTCACCAGTTTTTCCATTCATTACAGGTTATTTAAATTCAGCTTTTTAGTCAGTGAAAATCTCATTAAAAGTCAGGGAACTTGATATATGTATTTAATGGCCCCTAATATATACTTAGATGTTAAGGTACCATAAGATACAGTTCTTTCATTGTTATTTCCACAATTTACATAGGAATTCTTGTGCTGATTACCCAACTATAATTTTATAAAAACACACATGCACACACACATATATATATATATATATATATATATATATATATATATATATATATATATATATATATATATATATATATATATATATAATTTTAACAAAGGCATTTTCTTTATGTCTGATTTTTTAATATGGTGGAGAAAAAAGAGACAGTGTTGTGCTTGTTTAATGATGGCAGTGGAGTTTGCGTACCAGTTCAGTTTGAATTGTGTAGACCCAGGAATTTACATTAGAGTAGAGGTGATTTCCCCCTAAAATCCAACATCCACTCTTGTTTTAGTGATGTTTAAATCCAAGTCATTCTCTTCCCCATATGATGTCAGGTTACAGAGAAGTTGCTGATATGAAGACTTGTAATTGTTGTGGATCAAGTCCAGGTAGGTAATGTTGTCTGTGAATTTAATGGCCAGGTTAATATTATGAAGTGATGTACAGTCATGTATATATAGTGAAAATAATTTGTGGATCAGACAGCAAGTCTAAGGAGTACCAGAGGAGTACCAGTGCTGACTGCTAATTGAGCAAGAACTCTACTCCCAAATCTCATCATCTGTTATCTGTTAGAAAGTCCAAGATCCATTTATACGTGGGATTAGGCAGACTGGGGTCAGCTTGTTTCCTTAACAGTTTGTAGGACATAACTGTATTGAAAGATGTAATCCAGAAACAAAAACAAAACATTTGCACATATTTATTTCATATATTTTTTTTATAGCTGCTTACAGGCAGAATTATCCTTCCAGTTTTTCTCCTGTTTTTCTCCTAATTTAATCATTATGCCAATTCCCACCCACCAACTAACAAGCCTCCCCATCATATGACAACTACCAACCATGGAGGTGAGAATGTGGTTCTGTCAAGACACACGACACCAAGGACCACATCTTTTTGTACTGCTGTCCTTGCTGTGACAGAAGGCAGCACAATGCACTCGGAAGACAGTGCTAACTGAATTATGTCAGCAAGCAAGAACACACAGACATCTACAATTGGCTAGTGTCCCACCCACAGAGCAGCAGCAATGTACTCCTTTGGACAGATGGCCCTTGTATCAGTGGGGCTCAAACCAGCAAAATCCTCATGATGGGTGCAAAGACTTGTTGTGCCACTCGGGGGGGGGGGGGCCCAGGTGAGTGATCGTTTGAGTATGTCTGTATGCACTCCTGCTAGCTGTGAAGCACACATTTTAAGTACTTTTAGAAGAGTGCCATCTGGTCCTGCTGCCTTCTGGGGGTTTCTTTCTGCAGAACCTTGCAAACTTCAGAATGTCTTACCTGAAGACTTTATTCACTAGGCTTACTGTAAGTTTAGTGATGGTGTCTCTATTTATAATGTCAAAACTTGAATAGAAAGAATTCTGTTTGTTTGGGAAGGTGTGGTCTATGCCCATAATAGTACATTTGTTGCCTCTGTAGTATGTTATTGTTGCACTGGTAAAGTGCTTTACTTTTCCTTGAATATGCCCTTTTAGTCCCTGTATGACATATTGAGCTGATCTGTAGTATGTCTTATTACCAGTCTTTCGGTCCTTGATTTATTTTTTTATTTGTTCAAATATCAGTGGTGAACCATGACTTTTAATTTGGAAACTCCCAAAATGTATAAGTAGGCACACAAATGGAGATGCACCAGTTTATATAACAGCTTACAGATTCATAGTACTTATGAATGTCTGTGGAGGTCACAGTAAACAAGTCAGTAGCCTCAAAACATCTGCTGGATCTGCTCTTAATTTATTTGTGTAGATTAGCCTTACATAAACCCCAACATTATCTGATTTGCAAGGTTTGGGGTTTTAGGGGTTATCTTTTAAGCATTCTTGATGTTGCTTTAGCAATGATCTAGTTTTTTCTCCCTAGGAAAGGAGATATAATAATGATATTTAGGCAGACATTTTTTTTAAATAATAGCAACATCTAGATATGAATTTTCATGTTTAGTAATACTTCTTCCTCTTTGGCTGTAGATGGGATGCGCACTGTTAACATTATTATGCACCAAAATGATCATGGTAAATATAATGGTCTGCATGTTAAGATATCCGGTTAAGATATGCGTCATCTGCCTCTCACTGTGTGATTCATGTGTTCATGTGTCATTCAGGTCTTATCCATCTAATCACTGTTTCTGATTAATGAATTTGTGTCAATCTGTATGAAACTAACCAATAAACAATCATGAAATCACTAACAGTAGAGTGGCAGACTATACTTTTACTCAGTAAACGATTGCACAAAATGTCATTTTAGACATTTATAACATATTTCTATATGTCATTATTAATATATTTCACTTCCTTTGTGAACCAAACACTCTGGTAAACTTATTTCAAACACCAAAACTGTGACATGAGTCACAAGTAAATATATGTTTTTACATGAAATATGACACATTTCTAAAATTGGACCTCATATTTTCAGCTTTATGGCCATATTAATTCTTTATGCAGTGCTCTAGGTCAAATGGTACCTCATTAGGAAGAGAGCTAAGATTGGACCGAATATTTTGATAAGAAACATGAGTATCATGCTATAAGTTGAATTTAAAGAGAATTTAAAAACTGTGAAAATACCCTGAAATACCCTCAGTGAGTTAACTGATAAAAATTCCACTGTGGAAGTGTAGCTCTGATATTATCTCACTGTCCCTTTACAACTATTGTATTAGCAGGATTGAAGAGAGCACTTCCCCCCTACTCCACCCCCAGCCCCAGTTTTTTTCCCATCTGTTCTATTTTGTCTGAACATGGTAGGATGACAGTGGGATGATAACCTCACTGTGTATTTGTTTTGCAAAAGCGCATAATTTAACAGAAAAACCATTAGCTTTGAAAGGTCTTAAACATGGGATGTACAATGTTAAAAGCACATAACATAACATATATAAAACATACATAAAAACACAGATCTTAGATGAGAGTGCCACGGCGTTGCCCCAGTGTGAGCGCCACTGTGGCTTGAATAACATTTGAACAGTTATAAATGTATTACACTAATTTACATAATTTGAGTTTTAATATTTCAAAATTCAAAATATTTTGCAATGCACACTGCACATTCTAAAAAGTTAACACATTCTTAAGCATTGGAGAGTTCTTAAGCCATTATTGTAGCCAACCCCATGCGATACCAATTTTGAAGGTGTTGTAAATGATTTGTAAAATTTGAAGTGCACAAGCACAGAGTGCTACTTCCGGTGTACAATGAGAGCAAAATGCCTATTTAGTAACTGGAGTGCAAACCATGCAATCAATATTAAAGAAAATCTGAACATCAGTATGGGCAGTGAACAGTCCAATTTATGATGTGGCAGAGCAAGCTTTAGGCCCTAGTCAAGTTTGTGTTGGTTTTATGGTTGTTAAGAAAAATTAAATGGCAGTGTGCATTTATTTGTTGTTAAATGGTATAATTTGCCATTGTCTTGCAGCTGCTTTTCATATTATATTGGAATAGTGCTTGAAAGCTTCTATCCTTTTGTCAAACAACATAGAGTATGCAGTAGTAGATAGCAACAATGCATAGTTAAGTATATTTTTCAGTATTTGTACTTATTTATTTATGCTTTTTGGAGACTGAACTTTTACTCCACTGCAAGTAGAATGAAATAGATGCTGCTTTTGATTCTGTTGTATTTGTGTAACAATGAAGTAATTTGGTAAGCTTATAAAGTATGTATTGTATGTTTAATAAATAGTAAACTGAGAAATTAATGATTACATTTTACTTTTGATAATTAGTTAAAATAAAAGCCAATGCTTTGGATAGAAAAACTAAATAAATTATACCATCTGTCACAAGCATACCCATTTTTAATGAAACATTACATTAATGCTTTTACATAATCCTTTAGCTTCAGTCTTTTTCTATTATTTAAAGTATCTTTTAAATTTGGATAAACAAGCTTTAGTTCACGTACTTGACTTTCACTTTTAGCAGAGGAATATAATTATTTCTGCTTTCATATGAGGATTTCAGTGCTCTGAGCTATGATTTTTCTGTTTCCAAGTTTGTGTAGTTATCAATGTTTTGAACTTCATAGATGTTTCAAATGTTTACATTTCAAATAGAATTACAATTGATGTTGCTCAGTTCCTTCTGCTAAGTGCCCATAAGTGATATTGTTTACAGACATTTATTCTAGTGATTTATTCTAGTGATTATTCATCAGATTCTCAAGACACAAATCACTATTTTAGAACTCATAATTTTGTTCACATTTTAAAAAATCAGTTTCCAAATCTTTTACTGCAATTCCACTAAATGGATAGTCAGGATATTTATGTGAAAATTTGTCTTGGTGCCTAATTAGTCTTTTTAAGACTAGGCATTTTAGGACTATTGATTTATCAGGACCATTATTAATAACGTAAGTTGTAAGGGCATTATCTGCTACACTGTTGCAGCTCTAATAAAGGCCACAATCTATTAAAGCTGTTGTGTAAGGTACAGTGAATAGCTGAAAAATGTTATGCAACTCACTGACAATGCAAACAGCATGGGAGAGAGTTAAGTTGGAGGTTGACTTTATTCTGTTTGCCTACAGGCACACAAATCATAGAGAAGACATATTTTTGATGGAGATTCAAGTTATGGCTTCACTCTTCCTCATGTCCTTTCTGTAAGAAAATGGAAAAAAAAAGCAAAAAGGTAAATATGTCATAGGTAATTATTTAATTTTGTCAAGTAGTTTCTATTAACATTAACTCAGCATGCTATAACTACTTGAATTGGTTTATGTTATTATATATGTTATTATATGTTTTTAAGTATACCAATTTCTATTTCTGTTTTATTACCATTTGAAATATGTTGTGTCAGATGTAGTTGGTTGATGTTGATGGCATTCTACTATCAAACTAATCCCGAGAATACTACTAAGACAAATTAAAGAATTTGTGAAATTTGAGAACATTTTATAAAAAGAATTTGTGCAAAACTACTTTTATTATCTTGTTCCTGCACCCTGCTCCTTGACTGTTACATCCATGCCTGCTGTTTGCATTCAAAACATGCATTAACAATGAATTGGAGTTGCTGCACATTACATGTTGCACAAAACAGTGCCATGATGAATATCATTTTCATTATATTTGTCTCACGGAACGCTCGGCTCCCGCGAGGCATGTGGTTTGGCCAGCTACGTGCATTGGGAGGACCCTCATTTGTGGCCACGCCTGCATACATCTTTGTTTGTCTATGTGTATTTAAACCCACGTCAGGGAGTGCAGCGTTGTTGGTCATTGTTGACGTAGCGTGTGGATGTAACAGGTTGATGTTTCATGGAAATGTTTCATGATAATGTTACATGTTTTCGATATTGTTAACTGTGTTTAACTGTTTGTTTACTGTCAACTGTTTCATGTTCGTCTTAACATTTGTAATGCTTGTGAGTGCTGTTATCGTTCCGTGTGTATCTGTAAATAAATGTACGTCCCAGTCACTGGAGTTTGTGCGTCCTGCCGCTCGCCCTGCGGCACTCGGGCCACCTCGCGTTACAATTTGTCACAGTGTCAGTGCTTTAAATGATTGACAGCAAAGACAGAAATATAGCATTTTAAAAATCCCAGAGAATAATATATGATGTCTCTATCACACATCACATCTGTATTTTAATTTTTATAATCATATGGCATAACATAAAATAATATTGAGCTATTATATTCATAACTAGTTTCATGGTATTGATGATTTAGGTTTAATGCTTTTTTGAACAATTACAGAAATTCCCCTGTGGTGTAATAAATGTTGATTCTAAATACTGTGAATGTAACCAGCAGATAGCAGATGACACTTTGCTCTCCATTGCAGTTACTTAATTCAAGCCACTCACCTTGGAGCCAGTGTCACGACTCTTGGCCCTCAGTTTGTTGACCTGAGACTCAGCAATATCAGCCCTCTCCTCTGCCTCATCCAGCTCATGCTGCAGCTTGCGGAACTTGCCCAGATTGGCATTGGACTGCTCCTCCTGTAAAATAATGAATAGTTGATGTAAGAAAACAGGAGCACAACAATAAAATTACAATTGAAAGAAAAGTCTAACAGGGTTATAAAACGATTAAATTACTTACAGCTTCCTCTGCAGCTCTCTTATAAGATTTAACTTTCAGCTGCAATTTGTCTACCAGGTCTTGCAGACGTGTAAGATTCTTACGGTCCTCCTCAGTCTATGAGTGAGAAAATATAACATGTTTTGGGGTTTTTTTTGGGGGGGGGGGGTTTACCATTTTTTGCTAATTATTTCTACAATAACATTTTCCCATGATATTCAAAAACAAAATAACCTACACCTATTTTGATTATAAATATTTAATTGTAATATAGAAATTTTAGTACTACCTTTTTTACAAAAAAAAAAAAAAGAGCATGGCCTACCTGGTAAGTGAGTTCTTTGATGCGTCTCTCATATTTACGAATACCCTTTACAAAGTCACTGGCCTTTCTCTGCTCCAGCTCCACCTCATTTTCAAGCTCTCTCACCTAGAAGAAATATAACGCTAGACTTATTCAAGTCCAAACTATGATAGCATTTTAGATTATGTATTTCTGAACTATTTTAAAGTGTTATCATATTTGTAAAACTATTGTAGTTACTCACCCGAGCCTCTAGTTTCTGGACCTGTTTCTTGCCACCCTTCATGGCGATTTGCTCAGCTTCATCCAGACGGTGCTGCAGATCCTTTATAGTCTGCTCCATGTTCTTCTTCATGCGTTCCAGGTGAGCACTAGTGTCCTGCTCCTTCTTCAGCTCCTCTGCCATCATGGCAGCATCAGTGATGGCTTTTTTGGCTTTTTCTTCAGCATTCCTGCACTCTTGAACAGCCTCCTCTACCTCAGTCTGAAGCTGGGAAGTGTCTCCCTCTAGCTTCTTCTTCTGGTTTAGCAGGCTGGTGTTCTATAAATAGTGGAGATTTAATATATTATGCCATGTCTATAATAAATTCCGCATTGTTTCATGTTCACAACAGGATACATTTATATATTACCTGAGAGTGCAACAGCTGAACCCTCTCAGTCACATCCAGCAGTTCTTGCTCAGCCAGTTTCCTGCCTCTCTCTGTCTGCTCCACCAAGGACCTCAGCTCATCCAGTTCAGCCTGCAGCAGATTGTTGCGCCTTTCCACAATAGCAATGTTCTCTTTGAGGTCATCATTAGCTCGGAGAGCATCATCTAGATGTAGTTGAGTGTCCTTCAAAGTAAAAGTCCACAATAAAGCAACAATTCATAATTGAATAGAAATGCTGCAACATTTCTACTTTCCAGCATGTCACTTTTTTCAGGCATTTATACCTTCATATGTCCATGGAGACTCTTGAGTTGCTTCTGGGCCTCTGCAGCCTGCCTGTTAGCCTGGCTGAGTTGGATCTCCATCTCATTTAGGTCTCCTTCCATCTTCTTCTTCAGTCTGAGAGCTTCATTTCTGCTGCGAGTCTCAGACTCTAGAGAGCTTTGCAGGGTATCCATCACTCTTTGTTGGTTTCTCTTGGCCTGCTCCATTTCCTCATCCTTTTCAGCCATCTTGCGCTCTATATCAGCCTTCACTTGATTGAACTCCAGCTGAGCCCTTAAGAGCTTTCCTTCTTCATGCTCAAGGGAGGCCTGTGAAATCCAGAACAGCATCCAGAATTTTCAAATCCTTAATTTTATATTCACTTAATGATTCCAAAATGATATTCATGTTTATAACTTAGACGTATGTTGTTGAAGAAAATAAAAACAATACCTCAGCTTCTTCCAATGCAGACTGAATTTCAGTCTTTTCCTGATCTAACTGTTTTCGGATCTTCTCAAGCTCATGTATGCTTTTCCCACTCTCACCAATTTGCTCAGTGAGGTCAGAAATCTCCTCTGTTTAACAAACAAAAGTACAGCTGATCAGTATGTGTTATTTGTAGAACAAGTAATATTCATTAAAATGCCACACAAATATACCAAACATTGCTACCTTGTAGGTTCTTGTTCTCCCTTTTAATGGTCTCCAGGTGATCCAAACATTCCTCATAAGAGTTCTTCAGTTTGAACAGCTCAGTGCTTAGACATCTGGCCTCCTTTTGGGAGCTCTCTAGCTCACTTTGACTCTCTTCATATTTTTGCTTCCATTCAGCAAGAATCTATTTTATACCAACAATGTGAAATTAATTATGGTATTTTGAGTTGGGAAAGGGTGGTAGTACTTGAAGGCACTTGCCAAAGACTAGTTATGTTGGGAAAAAAACATCATGAAGTTGCATTCATTTTAATGTCAGTATTTACATTCATGGATAAGGCTTCATGATTTATGTAATCCTCAGTAAATGGTAGTTTTTGGATTCCTGCATGCTTGGCCATGCATGGGCTTCATGTATGAAAATTATCCACAATGAGAGATGATTTTTCATGTATATACACTGTATAAATTTTTATATTATCAGAAAAATAGTGATATGAAAATTAACTAGGCAGTATGTGGCCTATTTACAAAGAGAGTGTAGTTTTGCAACAAAGTTAAACAAAAAGGAAGTTAAACAAGAAGGAACAAGCATGTTATTACTTTGTCAAAGTTTCTTTGTTTCTTGTCCAAAGCAGCAGCAGCAGCATTGGATCTTTCCACATCAACCATGAGATCTTCAATCTCATTCTGGAGTCTGTGCTTGGTCTTTTCCAGGGAAGAGCATTTGGCATTGACAGCTTCCACAGCTTCCTCTGCATCTTGTAATCGCTGAGCAAGTTTCTTCCTGGATAAAGGAAATTTTAACTTGCACTTTGTCTTGCACAATGCAATTCCAAATTCTTTATGTTGGCTCCTAAAAGCTAAGTACTACTGATTTGAAAATTCAGTGGTTTTATTTCTTACTTTGCATCTTCCAACTCTTCTGTCCTCTGGATGGCGTCAGTTTCATACTTGGTCCTCCACTGAGCCACCTCAGAATTTGCTTTGGACAGACTGCGCTGAAGCTCAGCCTTGGCCTCCTGCTCCTCCTCAAACTGCTCTCGTAGCAGGTCAGCATCATGGCGAGCAGACTGCACTGCATGGGCCAAGGCATTTTTAGCCTGGAAGAAAATGATTAATTAAAAATAAACACTGCTTAGCCAGAATAAAAAATGGAAAGCACACATTGTGCAAATACCTTCACTTCTTCTTCAAGTTGTCTTTTGAGATCCTCAGTCTGTTGGGTATAAGACTGCTTGCCTCTGGTCAGCTGAGATACCAAGGAATCTTTCTCTTCCAACTGTCTTGCAAGTTCACCTTCATTACAAATGTATTTATTAAAATAATAGTACAGCCAAAATGCTACCTGGCACACACCACATGCCTTATCTAAGATCTTACAATTTTCAGTTTGCAGTTTAGATTTTTGCATGCTGAAGTCATTGATGCTACGTTGTCCTTCCTCAAATTTAGTCCTATATTCACTCATCTGGTCCTCCAGAGTCCTGCACATTTTTTCTAGATTTGTCTGGCACAGAAAATAGACATCAGCAATGCAATAGTCAAGACATAAGTAAACATGGCATTGAATGAAGCATAAAAGCAAATAAACAAAATAAGATTTACAAAAAACACCATTTTTATGGAATATGTATTTGAAATGTCCATTTTATATTATCAAGACTGATAGGGAAATTAGCTCTATGCAGTTAGCCTGTTATGCAAGAAGGTGAAGTTCGTGTGGGGTAATAGTATAATTAGTAATGAAGAAGCAAAAAACCAAACAAATAGTAAAGGGTGTACTTTGGCCTTGACAATGTGCTCCATGTTGGAGACAACATCGTCCAGCTCCAGTCTCAGTTCGCTCTTTTCTTTCTCAAGCTTCTGCTTCACTCTTTGTAGGTTGTCTATCTGCTCTCCAAGGTCAGCCACACTGTCAGCATGTTTCTTCCTCAGAGTTGCAGCAGTGGCCTCATGCTGTAAAGTGGCCTCTTCAAGATCTCTGCGCAGTTTTTGGAACTCAGCTTCTCTCTTCTTGTTCATTTCAATCTGTGCAGAAGTGGCACCACCAGCCTCCTCCAGTCTCTCACTGATCTCTTCCAGTTCTCTGGCCAAGTCTGCCCTCTGTTTTTCAACCTTAGCACGTGCAGCTCTCTCAGCCTCCAGTTCTTCCTCAAGTTCCTCAATACGAGCCTAGAGTTGAAGGTATTAAATTAAGTGTGTCACATCCAAACCAGTAATTAAAATGTGTGCAATTCAAATGAGACAGGGGATTACCTGCAGTTCCTTTAGTTTCTTCAGAAGCTGGGCTGCTATTGCTTGCTCATCCTCAATCTTACTATTGATTTGGCTGATCTCAAAATCCTTCCTGAATTTTTAATAAGCAAAAAATAAATAAACATGTGTATATGCTGTATATTAGATGGTGAATTGTGATTTAATGTTACATTTTTGCTTTCTGTTTATTTTATAAGAAGCCTACTTTTTCAGCCTCTCCTCCAACTGTTGCTTGTCATTTTCTAGGTCCATGACATTCTCTTGGGTCAGTTTTAAGTCTCCCTCAAGCTTTCTCTTAGCCCTCTCAAGGTCCATACGGAGTTTCTTTTCCTGTTCTAGGGACCCCTCAAGCTGGATAGGAAATAGTAATATTAATTTATGTGACACGTAATGTTCTTGTAATCATAAATATGTAATTGTTAACTTATCACTGACATCATCGACTTGCTGTTCTAGCTTGGCTTTGGCTTTGGTCAGAGTGTTGACTTTATCCTCTTCACTCTGGAGGTCATCAAGTGTTTGCTGATGGGCCTCTTGAAGAGCTTTCTTCTCCTTGGTCAGCTTAGCAATGATTTCATCCAGGGCTGCCATCTCTTCTGTCAGGTTTTTTACCTAGGGGAAAAGATACAGCATAAGCTAAGCTTTGAAAAAAGTAAATTCAATTAGCATTCCAGTAATGATTATAAGACCAGACCTTGTTCTCTGTGGCATGTTTCTCCTTCTCCACTTTGGCTAAGGTTAGCTCAAGATCATCAATGTCCTTCTTAAGTTCAGAGCATTCATCCTCTAGTTTTCTCTTTTTTGCAACCAACTCTGCATTCATTTCTTCTTCATCCTCCAATCTCTCAGTCAGCTCTTTGCATTTAGCTTCAAGTTGGATCTTGTTCTTAATTAAACCCTCACATCGCTCCTCAGCATCACAAAGGTTGTCTTGCTCCTGGTAAGGTATTTGTGATAAATTAGATCATTCTGAGATATATGTACTTTTAACATGTGAAATAGCTCAACAGTAATTGAACTCACAGCCTGGACTTGGAGTTGCAGGTCATTTTTCTCTTGGAGAAGCGTGACCATTTTCTCTTCAAGCTCCTTCCTGCGGGCTTCGGATTTGGCATAAGCCTCTTTTAACTTTAGGAATTCTTCCTTCATGTTGGCCATCTCCTTTTCAGCTTCAGCAGACCGTAGTAGTGGTTTAATCTTAAAGTACAACTTCATCCAAGGCCAGTTCTTCACTCCCATGAAAGCTCTGACATTCCACTGGATCACAAGCAAGGCATCTCTACAAGGTGACACAACAAATGTTAAGACATTTTTTATGTTTAATACTAAACATTCTTAAGAACTGGAGAACATAATTACCGGCGCTCAACAATTTTCTGGAACTCAATTCTTGAGAGAAGTCCACGTGACCGGGCCTGAATGCCAGTGATGATGAGAGCAAGGCGATCATCTCTCATCTCTTCAAGCAGACCCAGCAGACCAGCCTTGAAGAACACCTTAAAAATAACAGATAATCGTGTTTATGGCCATTTTTTGCTAAATAAATACCTTTAGCTGCTGATGTATGCAAGAAAATCAATATGAATTGTACCACCACACCTTAGTATGTCCAAACTTATATTGGTTATGGTCAATGTCTAAGGAGCCCAACAATTTCTCAGCTCCTTTCCTACTGTCGATGAACTGTCCTTCAGGAATAGCAGCAGGATTCAAAATACGATATCTGAAAATGTACAATATAGACCAAGTAGAATCATTTTACTAGCACTGAGTACATTGTACTCGCACTGGCATTTTAGCATATTATATTGCCTCTGGTTATATGCAAAGTACTTTATAATGAAATAATTTAAATAATAATATTTTAAATAATTTAAATAATAAATATTTTCTAGATTAATGGTATTCTTAAACATGGCGGTTAGGTTGACTGGATAATCTAAATTGTGTTTTATGAATGTGACCTGTGTGTACGCTTGCACAATGGGTGCATGTATGTCCAGTGATGGTTTGTGCTCTATCATGGCCTTAACCTCCTCCTTTTCCCCTGTAACCGGTGCAGTCCACCAATTGGCTGTGGTTTCCAACTGAGATTACACTGTGTGCAAATTGGCTGCTGCTTCTCATCGGTGTGTGAGTGATTGTAAAAGCTTATATCTGTCTGTAAATCGTCCTTGAATTTGAGAAAAGCACTATATAAATGTAACTAATAATAATAAAAGTAACTGTCTATTGCGTATCTACTAACTAAGTTAAATTAATTATTGTATAGTAATTTGCATTCATACTAATTGTTTACACATCTCAAGACAAAAATTAGCTAGGAGCCATCTTTTGATATTTGCAGTGTGAAAAATAGGAAATTCTATTTCCTCAATTATCTTTTTGTATTACAACTTTGTTCAGGTATCTTTTGTGAAACTCTAGTTGTCCATTTGATGTGTCTGGCATTTCTTCAGCATCAACTCAAACATTAATGAGGTGATATGGAAAAATATTACCTCTGTTTGAAATCTCCATACAGGATCCTGTTGGGGAAGCCCTTTCTGCAGATTCTGATGCCCTCCAGCACACCATTACAGCGGAGCTGGTGCATGACCAGAGGATTTTCCATGGCCCCAGGAGTCTTGGTCTCATTGGGGATAATGCAGCGCACAAAGTGGGGATGAGTTGATCTCAGGTTGGTCATCAGCTTATTCAAGTTCTCCTAACAATGGAACATATAGAGCATATTGTACATAAAGAGCATATTTTACATCTCTTACAGTTAACGAAAAACTTTACAAGTGTAAAAAGAGAAACCACATAACCCTTTCTGTAAAATTGAAACTTTATGCAACTTTATTTTGTATGTTCACTGTATTTATTTATTATTTAAATTTGTGTATAGGAAATATATTTTATAGTTCTATATGTATAAAAACTATTTTAAAAAAGGTAATCTTACCCTGTGAAGAGCAGACACAGTCTGGAAAGAAGAACCCTTTTTCTTCTTTTCCTTGCCTTTTCCACTTGCATCTGACATGGCTATAAAGAGAATATACCTGAGTTATGCAAGAGGTAAGAACTTAAGATCGGTATAGTAGATGATTTCTATGATGAATTAAGCCATTCACCATACAGATGAATCCACATACCTGAGTCAGCACCAGCATAATTTGCAAATAGGTAAGATAACAGTTTCATGGTAGACTTCTGGTACAGCCCCACTACAGTCTCATTGAGGGGATCCTTGTTTTTAACCAGCCAGTTGTTAATATTGTAGTCAACAGTACCAGCATAGTGAACCAGGGAGAAGTGAGCCTCTGGTTTACCCTTTACAATCCTGGGCTTTTGAAAATTGCCAGATTTTCCCAAGTGGTTATCATAAAGCTTAGCTTTGAATGTGGAATCACTGGCCTTGGGAAACATACATTCCTCTTCAAGGATGGACATGATACCCATGGGCTACAGATGCAATAATATATGTGGGTTATTTTCAGGTCAAACTGTTATGTCAAATTTCATGTTTCTCAGTTCACATTTGAACCCACCTTTTCAATGAGATCAATACAAGCCTGTAAGTCCATGCCAAAGTCAATGAACTCCCACTCAATACCCTCCTTTTTGTACTCCTCTTGCTCCAAAACAAACATGTGATGGTTGAAGAACTGCTGCAACTTCTCATTAGTGAAGTTGATACACAGTTGCTCAAATGTGTTAAACTGGAACAGTTTGAAATCAATGTCATTAGCACAGCAGAAGTACAAGAAGTACTCTAAGTGAAACACTGGAAGTGGTATACTTGAAGATAGCATAAGAACTTACATCAAAGATCTCAAAGCCAGCAATATCCAACACACCAATGAAATACTGCCGAGGCTGCTTGGTGTCCAAGGATTGGTTGATTCTTATAACCATCCAAAGAAACATCTTCTCATAGACTGCCTTTGACAGCGCACCAATAGCATAATACACCTGACAGAAATCAGAAATGATCTGTTACAGCAGAGACCTGTTTTCATGAACCTTTTTTATTCACTTTATGTAAAAACTATTTTTCACCTGTTGGACATTTTGTCCTTTTGTGACCCACTCATTTCCTACTTTGACTCTGGGGTGACACAGAGCCTTGATGAGATCAGCAGAGTTCAGACCCATCAGATAAGCTGATTTGTCTGCATCTGAAGATATAGACATGCACGTTATTACTGCATGTTCCCAATTAATTTACACCGCAACATCTATGTTCACCTAATAGACAGAATTTCCTTTAATGAAATTCCATAGTGCTTCGTTTACTACCTGGTCACTGAGGCAATTCATCTCTAAATTAATGGTTGATTATTGAGTTTGAACTGACCCTCAGTTCCATCAGCCTCAGCCTGCTCCTCTCTCTGCTTCTGCTTGAACTTCATGTTGCCATAGTGCATGATGGCACCAGTCAGCTTATAGATGCTGTTCTTCTCCTCCTGGGTGAAGCCCAGCACATCAAATGCTTCCTAGAGAAAAAGCACGTTTTTCAAATATAGGTATATTGCATTTCTGCACCTCAAGAATATTTAAGGATAGACAGTACTTTCAATGCAATAAATGTACTTAGTAATTCATGAAGAAATTACTATTAGAATGTATACATTTAGTTATTATAGTTATATTATTGTTGTTGTTGTTAAAGTTAAATTACAAATCCTTTGCCCAAATAAATTTGTGAGAAAATGGACAACTCTTTTGTTACACACATCAGTAGCCATCAGCTCATCTGCATCATTAATAGATGCCACTTGTGTCTCTCCTTGGGAGATGTAGGCGTAATCATAAGGGTTAGCAGTAATAAGCAGCATTTCTGAAAGAAAGAGATTAATTTATTTTTATGGTAATTTTTTGTAGTTATGTATATTTTTAAAAGATATTAAGGAAAATATAAATATTTTTTCTTTCTGACCTAGTAGTTCTGGTTTCTTCTGAGACAGTATCTGATAGAAGATATGGTAATCTCTCTCAGCTTTGAGCTGGAAAGTCACACGGGACTTCTCCAGAAGATCTGTATTAATTTAAAAAAAAAGTAACTGAAGTTCTTACATCTTTCAGAATTGGGAGATTTTCCTATTTTTATTTATTAAAGAAAAGTACTCACAAGTCTCAATATCTGCAGAGGCAAGCTTGCCAGTGGCCCCAAAATGGATTCGAATAAACTTGCCCTGTTAGAAACAAATCAGAAATATTTACATTTTTAGCATGTGGCGAACGACCTTAGCAAAGAGACATACAAACATTTATTAGCAATAACATTGTGTGTGCATACATTTATATGGAAGGATCATATACAGGAACAAATGCATATGCAGACTAATGAGCTTGACAGTCCTGAGTCCAAATGGGAGAAGCCACAGAGAGTGATTCTAGGCTAAGACGTAACTAGACTAAGATCCTATAGGACTTCCAAATTCAGACAAATAAGCAAGTAGTGGTGAACCAACCACATATTATGATAGTAGATAAGATGCAGAAACAGCAATAATAAAAACAGCGGTAACAGATATGGCAGTCCCAAGTGATGGAAACATCCAGTGGAAAAGAAAAGGTTGGAAAAATACCTGGGACTGAAATAAGAAGTAAAGGGAACAAGAAAGATTAATAACAAGGTTGTCCCAGTAGTGATATGGTCACTTGGGCCTTTGACCACTAAGCTATATGAACATAAGCTTACATTATAAGCATTATAATAATTCATTATTGTTCAGCATGCATCAACTTTGCATTATTTAGAAATGTGTGTCAATGATTATGGCCTACTCAGATAAGGATCAGTATTCTCACATCAAATTTGTCATTGCTCAGTGTTATACTGATTTATACTGATTGTTATAAATATCTTTTCATGTATTTTGCAGTACACATTGTTCTTTTGGCCTTTAAAATGCTCATTAATATAAGTATACAGGCAAAAATTTACTTCAGAAGTAAGACACTCACAAAACGAGAGGAATTGTCATTTCTGATGGTCTTGGCATTACCAAAAGCCTCCAGAGCAGGGTTACACTGAATGATTTGATCCTCCAGAGTTCCCTGGAAACAAAGCATGTATGTTAGAATGCTGTGTCCATAGACTGATCAGTAAAGCTGTGTAAAATCTATTAATTTTCCAACCTTTTTGTCATTTGTATCCTTCTTTATACCGCCAGCAGCAATACTGGCAAAGTACTGAATGACTCTCTTGGTGTTCACAGTCTTCCCTGCACCAGATTCTCCACTATATAAAGAGAGATTGTTTAGTAAAACTAAACTGTTCTTTGGAACTATGCAGCAGATATAGCCAATTATAATTCCTATAAAACACAGACTTACGTGATGAGAATAGACTGGTTTTCCCTATCTGAAACAAAGGATGTTTTAAAATCAACTTAAAAATCTCAATGAATGTATAGTTTATGAATAAATAAGCAGTTAAAAACAAAGTTTGTAAAGCAGTTGCATCCTGTCTTTTGGAAAATCCAACAGTTTTAGGGTAGAAATGATAAAGGAATCAGAATAAATAATTGTTGACTAATGTTCTTGTATTTAAGAAGAACAAGCAGTTCAGCTTTAACAAGTAATTAAAAACAATTTGTAAAGCCATTGCATCCTATCTTTTGGAAACAGTTTCAGTTCATGATATATAAAAAGGGTTTTTGTCAAAGACTAGAAATAAAAACAGTATCAGAATGAAACTGATGTGTTAAAGGATTTTTGACTGTTGTTTCTTGTATTTGACACCTGTGTACCTATTAAGGTAGAACAGAATACAATTTTTCCCTAAACACATATTGCCAGTATTTAAGAAAATTATGGGTGTAGGTTCTACTCTTTACCCTTGAGGTCCCAGATTGTGGTTAGTTATGTGCTGAATAGTTTAATGAATACCTGCAAGCATGTACTGATAGGCGTTATCAGAGATGGAGAAGATGTGAGGAGGAGCTTCACTCCTCTTCTTGCCCCTGTAGGCAAGTACAACTTCTTGGTTGTACACTGGCAGCCACTTGTAGGGGTTGACAGTTACACAGAAGAGGCCAGAGTAGGTCTGCATAGAGAGGATCCTAGGGTTACTATTTTCACATCCATACAAAATAAGTGTATAGGTGGAAACTATACATGTCTAACTCACGTAGATCATCCAGGCTGCATAACGCTCTTTGAGGTTAAACAGCACAGCAGGCTCATGGAGGAAGGTGAACATCGCCATGTCCTCAATTTTATCAAACTTTGGTGGGTTCTGAGGGAGAACATCAGCCTCCTTGACAGTCACAGTCTATGTATGATATGGGGAAAAATATCTCACATTTCATATTTCACTGTACTGAATTATGTAAACATTCTATTACATTTTAGCAGTAAGTTCCTTACCTTTCCATGCTCAGTGCCAACAGTAACTTTGTCACCATCTCTGCTGATAATGGAGGCCTTGACATACTCAACTTCAGGGTGAGGGACAAAGCATTCTTTCTTCATGTCAAAGGGGCGTGTTTGGGCCTCCAGACGCTCCTTGTCAGACTTCCGCAGGAAGGAGGCAGCAGCCCCAAACTCCTCCATTGCAGCATCTCCCATCTTTCAAGAGGACTAAAGACACATTCAGCAGTTGAAACCTGAATATTAGCATAGTGATATAATAGTAAGCAAATAACTGAAATTTGATCTCCAAATTTTAAAATAGAAACAGCTACCTAGTCTGATGGGATATATATACTTCTTAGCACTTTTTTGTATAATCAAAAAATATGTACTATCAGCTATATTTTGCCACACTTTTGCGAAACAAATATCCACTAGGGACATATATATTCCATGAGACTAGTTAGCTGTTTCTGCTTTATAAACTGGATAACTGATATATGGTCATTGAGCACTAAAATGTAAAAATCTATTCTGTTCTCCATGGAGAACAGAATCTCTGATAAACATATGAAATTTCATGAACATGGTAACTTGGTAACATGGTAACTATGCTTTTATATAAAGACATGGTAAGCTTACATATGTTTCTGTGTTGAGCACCCAGGTGAAATGTTATGTGCTAGACCTAGCAAAGGTAGAAAACAGATTTCTTCTCATTCATAGACTGATATTGGAGAGAATTTTAAATTGAGCATCTTGTTACATTTTTAATCTTTTTTGCATAATTTTATGTCATATATTAGACTCTTGTCTTGTATACATAGCTGCATCAATAACATTAAAGTTTTAAGCACAATGGCTTACCTTAAGTTGGAATGAGGTATGTGGTTAGAGCATATCCCAGCATCCCTTTATATAGGGACTCAGAAGAATCAGAATCTGAAGAATGTGGGAGGTGGTGATGGTGGTATACTGTATTTGGTTAGCTGTGTGGCCATTTTGGGTGGCCAAAACATCTAAAGCAGTAGAAGAGCAGCTGGGGGTCATTGTTAGAATAAAAACTAAGTCATCAGACCAGAGGGTTTTTTTGTCTACTAAAACTCTTTGCCTTTTTCTCCTTTTGCTCATTCTCATTTTCCCCTTTTCTCTTGTAATAAAAGATTATGGTTCATGAATAAATTCTATGATCTTAAGAGCCTCTTCACACACACACACACACACACACACACACACACACACACACACACACACACACAAATCCATCCCTTTTTAGTGTAAACAATTCGCATACAATGATAGAAGGTCTTTTTTTATTTTTGAAATGTTGTGCATTTGATTGTGCAATTTTAAATGAGCATAAGTTAACCATCATGGTTTTCCTGTGGGTTTACGTTGTATACTTTGGTATCACATAGACTATACTTAGACTATATCTCTGAACTGTATCTCTGTAGTGGCTGAACAGAGTAGCTGGTAACAAGAACATAGGTACTGATGAGAGAGCAGTTGTGGTTATTATTTTATTGATAAATTGACTTAATCTAACTGTTCTTTTATGGCTTCAACTATAAAAAAGTTTTCATGCAAATGATTACAAAACTATAAGACATCTCCAAATAAGCAAGTTAAGCCTTTATAGTCCATTACTAAACTGGTAGAAGCTGGTTTAGTTGATTATTATGTTAGGATGATGATACTGATTTGTTGGTCCTTTACTAATATTTTATTGGTTTGTGAAACTAGCTTGAAGAAATGAGGAAAAAATCCAGTAGGGTAACTGACTAGCTTCTTACTACAGAAAAGACAGCTTATAGACTGTTTTATGAATTATTGTGTTGTATGAAAACAAAAATTCTTGAAGAGGCAGGAAAACCAATCTGATAATCACATTTTCATGGCTTCACTGTAACCTTATTTTCAGTAGAGATAAGCTAAAAAAGGTCCTTTGATGTGTGAACCAAGTCAAGGTAATTAGTTTAACCCAAGATGTGCTTGATACTGTTAGATAATAGTGCATAATATTGTTAGATAATAATCACATAATTTGCCACTAAACTATCATCTTGTACCTAAGAAATTTTGTGCCAACTCAGGACTACCTTGACCCCTATGTATCTCAACTGCCTTCCTCTCTCTTTTCAAACACCTTACTTAGTCTTAGCACTTGGACAGCTTATTCTAGGCTCCCTTGTTCTTTATGGAGTTCCAGTCTCAGCTGTCTAATTTACATGGATTATCATCACACTGGAGCAGGGGTCGAAGAAATAATGGTACCTTACAGCTTGCTCCCCGATGTTTATGCAACTTGAGCCTCCTTTTGTCATATACTGCACTATTATTAGCATATTCTTGCATCTGTCATGAACAAAAGGTTAGAGAGTATGGGCTCATTGTCAACGTTTCTAATACTGCACTGACACAAGCAGGCATATTTGACCATAAACAATGCTGGCCTGAGAAGGTCTGTTTACATTAAATATGAAATAAAACATCACTTATAAGGTTTTCAAAAAATTTTGACTTTATTAGTTTTGTTTGTATAGCAAAATGCAAATAGGCAAAGAAGTTCAAATCGAAATAAGACAACTAGGCATTGTGTTGTCGCATAGTAAATTATTTTCCTGACCTTACTGCAATATAACTGATAAACAAGTGTGTTTTAATTGTTACTTAAAGATAGATAGTTATGCTAGCATACTTTTATTTTTGTTTGAGTAATTCATGTTGACTGCACCCTCTGGAAGTTGCAGAACAGTTTATGGAGAGGAACATGAAAGGAGTGCAGCCATATTTCAGCAGAGATAAATCAAGTTGATTTTTTCGTAAATGAACATGTCCAAAGACCAGCTTTCCAAAGTTCAAAAACAACATTGCTATTTAGCCCCTAGACACATGTGTTGGGGATGAGCACTAATGAGGGAGAGGAACAAGGCTGCTTAACTTTCAGGAAAGCTTGATGTGCCACTCAAATGCACAGGTGCAAACACAATTACTTGAACTGTGACTTCTCAAAAATTGCATAGAATTGTCTACCCTATACTGTTCGTCAGGTTCTGACTTCTTCCATTAGCTGCTACAGATGGAACATTCCATTCTGAACCCCATAGCCACACTTAAGGGCTCCATTCTCAGCTGTGCAGGTCCCTCAATGCCCTCAGCTGTGTGAGGCCACAAACATAACCCTTTGTACATCTTGGACAATGGGTAGGTTATAATTAGTAACATGGTAGGTGTTGCATCTTGTCACTTGATTTGGCTGAACATATGGATTCACCTTGGACTGCTCAGTAATCCTTTGTATGCCTTAGCAAATTAAATCATGTTAGATTCCCTAACTTTCTGGATTTAATTAGAATAGAGAACCACATTCAGATGTGTCTTTTAAGTTCTTTGACTATTTGGCTATTACTGTTGACCTTTTGTCATGCTATTTGCATGAAAATGGGTCAGTAAAAACTTTTCCCATCTATTCAAAAGCTGTTAACATTTTATATATATATATATATATGTATGTGTGTGTGTGTGTGTGTGTGTGTGTGTGTGTGTGTGTGTGTGTGTGTGTGTGTGTCCATACAACAAGCTCAACACCAGAGCTGCTGATCAGAAATTGAAAATCATGGCTAAGATGGACAGACTACCAAGCCATAGCAGACTTCCAAGACCAAGTGAAGTATCTGAAAGGCTGCTGCAAGATGTGAATGTAGCACTACAGACAGTCACTACTGTGACCATCATTGATACCAACCAACTGATAAATGCCACAACAACAGTGATACTTGAGATGCATGGCTACAAAATGAACATCATCAAGGAGCAGTATAGTCCATAGAGAAGGAGATTGGAGGCCAAACAGGCAACACAAAGAAGCCACCCAGCTTTCAGAAATACAGAAATGTGTGATGAAGGTACCTAATAAGTACAACAAATTGTCCATACCTGAGGCCTTGGAGACTGCCAAGTAAAAATAAACAGCTCTGGCTGCTCAACTGGAGAGGTTCAAGTTCAAGTTCAAGTTTGGTACAGTACAAGCCAGGAGAATAAACAGGATCTTCTCCCAGAACAACCTGAGTAAAAAAAGCCTCTGATTCAATGCCCCTCACATGGTTCCTGGAATGCTTGGGGCTGTATAACATCAACAGGACTCTAAGAAACTTTATCAAGAACTCAATGGGGCTGTGGAATACAACTTCAAGCCAATAGCTTGAGTCACCATCAAGCTTTTCCAAGGAGATGCCCTGTGCCTGAACCCCCTAGTGAGATCATTGCCAAGAGTGGCTACGGATACCTGGTACAGAATGGAGCAACCATCAGCTACCTCCTGTACATGGATGACATCATGCTGTAAGCCAGAAGTGAACAAGACATAAATTCACTAATCCATCTCACCCAGATATACAGCAACATCATTTGAATGTAATTTGGACTGGATAAGTGTAGTCGGATGGTTACCAGGAGAGGGAAGGTAACTAGAACAGAGGGGATTATACTACCAGAAAAGGTAACATAATAGATGTTGAAGGCAGCTACAAGTACCTTGGAATCCCACATGAAAATGTGAATCATGAAAAGGCCACAAGGAAAACAGCTACAGCCAATACAGTCAAAAAGGCAAGTCCTAAGAAGTCAGCTGAATGTGAGGAACAGGAACAAGCCCTGAATACAAGATCAATAGAGGCTGGGATCTACCACACCAGACAGGACCCCAGATGCAGGCTGTGCAAAGATGTCTCTGAGAAAATCCAGCACTTAACAGTGGAATGCAAGATGCTAGCAAGAAGAATGTACATGTAAACGCCATAACCAAGTGGCTGGCATAGTATACAGAAACGTGTCGAGTACGGGCTGGAAGTTTCAAGGTCAATGTGGGATACACCCCCAAATGTGGTGGAAAATGACCATGCTAAGATCCTGTGGGACTTCCAGATACCGACAGACAAGATGGAAATGGCTAACTAACCAGACATAATAGTGGTGGATGAACAGCAGAAGAGGGCCATTGTGATAGATGTGGAAATAGCAAGTGATAGCAACATCAGGAACAAAGAACAGGAAAAGCTCGAGAAATACCGAGGGCTGAAAGAAGAGCTAGAAATAATGAAGGTGAAGGTGAATGCAAGAGTGGTATCCATGGTAATCGAAGCACCAGGGGCTGTGTCACCCAAACTTGGAGAATGGCTCTAGCAGATCCCAGGAACAACATGCAAGCAAGCTGTAGCATGCTTCTGAAGCTCTAGGTGATGTTTATTAGATGTTTAAATCATTCGTGACACGACAGTCTAAAGTACTGAGAGTACCTTTCTACATGAACCTTTCTGAGAAATGGTTATATTCTTACCATTCTCCAATATAGGCCAGATCTGTACAATATCTTTGATGTTATGCAATGCACTTTCATCTGTGGACCATAAAACCCAGTAGGCATGTCATGCTATTGGTTTCCTGGTGGCCTCACTGTCCAAGCGTCTTCTCACCCAGCCATCTAGTTTAGATGGAAGCACAGATTTTGTCAGATTGTGTATGGTTCCATAAATGCCCTTCTTCATAAAAAAAAAAAAAAATGGATGTTCAATGCCTTGAAAGTTTTTTATATCCCACAACCGATATAAACCTTTCCACAAGTCTACCCTCAGTGTCTATTGCTATTCTTTCAGCTGGTTAAATGACATGTATATGGCCTTTTGCCCTTGAGGACAAAGATAACTGTGAAATTCCTGCTTAGTGCTCACTGTGATTGAGAAGAACAGCTTTGCTCATGTACAACTTTTGCAGCAGATGGTCAGTTCATGAAGGACCCACAATAGTCTTTTCACCTTCTCACTTTGCCTTTTCAGACCTTCAAACTACTTATGTTACATGGCTTATTCAGGGTCAATACAAAGACCTGCCCCAGATGATGCTAAAATGATTAGTATCTTAATAGCAGATTTGGCAACTATATTTTTGCCTTTAAGTTTTAATTAAAATAGGTATACTTAAAACTGTTTCTTCACAAAAAATATGATCTGATGTCTTGAAATATGAGTGCTGCTGTTCATCATATTAAATACTGTTTACTGTGAAAACAGTAAATAGTAAAACAGTTTTTAATGTAACTTTTTAATATGTCCAATGTGTAGTGGCATCAGCCACTAAACAATATAATGGTTACAGTAACTACTATAGAATATTGCCTGGGATCTCCAACAAGTACAGTATGTACTGTGGCACTCAGTGGAAAACTACGCTTTCTTAATTGCACTTTCTTAAGTGACCCATTTAACACTCCCTCCCCTCACTCGGCTGTTCTATGCTGACTCCTCCTTTAATACGTAATGATAATAAACACCTCAGGGTTGGGTACCATATGGCCTCAACACTTGACATTGTTTCTTTTCATTGCCTAAGATTACTTGTACAGTGTTTTCCTAGCAGACTGATTCTCAAACCCAAATTCATCAGAGGAATAATGAGACTGGTAAGTTGGGTATTTCTGCTGTACAAATATTTGTGTGTGCGTTTCAGAATTTTTTATTGTTTACTTATTGAAGAGCAATGAATATCTGTAATGCTGGGAGTCATGATGTATACACACAGTAAGACATGTATACAATCATATATAATTAATATTTAAATTATAAATACATTTAAATGATAAATTGCACACAATACGAACAATACAATATATATTATGGAAATCTGAAAATTAGTATTTCCACTGGGTAACCAAGTGTAATGACTGGTACATTTTGTCATCTTGCAGTTGCCTCTCATATAGTGTACTGAAATAGTCCTTGGAAACTAATATCACTTTTACCAAACATACCAGATATTATTCAGGGGTAGAGAGCAACAATGCATAGCTAAGTATAATTTTTTTAAATTTGTATTTTATTTAGCTATTTATGATTTTGGAGACTGAACTTTTAATCCGCTGTATCATGGAACGCTCCCCTTGCCACTGGTCACGTGGTGCGGCCCGTCGCATGCAGTGGGATTCACACTGTCTTATTTGTAACCATGCCCTCCTTCATAGCACACACCTGCACATGGTTTAATGTTATGTGTGTCTGTATGTATTTAAACCCGTTGGTGTGTGCGCACATCACTATTGGTCATTGTTCATGTAGCCTTTGTTAACGTTCCCGTTATTCAAATTAGTTATGTGTGTATTCATGATCACCGTTTACGTTATGTGTTAGTGCCTTCGCTGTCTGCATTGTATGTCAATAAACCTCTGTCTATGTCAAGGGAGTCCGTGCACCCTGCAGCAATTGGGCTGTTACACAGTGCACTTAAAAGAGATGGATGCTGCTTTAGACTCTGATATATTGGATTTTTTTTTCTATTTAGAAACTCATGTGCTTGTCGATGTTTACATTTCAGATAGAAATTCAGTTGATGTCACTCAGTTCCTTCTTCCATTTAGAAATATTTATTCTGGTGACTTATTCTAGTAACCATCATTCTACTTAGACTAATAAAATAACTTGGAATATTCATGCTATCAACATATAAATCACTATTTTAGAACTTTTATTTTAATATTTCTTAAAAATATTATATTTTTAAAATAATTTTCCAAACCTTTTAATGCAATTTCAATGTATTGATATTAAGGGAAATTTTGTGAAAATTTAGCTTGGTGTCTTTTTTTAACATTTTAGGACTATTGCTATGTCAGGACCACTGTTAATAATGTAGAGTGTAAGGACATGAACTACTACACTGCTGAAACTCTAATAAAGGCCACAAGCTATTAAAACGCTATGCAGCTCAATGACGATGCAAACAGAGTTAAGTTGCAGGTTGACTTTATTCCATTTGTGTACAGGCAAACAAATCATGGAGATTCAATTGATAGCTTCACTCTTCATCATGTCCTTTCTGTACGAAAAAGGAAAAAAGCAAAAAGGTAAACATTATTAACATTATTAACATTATAATTATTAACATTAGCTCAGCATGCTATAACCACTTGAGCTAGTTTATTTAATAATGAAAATACCAATTTCTATTTCTGTTTTATTACCATTTTTGAATTATGTTTTGTCAGATATAGTTGGTTGATTTGGATGGTTCTACTAGCACACTACTACCAAAAATATTACTAAAACCATTAAAGAATTTGTGAAATATGGGAAACCTTTTGTTCCAAAACTACTTCTATTATCTTGTTCCTGCACCTTGTGTCCTTGATTGTTATACCCATCCATGCTGTTTGCATTCAAAACATGCATTAACAATGAACTGGAGGTGCTGCACAGTACATGTTGCACTACACATAGTGCCATGATGAATATCATTTTCATTATATTTGTCACCATGTCAGTGCTTTAAATGATTGACAGTAAAAGACAGAAATACATAAAAAAAAATTCCAGGCTACAGACTACATGATGCATCTGTCACATATCCCATTAAACAGTGCCGGTATGCCAGTCAAAAGATTTTTCATAATCATATAGCATAATATGGAATAATACTCTGTTATTCCATATTCACAGTTAATATGCCTGTTTTGTCACAAAATCTTTCATGGAAGTTCCGGGTTTAAATAATTTTTAATTGATTACAGAAATTCCCCTATGTTGTAATAGACCCTGATTCCAAATACTGTGAATGTAACCAGCAGATGCCAGATGGCAGATGGCACTTTGCTCTCCATTGCAGTTACTTAATTCAAGCCACTTACCTTGGAGCCAGTGTCACGACTCTTGGCCCTCAGTTTGTTGACCTGAGACTCAGCAATATCAGCCCTCTCCTCTGCCTCATCCAGCTCATGCTGCAGCTTGCGGAACTTGCCCAGATTGGCATTGGCCTGCTCCTCCTGAAAAATAAAGAATGAATATTTGAGAAAGCAGGAGGACAGCAAAAAAATCAAGGAAAAGTCTAACAGGGTTATAGAATGATTAAATTGTTACTTACAGCTTCCTCTGCAGATCTCTTGTAAGATTTGACTTTCAGCTGCAATTTGTCTACCAAGTCTTGCAGACGTGTGAGATTCTTACGGTCCTCCTCAGTCTATGAGAGAGAAAATGACAGAGAAATTGAGAGAGAAAACCTACATAAATTTTCATCATAAATATTTAACTGTAACTTACTGAAAACTGAACTTTTTTGCAAGAAAAAAAAAAAAAAAAAAAGGAGTGGCCTACCTGGTAAGTGAGTTCTTTGATGCGTCTCTCATATTTACGAATACCCTTCACAGAGTCACTGGCCTTTCTCTGCTCCATCTCCACCTCATTTTCAAGCTCTCTCACCTGGAAAAAAACCCAAAAAACCACGTCCGAATTACTCAAGTCAAACCTATGATAACATTATAGATTATGTATTTCTGAACTATTTTAGAGTTATCATATTTGTAAAGCTATTGTAGTTACTCACCCGGGCCTCTAGTTTCTGGACCTGTTTCTTGCCACCCTTCATGGCGATTTGCTCAGCTTCATCCAGACGGTGCTGCAGATCCTTTATAGTCTGCTCCATGTTCTTCTTCATGCGTTCCAGGTGAGCACTAGTGTCCTGCTCCTTCTTCAGCTCCTCTGCCATCATGGCAGCATCAGTGATGGCTTTTTTGGCCTTTTCTTCAGCATTTCTGCACTCTTGAACAGCCTCCTCTACCTCAGTCTGAAGCTGGGAAGTGTCTCCCTCTAGCTTCTTCTTCTGGTTTAGCAGGCTGGTGTTCTATAAATAGTGAAGAAATTTTATATATTATGCCATGTCTATAATTAATTCTGCATCGATGTGCACGCAAGGTGAAATTTATGTACTACCTGAGAGTGCAATAACTGAACCCTCTCAGTCACATCCAGCAGTTCTTGTTCAGCCAGTTTCCGGCCTCTCTCAGTCTGCTCCACCAAGGACCTCAGCTCATCCAGTTCAGCCTGCACCAAATTGTTGCGTCTCTCCACAATGGCAATGTTCTCTTTGAGGTCATCATTAGCTCGGAGAGCATCATCTAGATGTAGTTGAGTGTCCTTCAAAGTAAAAGTCCACAATAAAGCAAAAATTAATAGTTGATAAGAGACAAAAGATCCAGGATTATGACATTCTAGCATATCACTTTTTCATGGATTTATACCTTCATATGTCCATTGAGATTCTTGAGTTGCTTCTGGGCCTCTGCAGCCTGCCTGTTAGCCTGGCTGAGTTGGATCTCCATCTCATTAAGGTCTCCTTCCATCTTCTTCTTCAGTCTGAGAGCTTCATTTCTGCTGCGAGTCTCAGACTCTAGAGAGCTTTGCAGGGTATCCACCACTCTTTGTTGGTTTCTCTTGGCCTGCTCCATTTCTTCATCCTTCTCAGCCATCTTGCGCTCTATATCAGCCTTCACTTGATTGAACTCAAGCTGAGCTCTCAAGATTTTTCCTTCCTCATGCTCAAGAGAAGCCTATTAGATTTCAAGTGAGTCATTTAATAATAATTTACATATCTTATAATTAGTTGACACATTTATCCATAGCTACTCACAATTATGAATGAATACATCTTAAGCAATTGAAGGTTAAGGAAAGCTTAAGGGTCCAACAGCAACTTGATGGTGGTGGGGCTTGAACCAGCATCCTTCTGATTACTAGTCAAGTACCTGAACCACTGAGTTACCACTGCCCTAGCTTGTCCTTCAATAGACACCACTGTAAATGTATACCCTTCTTAAAATTCATATCTATACTTGGAGCATCACTGTGTTTACATGTTTACAAAATACAGCAAAAGAACCTCAGCTTCATAAACTTTAGTATCTAAAGGATTTTTCTGCATTTGCAATAGCAGTATGCTTATATCTGAAAATAGTACAGACCTCAGCCTCTTCAAGTGCAGACTGAATTTCAGCCTTTTCCTGTTCTAGCTGTTTTCGGATCTTCTCAAGTTCATGTATGCTTTTCCCACTCTCACCAATTTGCTCGGTGAGATCAGAAATCTCCTCTGTTTAACAAAGTACTGTTGTTTAGTATGTGATATTTGTAGACCAAGTAATATTTGTTGATGTGCCAGAAAACTGTACCAAACATGGCTACCTTGGAGGTTCTTGTTCTCCCTTTTCATGGTCTCCAGGTGGTCCAAAGACTCCTCATAAGAGTTCTTTAGTTTGAACAGTTCAGTACTTAGAGATCGGGCCTCCTTTTGCGAGCTTTCTAGCTCACTCTGAGACTCTTCATATTTTTGCTTCCACTCGGCAAGGATCTGTTTTACACCAAAATATATTAAATTAGTCATAGTAAGGATAAGAATGGTGATGACACATGCTTGATAAAAATTCCATATACCTTCATTTGATTTAATTTTAAAAATGTTAACAATTATTATTCTTTATGATATTGTCATGTTATCTACAATAAACTATTGTAAACTAGTTTTCATGTCTAAAAACAATATGCTATAACGTATGAAATGTTGAATTATTGTGATAAATGATTACAAAGTCAATGTCATTTATTACTAATTAGGTAGAACTAGCAAGGTGTTAATAGCACATTGTTACCTTGTCAAAGTTTCTTTGTTTCTTGTCCAGAGCAGCAGCAGCAGCATTGGATCTTTCCACATCAACCATGAGATCTTCAATCTCATTCTGGAGTCTGTGCTTGGTTTTTTCGAGGGAAGAGCATTTGGCATTGACAGCTTCTACAGCTTCCTCTGCATCTTGCAGTCGCTGAGCAAGTTTCTTCCTAGATTCAGAAAATTGGAACTTGCACTTTTTCTTGTACAATGAAATTCTAAATTCTTCAAATTTTCATTTAATGCTACTAAATGAAAATAGGAAAATTCAGTGGTTTTATTTCTTACTTTGCATCTTCCAACTCTTCTGTCCTCTGGATGGCATCTGTTTCATACTTGGTCCTCCACTGAGCCACCTCAGAATTCGCCTTGGACAGACTGCGCTGCAGCTCAGCCTTGGCCTCCTGCTCCTCCTCAAACTGCTCTCTTAGCAGGTCAGCATCATGGCGAGCAGACTGCACTGCATGGGCCAAGGCATTTTTAGCCTAAAAGAAAATGATTAAAAATAAATACTGCCTAATAAAAATTAAAAAAAAAATAAAATAATTGAAAGCACAAATTGTGGAAATACCTTCACTTCTTCTTCAAGTTGTCTCTTGAGATCCTCAATTTGTTGTGTATAGGATTGCTTGCCTCTGGTCAGTTGGGAAACCAAGGAATCTTTCTCTTCCAACTGCCTTGCAAGTTCACCTTACAGATTGAGTGATTACAGTGATATTACAGTTGTCAGTATTTTACACCTTGCACATATCGAACACTTTAACCATGTCTTTACCATTTTCAGTTTGCAGTTTAGCTTTTTGCATGCTGAAGTCATTGATGCTGCGTTGTCCTTCCTCAAATTTAGTCCTATATTCACTCACTTGGTCCTCCAGAGTTCTGCACATTTTTTCCAGGTTTGTCTGGAACAGAGAATAGACATCAGCAATGCAATAGTAAAGACATGTAAAATGGGATTGAATGAATAATAAAAGCAAATAAGCAAAGAAAATAAGATTCACAAAAACACCATTTTTGTGGACTATGTATATTATTATATACATTTTATAATATTAAGACTGATAGGGGAACTGACTTATGCAAGAAGGTGAAGTTTGTGTGGGGGAATATATAATATAAATAAAGAAAAGAAAAACCAAACAAACAGTAAAGTGTGTACTTTGGCTTTGACAATGTGCTCCATGTTGGAGACAACATCATCAAGTTCCAGTCTCAGTTCACTCTTCTCTTTCTCAAGCTTCTGTTTCACTCTTTGTAGGTTGTCTATCTGTTCTCCAAGGTCAGCCACACTGTCAGCATGTTTCTTCCTCAGAGTTGCAGCAGTGGCCTCATGCTGTAGAGTGGCCTCTTCAAGATCTCTGCGCAGTTTTTGGAACTCAGCTTCTCTCTTCTTGTTCATTTCAATCTGTGCAGCAGTGGCACCACCAGCCTCCTCCAGTCTCTCACTGATCTCTTCCAGTTCTCTGGCCAAGTCCGCCCTCTGTTTTTCAACCTTAGCACGTGCAGCTCTCTCAGCCTCCAGTTCTTCCTCAAGCTCCTCAATACGGGCCTAGATTTAAAGGTACTAAATTAAGTGTGGAAGACCCAAATAAATAAATCAAACGTGTAAATTAAACAAGACAGCAATTTACCTGCAGTTCCTTTAGTTTCTTTTGAAGCTGGGCTGCCATTGCTTGCTCATCCTCAATCTTGCTGTTGAGTTGGCTCATTTCAAAATCCTTCCTGAATTTTTGATAAGCATAAAGCATTAGATGGTGAATTGTGATTTAATGTTACATTTTTGTAATTTTGTACATCTTTCTGTTTATTTTATAAGAAGCCTACTTTTTCAGCCTCTCCTCCAACTGTTGCTTGTCATTTTCTAGGTCCATGACATTCTCTTGGGTCAGTTTTAAGTCTCCTTCAAGCTTTCTCTTTGCCCTCTCAAGGTCCATACGGAGTTTCTTTTCCTGTTCTAGGGACCCCTCAAGCTGGATAGGAAATAGTAATATTAATTTATGTGACACGTAATGTTCTTGTAATCATAAATATGTAATTGTTAACTTATCACTGACATCATCGACTTGCTGTTCTAGCTTGGCTTTGGCTTTGGTCAGAGTGTTGACTTTATCCTCTTCACTCTGGAGGTCATCAAGTGTTTGCTGATGGGCCTCTTGAAGAGCTTTCTTCTCCTTGGTCAGCTTAGCAATGATTTCATCCAGGGCTGCCATCTCTTCTGTCAGGTTTTTTACCTAGGGGAAAAGATACAGCATAAGCTAAGCTTTGAAAAAAGTAAATTCAATTAGCATTCCAGTAATGATTATAAGACCAGACCTTGTTCTCTGTGGCATGTTTCTCCTTCTCCACTTTGGCTAAGGTTAGCTCAAGATCATCAATGTCCTTCTTAAGTTCAGAGCATTCATCCTCTAGTTTTCTCTTTTTTGCAACCAACTCTGCATTCATTTCTTCTTCATCCTCCAATCTCTCAGTCAGCTCTTTGCATTTAGCTTCAAGTTGGATCTTGTTCTTAATTAAACCCTCACATCGCTCCTCAGCATCACAAAGATTGTCTTGCTCCTGGTAAGGTATTTGTGATAAATTAGATCATTCTGAGATATATGTACTTTTAACATGTGAAATAGCTCAACAGTAATTGAACTCACAGCCTGGACTTGGAGTTGCAGGTCATTTTTCTCTTGGAGAAGCGTGACCATTTTCTCTTCAAGCTCCTTCCTGCGGGCTTCGGATTTGGCATAAGCCTCTTTTAACTTTAGGAATTCTTCCTTCATGTTGGCCATCTCCTTTTCAGCTTCAGCAGACCGTAGTAGTGGTTTAATCTTAAAGTACAACTTCATCCAAGGCCAGTTCTTCACTCCCATGAAAGCTCTGACATTCCACTGGATCACAAGCAAGGCATCTCTACAAGGTGACACAACAAATGTTAAGACATTTTTTATGTTTAATACTAAACATTCTTAAGAACTGGAGAACATAATTACCGGCGCTCAACAATTTTCTGGAACTCAATTCTTGAGAGAAGTCCACGTGACCGGGCCTGAATGCCAGTGATGATGAGAGCAAGGCGATCATCTCGCATCTCCTCTAGAGTACCTAAGAGTCCAGCCTTGAAGAACACCTTTATGATTTAAATAATAATAATAAAAAGATTAATTATATTCATAAGTGATCTAAATGCTTTAGAGAAAATATAATAAATTGGTCATTGTTTGGAAACACATTGGTTTTTGTTTAAGTATCTCTGTTCATGTCAAAGTAGTACCTTAGTATGGCCAAACTTGTACTGGTTGTGGTCAATGTCCAGAGAACCCAGCAGTTTTTCTGCTCCCTTTCTACTGTCAATAAACTGCCCTTCAGGGATAGCAGATGGATTCAAGATGCGGTATCTATGAGAATCAAATATTTACAATAATTTATCAGTAATTGTGAATGCATTTGATGATTTAGTGCTAAAAGAACAGTTCTGGTCAAATTTCTTGTAGTCAGCTGGGACGAAAGTGATGTCTGTAATATACTCATCTTTTAAACTGTATTTCGATTAAGATTGTAGGATTTCAAAATTACTATTCAAGAAAAACTGGTTTTGCATGTTTTAAGTATAAAAAAGGGTAACCTAACCATACCTCTGTTTGAAGTCACCATAGAGGATTCTGTTGGGGAAGCCCTTTCTGCAGATTCTGATACCCTCCAGCACACCATTACAGCGGAGCTGGTGCATAACAAGAGGATTTT